>NC_069500.1:694949824-695276491 GCF_027579735.1 Bombina bombina
CCTTCAGTCTTTTCATGAGCTATAGGAATGCCAAAATCAGATGCCACATTAAAGAAGTGTTCCATCAGCTTCGCACAATCCTCCACCCCTGCCTTACCAACAAAAAGGAAATCGTCAAGGTAATGCACCATTGACTTCAAACCTGATACTTGCCTGACGACCCATTCCACAAAAGTGCTAAACTTTTCAAATATGCACATGATACGGAACAACCCATTGGCAGACACAAATCCACGTAAAAGGCCCCATCAAAATAACAGCCCAATAAGTGATGACACCCCGGATGTACAGGTAAAAGCCGAAAGGCTGCTTCCACGTCCACCTTCCCCAACAAAGCACCCACACCCGCTGCCGACACCAACCTAACAGCCTGATCAAATGACGCATACCTCACCGCAGACACATCAGGATCTATACCGTCATTTACCGACGAACCTTTCGGGAAAGGCAGATGATGGATCAGACGAAACTGACCAGCCACTTTTTTGGGGACCACCCCCAATGGAGAAACCCTCAAATTCTTAAGTGGCGGGTGGCTAAAAGGCCCTGCCATTCTACCCAATGAAACTTCCTTGACCAATTTACCTCGAAAAACCTCCGGAAATTCTTTAGCAGACTTTAAATTTCCCGAAATTTGACAAGCCCCCCCTTCCTCAAAAGGAAACCAAAAACCAGAACTGAACCCTGTTAATAACAACTCCGCATCCCTCTCTTTCCCCCTCACCTTAGCATATCGTTCTAGCCAAGGGACCATCTTTCTTACCCTCACTGGGGTCTTGGCCCTTAAAAGCAACCTCTCCTGCCTTTCCACTGCCACCTTTCTTGAAACATTTGGTCCAAGGGTGGGTTCCTTCACAACCGGAACATGCATGCTTGTATTTGCATCCATTACCAAACGTACACACGCCTTCATTGTACTGGAAGCACAATCCTTTCCTAATGGCCACTGCAGCGCCTCCTCCCGAGACTCCCCCGGATGGGCTGTTACCCCCAGCATTTCCTCCCCCGAAACCACGAAATGACCCACGCATCGGAGTCATCAACTCCAACCATATCCCCATATCTCGGTCATCCCAACGCATCTCCGGCCTTACAGCCAGGCGCTGACGAAATTGTTCGTCATAACGCCACCACGCCAATCCCCCATATGTGCGGTAAGCCCCTGCTATCTCGTCATAATAGCAAAAAAGAGCTGAACACTGATCCGGAAACTTCTCACCAATTACAGCCGCTAAAATACAAAATGCTCTCGACCAGTTTGAAAGTGTTTTGGGTAGCTTACGGTAACGTTTCTTGCGTTCGTCCTCTTCTTTCTTCTCCTTATCCTTTGTATCCTCCTTGATCTCCATCATCTGTTCGAGCGGTAATAATGAAAACAGCTCCAAAAATTCCCGTTTCCATATTTTTTCCATTATATCTTGCGTCAAATAAATCCCCAGCGGTACGATTGAGCATAAACATGGTCTTCTCATCGCGCTCTCTGGAACTTTCACAATGTCCCCCGATGAAGCCACGTCTTTTTTCTGCCCTTTGGTCCCCCCAGTTACTTGACTGCTGTCACCCGATCCCGACACCCCTACTGCGGTAAGAGCCACACTTCCCGTCTCTGCAACCACTCCTGGTACAGGAGCCCCACTTCCAGAACCCCCACTCAAGGCTAACGCAACATTCCCTCCCTGAGCTTCCGGTTGCTTCTCAAATTTTGCCAATAACTCCTTTAAACCGCTCACCAAAGCCTGCTGCGCATTTTCTCCAACATGCTCACTACCATGCACACTCACGATTCTTGTAGCACCCTCACCTGTGGGCCTGGGCACCGTAGCTGGCTGAGCTGCTCCGGATTCCTTCGCCTGTTCTGTTCCAATCACCGCTGGTTGAGGCCTAATTACTTGTTCCCGAGGCCTATGTGCCCCCCGTCTGTGCGAAGATGACCTAGACCTTCTCCTCCTCCCATTTCTTTCTGCTGTTCTTTCCAACCTTCCCCATGTAGGAGAACGCCTTTCCTGACGATACCGCACTCTCTCTTTAGGCGACCGGGATCTACCACGACGCCGTACTTCACCAGACCTCCTAGGGCTGTGGCGCTCACTGGTATCCCTACCGTGAGGCCGTATCTGTGGAGAGGAGACAGTGAAAGGCCTATTATGACATCCCTCCCTATCACTTCTAACACTCGCTATCCCAGACCTAGCCATTGAATCTCCCACACCTTGCTTCCCCATCAAACCTGGTGATAAAGCCCTTATTAACTGTTCCAAAGTGGCAAGGTCCCCTACCTGCCGTTGTACCACCGGTCCCGCTGAGGTGCCTTCCCCGGGATCCTCCATATCCAAATCACTGTATGTATAATCAAAACACAATGCATCTCCCTCCATTTCATGCCCTGACGGAACAACAGAAATATCTGTCCCACCGCCCACCTGGGCCCTTCCTTCCTGATCTAAACCTGCAGGAGATAAACATAAAACATCAATTCCCCCTCTTTCCTTTTTTCCCTTACCTTTACCAGATTGCTTCCCACCCCTCAAAATGCTTTTTCCCTTTCCTCTCATGCAAACCCCTTTTACATTATAACTTTTTCCTTCACAGTTTAATTGCCCCACACTACCTCTCCCCACCCCACAGCCCGCTTCAATTTGAACCTTACCTGACCTATTACCTTTTATTAATTTCCTCACACTCTTCAACCCCCTCCTAGAAACTCCCCGTACAGACTGGCTCTCCTTAATACTCCCTATAACCCCTTCATTAACTTCCAAACCTTTTAAAACAGCCTTTTTTGCAGCCCCCACTTTATCCCTCTTCAAAACTAATATTGTGCCTTCACTATCCCCTTCAACCAGCTCCGCCTTTCCTGTGAAGCAACAGGATTTACATCCTTTGCCGTAGACATCTCCTGACAACTGTGAATGGTTAAGGGATCCCCATCCCTAACCGTGTCAAATACCCCAGATGTTCCTGAAATCTGTCCTGACAACGACATTTCTCCCATATGATCAAGGCCCAGCCCGCTCCCTTCAATTATCCTACCTGCCGTAGAACCGGTCCGGTTAGCCGCCTCCTCAGATTGCTCTGCTTCCAACGACCTCCGTACCGGCCTTTCTCCACTGCTCCTCTGCTCACCCGCCACAGCTTTGGACCCTCCCCCCCGCCGGGGGGCTCCGACACCGCTGGTCCCGATTTCTGGAGACAAGCGAACCGGAGGCCTGGACCGCCTCCGGGACCTGCCGTCACTGCTCCCTTCTGAAGTGGCTCCCGGGAGGTTGGCCGCCACCAAATAATCCCGGAGCCATACAACTAGAAAAACTAATTGTATGAGGAATACAATAGAATTCACAGCAGAGATTGCCACAGATTGTTTATCATGTAAACTCCAAATAATGGATTCAGATAGATTTTATATTATATTTTTTTAAAAAGTTCCATAACATTCATACCTTATAATCTTTATTAAAGCAACTAGGAACCAACATTCACACAGTGGTAGCGGTTAGAAAATTAAAAACACTTAAACCCAATCATGCATGTTAATTGTATATAGATATATAGGTCAACATGGGCGTACTTAGAATTTTATAAAAATAAGCTAAGCCCTTACAATCCGAGGGCTGTATTAACTTTCAACTATTAGTCTAAAGTAGGCACCATGATTGACCCGTTTTTAGCAAAAGAATTTCTATAGTTTATGCACAAGGGTAAGCAGTTAAAAGCGGCAGACAGGAGAGACAAAGCTACTCCTGCTGGACCCCTGACGCGCGTTTCACAGAACGCTTCCTCAGAGGGGGTGCGGGCCGCCGCTACCCGACGTGATATATGTGTCTATTTAGCCCACCTTCCTAGCCTCATAGGTTGCCCATTGTGGGAGATAGGTGTCCGATTGGTTCACGGATCTGTCAGTCATACCGGTTTACTCTGACGTGGATTGTCTTACCGCGCAACCGGAGGGCGTGAGTCATAGGGCGTGTTTCCAACAGTGGTAGAACCAGTCACAATTGGTATGCTGGGGGTGTGTGAGAACTGCTCTGTGATGATAGGACGATCACAGAGTAGTGTAAACAAAAGATTCAGATCGTATGTCACATTCGCTTACAAAGCTACAAGTGATCATATTGAAACTTTTAAGCATAGAAATTATTGTAAACATCAATATAATTTCAGATAGAGTACAAGAGATAATCAGAACGATCATAGGTGAAGAGCTTGAAAAAACCTAGGTACATGAAAGTGCCGTCTAAGCACTATTTGTGCATTATAATACAAGAATATTATTAAAAAATAATTGTATGATAATGAGAAAAAACGGCATGATGCAAAGAAGTGCTGGATTAGCACTGCTAGTGCATGCGATGAAAATAATATATGAAATTGTATGCATATTCTGAAATGTCTGCAAAATCATAGATAAAGTGCTTTTAACAGAGTTGGGATGTATTATAAAATTATAGTCTGTATATAACATATAGATGGAATTTTTGCAGACAAATAAATAAATTATTCGCAACAGATATAGAGAATATTCAACAGGATATTTTGTCCTATACATTGATGCTGATCAGTGCTATTTGCATATTTTTACCAAATGAGAAGTCAACAATATAGGATACTCCTAAGTAGAAATATATATTCTCTTTATCGATATTTGCTTTAATTTTTGCAATAAACTGACCTCATGAAGTAGTTTAAATATTGATTGAATTCTATTTATGATGTTAGATGTTGTGAGTTTGCAAACAATTTGCGTTGTTGAAAAAGAAAATGCACTTCTGAACTGCAAACATAATGTGAAGTTTTTTTGTTATAGCATCATTGATCATAGGAGGCCAGGTGCCTGGTTGTATCTAAAGCCAGGGGATCATAATAATCTGTGTTAGAGATGCTGCCGCCATCCTGCTCACCTCTTCCATAATTGATTCCATTCTCTAAGGCCTATCCAAACGCAAGGTACAACATTTTCCCTTGCGTTTGTATAAGCTACAGAGGATTGGAATATTCCCGCCCAAGCACCAAGTAACCGTTACTTGGCTCCGCCCCCATCAGCAGACGGCTCCATTCGCCAGAATAGGGGTCACATTCCCCTCCGTCAACTTCTTTCCTCCAGGTAGTCCAGAGATTTGTACCTGCCCTTTTTACAGTTGCAATTTACTCAATGGAGCTACATTTATCTATTATTTTTAAGAACTAAACACTGAAACATATTTTATTTAACAATTATACATTGATACTACAGTATTTTGCAATGTTATTGTCGATTAATTTTGATAACTCAATATTTTAATTATATATATATATATATATATAAAATCCCAAATGAACTCTGCACTCACTCCGCTGTTCAACTGCCCAGGGTGCATCCAATGCCGCAGTGTGCCTTCACAAATATCCAAAAAAGAGAGCACTCACCAGGACTTATACTTTAAAGCATTCACAGCTTTATTTTAACAAAGTATATATATATACACGAGAGAAGTCCTGAAGTCCAGCATGAGAGGAGGTGATGGTGGAAGATACAAGAAGCAGGTCATTGTTGGACCTTAGGGGGAGGGCTGAAGTATATGTGTTGATTAGTAAGGGCAGGTAGTGGGCAGCATTGGTAAGGACATTGTAAGTTCCAGGTGAAAATGTTGAATTGAATTCTAGTGTGAATGGGGAGCCAGTGAAGGGGCTCACAGAGAGGGGAAGCAGATACAGATCGTTGGTAGAGGTGGATTAGTCTGGCAGAAGCATTTAGGATAGATTGAAGGAATGAGAGGCAGGAGAGAGGAAGGCCAGTTAGTAGGTTAAAACAGTAGTCAAATTGGGAAATTACCAGGGAGTGGATTATCTGCTTAGTGGTGTCAGCAATCAGAAACAGACACATTTTGGAGATATTGCATAGGTGGTTGCAGCAGGATGAAGAAAGCAATTGAACATTGGGTATAAAGGACAGATTGGAGTCAAGTGTAACTCTGAGGCAGCGGACTTGGGGTGATGGTTAGGTAGTGGTGGCACCAACAGTGATAGAAAAGTCAAAAACGGAAGTAGAGCTAGAGGGAGGATTAGATGGAGCCTTGGACATGTTAATCTTTAGGTAGTGAGAGGCCATTCAGGAAGAAATTCCAGATAAGCAGTTGCTGGCATGAGAAAGAAATGAAGGAGAGAGCAGTGGTTGAGAGGTAAATCGAGTATCCTCTCCATAGAGGTGATATTTGAAGCCATAGCTGTTGATACATTTACCCAGTGAAGAAGTATACATTAGAGAGGGGTAGAGAACACAGGACAGAGCCTTGAGGTACTCTAACAGACAGAGGAATTAAAGAGGCATTAGCGCGGTCCTGCAATATTGATAGTTCACCTTGAGCAATCAATAGCGCTCCACTTGTAATCTAGGCCTAGATATGCCAGATACTAAGTTATGCATATAACATATTAGATGCTTTCTTAATTAATTAAAAGTAAATAGCATAGCTATGAATAGCTTTAAAAATTATATACTGAAAATAATATCAATCCATTTTAAAATGAATCATTTACAATATTGATTTTTGTTATTTTTAACTATATCAAAGTACAAAATAAAAAAAGAAAAGGCATTTTCCAAAACTCTAAATTTTATATACCAATAAAATAATTTTACAATTTCATTTCCATGTGCACTTTTTGTTGCAATTTATTGTGAGTCCATAAAATAATTATATTGTAACCTAAAAATAATTTGTATAATTTTCTAAAGTCCTAGAAAATCATGATTTTATGAAAAAGGAAAATACTGCTGTTCCTCACTGCAAAATCTAAAAATGGCTGTGGTTTAATCCTATAGAAAGAAATAAAGCTTTTGTTAAGTGTTGCCTCAAAGGAGCAGATATGTGTCTGAGGCCCCATGGTGCCAATGAAGCTCATTGTACAAGTAAATTGCTAAGAACTGTTACAGTGGTACAAAAGTTAAGTTGAGCAGGAAAAGATAAGATAGATGTGTATGTCAGTTATAAGCTTCCTTTAAAGAACATTGTAACCTGAAAAAAAGGTAAAATTATCAGCATTTTCTTTCTGCTACAAATGCTTGCATTGAAGCACTACAAAAATCATGCTGCTGATCACATTAAAAGAGTCAAATTGTGCATGTGATTGCAATTATTTCTGTGAGTGGCTATACCTCCGAGAATTGAGCACAGAGAATAATTCTGCATATGATTGCAGCTAATTGGTTTAAGCTCGATTGGGTTGTTAACATACATCTTTGCTAGGGTTGTGAAGTAATATTTTTTTGTCTTTTAAAAACAAATTCCAGATTCTCAGACTGCTTCAATGTTCAACATAAATCAAAAAATAGTATAGCTAAATTTCCCTCAACCCTGATTAGTTAATGCTTTAAATAATTAATAGTCGAACACGATACAATCATGCTTATTCCTAATGCATTAAGATTTTTAAAATCTTTAGATCAAACTTACAGTATATTATAGCCTTGTGCTGGAATCATTTTAGATTCACAGCTTCTGTTTTTCAGTAGACTTTTGACTTCAATTACAAGTCAATTTTTTTTAACCAATGCATTTTAATTAATCAAATACATAAATAGCACTTCCTATGCTTTTAATGTTTGTATTGCATTAAGTCATCATGTTGAACACAATCCAAAATACAGATTTCTTATTTAGAACATTTGAAAAACAGGTATTAAAGGGACAATGTACTGTACAATTTGTTTTCCCTTAATGTGTTCGCTATGACTTGTTATACCAGCTGTAGAGGTATAAGAAATTGACCTTTTATGTTTATCTTTGTAATTTAAATAGCTGGACTTGCTCTTTGAACCCACAAACCATTGAAAAAGGCTAAGCTTGGAGAGAGGTCAGACCTTGCAATCTTATCACTCAAATTCTTTCCTTTCTTATCTATGTCTCAACATACAATACTTAGAAAGAACAATTGAAAATGAACATTTTAGAAATTCATCTCTCCTAGTCCCTACTGGGTGCGTAGTTTCTAATATCTTGTCAATAGTCTATACTTAAATATAGAAACCTGCAGTATAGGTAGGGATCAGGAGTCAAGTCCTACAAAAAAGTGTGGGAACTCATATATATATATATATATATATATATATATATATATATATATATATACACACACACACACACACATGCGCATTGCATTTGTATGTAAATAATCTATACACTTTAGGTAATGATAGCAAATTAATTCCAGTAAAGGGTTAAATGGTTGCTATTGGGCCTGAGGGGAGCTAAATAACCCCAGAGCAAGCCACACAGAAATGTAAGCACCATGCAGGGTGATCACATAGCATGAGCAGTGACAGGCTTGTATTTAGTGTATTGTAGGAAGTGTTACTGACCATTACTAGAGGATCTCACTATCCCTCTAACCAGACTGCGCTCCAGCTCTTCCCACCAGCAGCAGCAGTGTTAACTGAAGAATTTCTGTTCTCTGTCCAGAGGCAACGTAGTTCCTCTTGCAAAAATAGGGCAGGAACTCCATTCCCATGTGTTCCCACTCGACTTGACCCCTGGTAGGGATACCACCGACAAATCAGATATTTCAAACATTGATATAACGTCTAAGGAGATATTTGTAAACAATTTAATATGCTCCAGCAAGTAAAATGGATCATTGCAAACACATTAAAGGGTAAACTCTGCTATCTGACATGAAATTTAGTGTGAGCCCTCATAGAAATCTTTTATCTGAGGGGAAGAAAGCACTTGCTCTGTTATATACAAGTTGTATGGATTGAGCTACAGTGATTCTAACCCTCCATACCACTTGCATTTTTGCATTCCGCTTGTAATTTGACCCTATATGTGTGTTGAGAACTTTAATGTGACATGAAACCCAAAATGTTCCTTTCATGCTTCAGATAGGGAATACAATTTTTAAACAACTTCCCAATTTACATGTAATATCTAATTTGCTTCATTTTCTTGGTATCCTTTGTTGAAGCAGCAATGCACTACTGGAAGCTAACTGAATGCATTGCATGAGCGAATAACCTGAGGCATATGCATACAGCCACCAATCAGCAACTGCTGAGACTACCTAGGTATACTTTGAACAAAGGGTATCAAGAAAACAAAAACATTTAGATAACAAAAGATAACAGCAGTAAATAGGAAAAGTGTTTAAAATAACATGCTCTGTCTAAATAATGAAAAAAACGACATTAAAATTTTGAATCTATGGGCCCAAGTATAATTTTTAATTACATTTAAAGCATGCCTCTCTCCTTCAAACCCAGTAACCCACATAGCATCATATACAACTCTCAAATTCAAAATGTTATTTTTTAAACTTTTTTGACAGAACTGACAAGACTTATAAGACAATTTCACTAGATCAAAGAGTGTTGAGGAATCAGCAATAAAAGTCCTGAGAGTTATCTTTTTATTGAAATGTGTTTATCTAGCACTGTGGCAGCTGTTTTCTGCTGCTTGTATGTGCTGTATGTATATATATATATATATATATATATATATACTGTATATATATATTTGCCTCTTCTCATTGGTATTAATTAAATCATCCTACAAGAATACATATATATATTTTGTTAAATCTTTTTATTGAATTTTCCAGAATAAAATTACAATCTACAATCATTTTATCTTGTCAAGTATGCTAAAGATGTTGACAGTCTTAATCACAGTTCATGACTAACAATCTCTAAATGTTCCATGGTTTTTTATTCCAACTTGATTTATTGAATCACACAGTTATTATAACATAATTTTCCATTAAACCATTGTGAACTCTGTGGTATAAACTTAAGGGTACGGTCATTGTACCTCGTTACATGCCACATCAACATTACCAATGAAATTTGCCCCAGAGGAATTGTTTGCTTCTGTTTCTCGTCTAGCTAAATGTCTTGTTCTATGATCATCTTCAAGGTACATAATATATGGTTCCCACTGATCTATAAAGCAGTCTTTATTATTTAAGAGGATAGCAGAAGATTTAGACATATTATAGTGGTATTCAATCTTTCTTTTAATGTATCAGGAGGTTCTTGTTTCCAAAATCTAGCTATACATATACGTGCAGTGGTACAAATCATAGCTATTAGTTTAGAGAATTTCTTCAATATACTCTCTAATGGGAAGTGAAGTAGAGCTTGCTCCGTTGACAGAGTAATATATCTAATATTAAGCTAAGAAATTCTGAGGTCTTAGCTCAAATCCTTCTAAATTTACTACAATACCACCATGTATTAATGTATGAACCAACTTCTCCACACCCCCTATAACTAAGGTGAGTACTCAAAACTTCTCATTTAGCGTATCTATCTGTAAAGGACTTTAATTCCTTTAAGAGGTTTTATATTGTATAATATTTGATTTGAACCACAACTGCAGATTCTTATTATTTTTATTAGTAAAAATTTTTATGTAGCAGAAATCTTGCAACGTGAACATATAAAACAAATAGGATCGCAACAGGTTGTTGTAAATAATTCACAAAATTTAGCAAATATGAATAGTATTGTATACAGGAGTTTAAGTTAAATGAGTATATATTTATGTATAACGTTTAGCATATGACAAGTTAAAGAGTTACTTTTATATTTAAGCAAAAGTAATGACATGAAAGGTTCTACCTAAATCAGTAAATGATGAGAAACACTGCAGATATTTTGAAATGAAGCCCAAACCTTATCCAGAAATTGGTAGTTGAATCCTGTGCAGTGCAAACTGAGAAACAGATTAAGTTGGAGTGTGATGTCACAGCTGAAGGCAGAACAGCAAGGAAATGCTGTAAGAGAATCCAAAAGGAGATTTAATCTGTGCAATTAAAGTGTAGATCCTGCAAACAAACGCCTAGATTACGAGTCTTGCGTTAGCCTTAAAAAGCAGCGTTGAGAGGTCCCAACGCTGCATTTTAACGCCCGCTGGTATTACGAGTCTTGCAGGTACAGGTGTACCGCTCACTTTTTTTCTGCGACTCAAACATACCGCAAATCCACTTACGTCAATTGTGTATCCCATATTTTCAATGGGTTTTTCCTAATGCCGGTATTACGAGTCTTGAAAAAAGTGAGCGGTACACCCTCTCCTGTCAAGACTCATACCGCATTTAAAAGTCAGTAGTTAAGAGTTTTATGGGCTAACGGCGTAACATAAAACTCTTAACTAAAGCGCTAAAAAGTACACTAACACCCATAAACTACCTATTAACCCCTAAACCGAGGCCCCCCCCCCCACATCGCAAACACTTAAATACAATTTTTAACCCCTAATCTGCCGACCGGACATCGCCGCCACTTCAATAAATATATTAACCCCTAAACAGCCGCACTACCGCCTCACAAACACTAGTTAAATTTTATTAACCCCTAATCTGCCGTCCCTAACATCGCCGACACCTACCTATATTTATTAACCCCTAATCTGCCGTCCCCAACGTCGCCGCCACTATATTAAATGTATTAACCCCTAAACCTAAGTCTAACCCTAACCCTAAAACCCCCCTATCTTAAATATAATTTAAATAAATCGAAATAAAAGTACTACAATTAACTAAGTTATTCCTATTTAAAACTAAATACCTATAAAATAAATACTAAGATAGCTACAATATAACTAATAATTACATTGTAGCCATTTTAGCGTTTATTTTTATTTTACAGGAAACTTTGTATTTATTTTAACCAGGTACAATAGTTATTAAATAGTTATTAACTATTTAATAGCTACCTAGCTAAAATAAGTACAAATTTACCTGTAAAATAAAACCTAACCTAAATTACAATTGCACCTAACACTACACTATAATTAAATGAATTCCCTAAATTAACTACAATTAATTACAATTAAATTAAATAAACTAAAGTATGAAAACCCCCCACTAAATTACAGAAAATAATAAAATAATTACAAGTTTTTTAAACTAATTACACCTAATCTAATCCCCCTAATAAAATAAAAAGCCCCCCAAAATAAAAAAATCCCTACCATATACTAAATTACAAATAGCCCTTAAAAGGGCCTTTTGCGGGGCATTGCCCCAAAGTAATCAGCTCTTTTACCTGTAAAAAAAAAATACAATACCCCCCCAACATTAAAACCCACCACCCACACACCCAACCTTACTCTAAAACCCACCCAATCCCCCCCTTAATAAAACCTAACACTAACCCCTTGAAGATCACCCTACCTTGAGATGTCTTCACCCAACCGGGCAGAAGTGGTCCTCCAGACGGGCAGAAGTCTTCATCCTATCCGGTCAAAAGAGGTCCTCCAGACGGGCAGAAGTCTTCATCCAGGCAGCATCTTCTATCTTCATCCATCCGGAGCGGGTCCATCTTCAAGACATCCAACGCTGAGCATCCTCTTCCAACGACATCCGACAACTAAATGACAGTACCTTTAAGTGACTTCATCCAAGATGGCGTCCCTTCAATTCTGATTGGCTGATAGAATTCTATCAGCCAATCGGAATTAAGGTAGAAAAAATCCTATTGGCTGATCCAATCATCCAATAGGATTGAGCTCGCATTCTATTGGCTGTTCCAATCAGCCAATAGAATGCAAGCTCAATCCTATTGGCTGATTGTAGGTGAGCAGAAACTGCTCGTTAGCCCCGCACAGCTTACCGACAAAAACTCATAATCTAGCCGAAATATATTAGAGGCAAATAAGTTGTTTTAGAACAGTCTTAGCTTCTCAGATCCTGCATCTCCTGAAGTGAATGAGAATGAGCACTGAGAATGAGAATGAATGAGAATGAGCACTGAGGAAAGGAAGTGCTGCTGATTTATACAGGTGTTGGATTGAGGAGGTTTGTTTTCTTAAAGCTGTAGTACAAAATTAAAGAGTTTTGTTTTCTTAAAGCTGTAGTAAATGAATTAAGAGGTTTGTTTCTTAAAGGTGAAGTACATGGTAAATAAATATATGACACTATCCTACAAGAATATATTAACAAGAAAATGCCAGGGTAGAGGCAGAACACAGTGAGTGACCATAAAAAGAGAAGCCTTCCCTTGGCCTGTTGAGGAAAACAGAGGACTTGTTTGAAAATAAGTGCCTTATACTGATATAAGTTTTCTCAGCCTAATGAAAAATTTTGAGTTTTTAGTCTGTAATACTTTGTGCAGACATATGTATAAAAAATCAACTGTATGTTTTTTCATTTATGTCTCTATAAACTATGCTGTGGATAAAAATGACTTATCAAGCCTTAGAATTTCAGTAAATAAGAATTGGGATTCATTCCAATATCCATCTCTTGCAGGTCAAAATAATTTGTATCATAATTTTGTTTTGTTAAAATATTTATGGTAATCACTATGAAATGTTAATGTTTTAATAAACTAGACCACCTCACAAACTTGTTGATTAATTTATTGCTCATGGGGACATCTGTGTGGTACTGTGGTTGCATAACAGGCATTTTTGCTGTTTTAAGGGCTAGCTATATGGAGAAGAGAAAAATAAAACACACACAAGAAGCCAATAGGGAAGGAAACACCATGAAATGTTATACCCTACATATGTAAAACTATAACCAGTAGTTTAATTAGTGGCATCTGAGAGGTCTCATTTGAGATTGGATTTTCATCTCTAGAGGCCCATATTTCCCTGTAATCAGAAGTGGTGTCACTAAAGGGGGCCTGTTCTACACCCATATCATGTCTGGACCCTCAATGTACAACTTGCAAAACTGGTCTCACAGCTGGTTTAACTTTACAGTATGGTTGCAGGGTTTCCAAGATGTCCACCGCATTGTAGCTGTACAGTACATTTTGCCACCATATTTGTACAAAAAGGTTGTACAAATTAATATCTTCTGTTGCAGACTAACCAAGGGGTAGGATGACTCAAGGTTACAGAGAAACACCTTCCCTTTCTCCTATGTAGGTGCTGGCCGAGCTTCTACTAATTGTAAAAAACTTAAAAGGGGACAGTTAATGGGTGCCCTGGGACCCAGTGATATATAGTTATGCCTCTAGCCATAATTTTAGCATAACTCGGTGCAGAGAAACTGACAATATTATATGAAAAGTGACTAAAGCCTTGCTCAACAAAAATAATTAGATGAACTTTGAAAATAGCTTGTTAGACCTAAGAAACCTGTGACAGATTATTCATATTCAAAACATAAACATTTGTGTTGCCTTTTTCATTCTACCATTTTAAAAGTTTGTAATTATAGATTTTGAAAAAGTCTTCTAAAATCCTAAAAGCTTATAAAATCCAATATCTATGATCTATGAATATAATGATCACATAAAAAGTATCCGTACAATAAAGATAAATTCCTGATGAAATGAGTTTTATAAAACTTACTGTAGTTCAAATTAAATACCAAAATGATGAGGATTATAGATGAAATGTTTGTAACTTTCAGCTATATAAGATGTCTACAATATGATATCTTTGTTGTATTTTTGTTTTATCATTGATTCATTACATTTCTAAGATAGCAGTGAAAGGTCTTTTTTTCTCTGCAGGATAAAACATATTAAATGCTTGAAAGGGACAAAAATGGTGAATTTTAGACAAAAGCGAGCACATGTAAGCACTGGGATGGAAAAAGAACATTGCATCAAAATACTCTGACACCATCGTCAGCTCTTTTGAAAAGGATCAAAGGTTTTCTTTGTGTGATCAGATACTTCATGATATTTAGAAACTCAATTCTATACTAATCTTACAACTTGTAAAATGACTCCACTGTCGCTCTTTAATGTGGGAAAAAAAGTGTCTATGGAGTGAGGATTAAAGTGTTATCACTTATAATGACATGCACTGTAATACAACTAATTATATACACATAAGTAACATGTAAATCATTTATTGTTTTGCATTTCTGAAATATTTATTATGAAAAAAGAGAACAAAACAACAACATTATTTAAATACAGTAGAATAGCCCTATACATTTTCCTGTATTGCTTTTCTCATTCCAGGGCAAATCACATTTTCAAAATGTTGCTGTTCCACACTAAAAGGGAAATGGTACTCACATTTGTATTTTATTTTTTTGCTCCAGCTAAAAAATAATTTTTGAAAATGTATTGCGGTGCTTTCATGATTTTTCTCTGCTGAATAAACTAACTTTTTATGTGGGAGCTTTTCTTTGCAGCCAATAGCTAGCAGAGTACAAACAGGAACAGGAACATTCTGTTAGTTCCACCTTAAATTAAACAGCTTTAACATAACCTTTTTTATTTATTTATTTATTTATTTATTTATTTTGTTTTTACAAAAATGTGATTTAATATGTTTTACAGATGCTCTTTCTTATGCCTGAAAATAATTTTTTGAGTAATGTTCCCCTTTAAGAATTGAATTTGTGAATAAATCACTGCCTACATATAGAAAATTATATAATTGCATTTTCACTATAAGTTCAGATTTCCTCTAAATTGATATATTTAAAAAATACAAGAGTATTTTATAAATTCCGATACACTATTAATGTTCATTTATATTTATGCTTTGGGAACTCAAGTAGGGTTTATATAAATAAGCACTGTTGGGAATAATTAAATAATCACATATCTTTACAGGAGTACTCAGTAGCATTTTTGCTTATAAGAAGTAACATTTCTTCTATAAATGTTTCTATTGAGGACATATTTATTTTTATTGCGCACAATGACACTGCACTAATATTGTCTGAGATAGTCCACAATTGTGAAGGGCTATGGCATATAACTTGTGTGCAATTAATCTGGTGTTACTATGTTGCAATGAATCTGGTGTTACTAGGTGAGAGTAGTTGTTTGTTGTTTATTATACTACTGGAAATAATTATTTTTGACAGTGAAGTAAGCTTTAGCATTTGATTGGGGTTTAATCTCTGGCATTAATATACACTTTCAAGTGAATTTAATATATAATTTTTAATTGCAAAAAAAACATATGTGTGTGCATGCTCTTTTGAAACATTTGCCCACTTGGGTGGTGCATGTATACCCTAAGGGATTAAATGCCCTATCATCCAGAACTGCTGACATAATAACTTAATAACCATAGCTAACTAATTTTCTAATAAATAAAAGAAAAAAGAAATAAACATAGGACACGTGTTAGGATAAAAGACCAGTGTGTTGCATTTATTGTGAAGCCAACAGAAATCTGGCAGTCAATTCAAATAACCAGTAACAGGTGGTGGCAATCAGGTCCTAAGTATAGAAAAACACCTGCAAATAGATGGCCATGAGCCCAAGCAGCTGACAAAAGCTCAGCTCAGCTCATCACACAAGATGTAAGTTCTTGGCCCGTCACAAACAAAACAACAGTGGAGCACCCTCAAGCTCAGGCCTGAGGACATCACTTACACTGCAATGGCTGTCACTCAAACTCACAGCCAAAGCCATGACCACTGCCTAAGCAAGGGTGCAAAATATCAGATAAACTCAAAACCTGTAGGACCAACAGCAAATAGACGATCAGCATGTTAAAACTTGAGGAGTCAAAATTACCATCCTCAGACTTACAGAGCTAGTTCGACTAACCCTCCTCATACTGGGAACCAACTACAGGACCCCATAAGGAGGAACCTAAAAAATGATTGCTGCCATCCTGCAAACAAACAAGGGAATGGAATGGTGGGAAGCTTCAGGAATGCACAACAGCAAGAGGAAGTGGAATTCCAAACCTGATCATATAAAGGGCACTCCTCCCCACTTTGAGCAACAATGCATCACACACACTCATCATTCAGTTCCTAAGGACCCTTTACCCTACACTAGCTATCTGATATGTGTGGGGTGTTTTTTTGGTTCTATAAGCTTGTAGTACGTGCTGAGGGTGGGTTGGTAGATTTTTTGTTTAAGTGTGTGTAGTGTGTTCTGTTCATGTGTGTGGGTGGTGTGTCTACTGTTTGTGTAGTGCATGTAGTTTGTGAGTGTAGTTATTATGTAATTGTAATGTTTAATGTTTTGCAATTGTAGTGTGTACAGTCTCTTTGTGTGATTATTATTTGATAAAGTGCTCTATGATTCACATAACACATCAGACGTTTATGTAGATTTATCCAGCATTCTGATTTTGTGATTTTGATGTACATGGAGTAATACATTAAAGTTTTAACTTTAAACAGTTCATGTTTCTATGGATTATTATCATCTGAGTGTGTAATGCCCACCTCTTCATTCGAGCGGCCAATCGCGCAAGTGAAGGTACTGTCAATTACTGAAAACGAGCGAGCAGTGATTTCTCTCCGGAGATTGTAAGAAGCAGCTGTCTAATGACCGCTGCTTCTTACATTGCAGAAGGCCGGCTTGCATATGCGAACCTGCCCCGCAAGGGCTCCAAAGAAGCTCTTGCTGCTTCGTACTTGGAGCCAAAGGTCTTAATTATAATATAATCAAGTAGATATTATCTGGAGTGCCAGAATAATAATAATGGAAGGCAATATAGTTGAAACACAGTAAAATCAGTAAAATCAGCTCTAATAGAGTTCTTGACAGCCCTCCAAAAATCTAAATCTATCACACTTTTTTTAATGAGAGCATAGACTGGCATCAATTGTGGGTAAGGGCTTAGAATGACATATATAATGACTCATATAGGGATGTGATGTGAGCATATAATGGTTGCAAGAGCAGAGACAATTAGCAGCCCTAACATACTATGCTCCACTATCTCGGTCACTGACAACAGAGCAATATTTAATATAATAAAAACCCCACACCAGACTATAACAAAATCCAGACATAGACCTACTTTAAAAGTCATGGGTACTAGAGGATCAACCGCAGTATCTATCCAAAGCCATTATCATATAAATCTATTGAAGTTATATAGCAAAGCGCCTTATTGGTAAGACCACACACGGTAAAGAAATTTTTTATGCAAAACATTAACTATTACTGACAGCAAGAATTAAACAGAGCAAACATTCATCTAACTGCTGTGTCTACATATTTATCTTCTCTGCTTTCAAAGTAATATATGTATTTTAGATAACATAATACAAAAAATTGAGTATTTTGTCCTAGAAAAAAAAGAACCATATGTTAAATCAGTAATTGTTCTAGTCACCTCACAGACGGCTAGATTTAGAGTTTTTTCGGTAACGACCCGCGTATCTAACGCTGGCTTTTTTCTGGCCGCACCTTTAAAATAACTCTGGTATTGAGAGTCCACAGAATGGCTGCGTTAGGCTCCAAAAAAGGAGCGTAGAGCATATTTAACGCCACTGCAACTCTCGATACCAGAGTTGCTTACGGACGCGGCCAGCCTCAAAAACGTGCTCGTGCACGATTCCCCCATAGGAAACAATGGGGCTGTTTGAGCTGAAAAAAAACCTAACACCTGCAAAAAAGCCGCGTTCAGCTCCTAAAGCAGCCCCATTGTTAGCTATGGGGAAACACTTCCTACGTCTGCACCTAACACTCTAACATGTACCCCGAGTCTAAACACCCCTAACCTTACACTTATTAACCCCTATTCTGCCGCCCCCGCTATCGCTTTCCCCTGCATACTATTATTAACCCCTAATCTGCCGCTCCGTAAACCGCCGCAACTTACATTATCGATATGTACCCCTAATCTGCTGTCCCTAAAACCGCCGACCCCTATATTATATTTATTAACCCCTAATCTGCCGCCCACATCGTCGCCTCTACCTGCCTACACTTATTAACCCCTAATCTGCCGACCGGACCACATCGCTATTATAATAAAGTTATTAACCCCTAATCCGCCACACTAACCCTATAATAAATAGTATTAACCCCTAATCTGCCCTCCCTAACATCGCTGACACCTAACTTCAAACATTAACCCCTAATCTGCCGACTGGAGCTCACCGCTATTCTAATAAATGTATTAACCCCTAAAGCTAAGTCTAACCCTAACACTAACACCCCCCTAAGTTAAATATAATTTAAATCTAACGAAATTAATTAACTCTTATTAAATAAATTATTCCTATTTAAAGCTAAATACTTATCTGTAAAATAAATCCTAATATAGCTACAATATAAATTATAATTATATTATAGCTATTTTAGGATTAATATTTATTTTACAGGTAACTTTGTATTTATTTTAACCAGGTACAATTGCTATTAAATAGTTAAGAACTATTTAATAGCTACCTAGTTAAAATAATTACAAAATTACCTGTAAAATAAATCCTAACCTAAGTTACAATTAAACCTAACACTACACTATCAATAAATTAATTAAATACAATACCTACAAATAACTACAATGAAATAAACTAACTATAGTACAAAAAATAAAAAAGAACTAAGTTACAAAAAATAAAAAAATATTTACAAACATAATAAAAATATTACAACAATTTGAAACTAATTACACCTACTCTAAGCCCCCTAATAAAATAACAAAGCCCCCCAAAATAAAAAATGCCCTACCCTATTCTAAATTACCAAAGTTCAAAGCTCTTTTACCTAACCATCCCTGAACAGGGCCCTTTGCGGGGCATGCCCCAAGAAATTCAGCTCCTTTTCCTGTAAAAAAACACATACAATACCCCCCCCCCCAACATTACAACCCACCACCCACATACCCCTAATCTAACCCAAACCCCCCTTAAATAAACCTAACACTAAGCCCCTGAAGATCTTCCTACCTTGTCTTCACCTCACCGGGTATCACACCGATCTTTCCTGGCTCCGATATCTTCATCTAAGCCCAAGCGGGGGCTAGACATCCATCATCCGACGGCTGAAGAAGTCCAGAAGAGGCTCCAAAGTCTTCATCCTATCCGGGAAGAAGAGTAGATCCGGACCGGCAACCATCTTCTTCCAAGCGGCATCTTCTATCTTCATCCGATGAGGACCGGCTCCATCTTGAAGACCTCCACCGCGGACCCATCTTCTTCCGACGACGACTTCCCGATGAATGACGGTTCCTTTAAGGGACGTCATCCAAGATGGCGTCCCTCGAATTCCGATTGGCTGATAGGATTCTATCAGCCAATCGGAATTAAGGTAGGAAAATTCTGATTGGATGATGGAATCAGCCAATCAGAATCAAGTTCAATCCGATTGGCTGATTCAATCAGCCACTCAGATTGAGCTCGCATTCTATTGGCTGTTCCGATCAGCCAATAGAATGCGAGCTCAATCTGATTGGCTGATCGGATCAGCCAATCGGATTGAACTTGATTCTGATTGGCTGATTCCATCAGCCAATCAGAATTTTCATACCTTAATTCCGATTGGCTGATAGAATCCTATCAGCCAATCGGAATTAGAGGGACGCCATCTTGGATGACGTCCCTTAAAGGAAATGTCATTCGTCGGAAGTCATCGTCGGAAGAAGATGGGTCCACGGTGGAGGTCTTCAAGATGGAGCCAGTCCTCATCGGATGAAGATAGAAGATGCCGCTTGGAAGAAGATGGTTGCCGGTCCGGATCTACTCTTCTTCCCGGATAGGATGAAGACTTTGGAGCCTCTTCTGTACTTCTTCAGCTGTCGAATGATGGATGTATAGCCCCCGCTTGGGCTTAGATGAAGATATCGGAGCCAGGACAGATCGGTGTGATACCCGGTGAGGTGAAGACAAGGTAGGAAGATCTTCAGGGGCTTAGTGTTAGGTTTATTTAAGGGGGTTTGGGTTAGATTAGGGGTATGTGGCTGGTGGGTTGTAATGTTGGGGGGGGGAGGTATTGTATGTGTTTTTTTACAGGAAAAAGAGCTGAATTTCTTGGGGCATGCCCCGCAAAGGGCCCTGTTCAGGGCTGGTAAGGTAAAAGAGCTTTGAACTTTGGTAATTTAGAATAGGGTAGGGCATTTTTTATTTTGGGGGGCTTTGTTATTTTATTAGGGGGCTTAGAGTAGGTGTAATTAGTTTAAAATTGTTGTAATATTTTTCTTATGTTTGTAAATATTTTTTTATTTTTTGTAACTTAGTTCTTTTTTATTTTTTGTACTTTAGTTAGTTTATTTCATTGTAGTTATTTGTAGGTATTGTATTTAATTAATTTATTGATAGTATAGTGTTAGGTTTAATTGTAGGTAATTGTAGGTATTTTATTTAATTTATTTATTGATAGTGTAGTGTTAGGTTTAATTGTAACTTAGGTTAGGATTTATTTTACAGGTAATTTTATAATTATTTTAACTAGGTAGCTATTAAATAGTTCTTAACTATTTAATAGCTATTGTACCTGGTTAAAATAAATACAAAGTTACCTGTAAAATAAATATTAATCGTAAAATAGCTATAATATAATTATAATTTATATTGTAGCTATATTAGGATTTATTTTACAGGTAAGTATTTAGCTTTAAATAGGAATAATTTATTTCATAAGAGTTAATTAATTTTGTTAGATTTAAATTATTTTTAATTTAGGGGGGTGTTAGTGTTAGGGTTACACTTAGCTTTAGGGGTTAATACATTTATTAGAATAGCGGTGAGCTCCAGTCGGCAGATTAGGGGTTAATGTTTGAAGTTAGATGTCAGCGATGTTAGGGAGGGAAGATTAGGGGTTAATACTATTTATTATAGGGTTAGTGAGGCGGATTAGGGGTTAATAACTTTATTATAATAGCGATGCGGTCCGGTCGGCAGATTAGGGGTTAATAAGTGTAGGCAGGTGGAGGCGACGTTGAGTGCAGCAGATTGGGGGTTAATAAATATAATATAGGGGTCGGCGGTGTTAGGGGCAGCAGATTAGGGGTACATAGCTATAATGTAGGTGGCGGCGCTTTGCGGTCGGCAGATTAGGGGTTAATTATTGTAGGTAGCTGGCGGCGACGTTGTGGGGGGCAGGTTAGGGGTTAATAAATATAATATAGGGGTCGGCGGTGTTAGGGGCAGCAGATTAGGGGTACATAAGTATAACGTAGGTGGCGGTCGGCAGATTAGGGGTTAAAAAAATTGAATCGAGTGGCGGCGATGTGGGGGGACCTCGGTTTAGGGGTACATAGGTAGTTTATTGGTGTTAGTGTACTTTAGAGCACAGTAGTTAAGAGCTTTATGAACCGGCGTTAGCCCAGAAAGCTCTTAACTACTGACTTTTTTCTGCGGCTGGAGTTTTGTCATTAGATTTCTAACGCTCACTTCAGACACGACTCTAAATACCGGAGTTAGAAAGATCCCATTGAAAAGATAGGATACGCAATTGACGTAAGGGGATCTGCGGTATGGAAAAGTCGCGGCTGAAAAGTGAGAATTAGACCCTTTTTTGACTGACTCCAAATACCGGCGGTAGCCTAAAACCAGTGTTAGGAGCCTCTAACGCTGGTTTTCACGGCTACCGCCAAACTCCAAATCTAGGCCAGAGAGTTCTATCAGCAAGTTATCCATCTCCATTTTTGATGTTTGTCTAGAGTGTCACTTACCGTAATCTAGTAGAGAGCAGCTGTACAGGACCAAAAACCTTTATCCAAACTGCATGGCACCAGACAAGGTTTGGGTTTTGGAATAGTTGTACATTTACCTTTTTAAAATAGGAGCTAAAAGTGGTGATGGGTCCAAGTGTAAACAACATCTTATGTCATTTACAGTGTAAATGACATACGATGTTGTTTACACTTGGACCCATCTAGATTTTACACAATATTTACATGTCATAATAGAGCTTATACATGAACACTTAAAGTAATTGTATATAAGTTTTAGTACAATTGTATACATAGTACATCAGAAATATAGTACTGTAGTGTAATCAGAAAGGTAATATTTGTCATTTTAAATAAATATAGACTTATTAGCATTTTATAACACCAAAATAAAAAACAAACAGCTAGATTATGAGTTTTGTGTTATGAGTGAAAAAAACTCATAACGCTGATTTTTCACTACCGCTGCTATTACGAGTCTTGCAGGTATAGGTGTACCGCACACTTTTTTGGCTGTAATGCAACATAGCTACCGCACTTTTTAAAAAGTCCTTTTTCAATGGGACTTCCATAGCGCCGGTACTACGAGTTTGCCTGTCCGGGCAAAAAGTAAGCGACACAGCCCATAACTACAAGATCCGTACCGTAAACTGAAAGTCAGTAGTTATGTGTTTTGTGCTACAAAGCTGTAGCATAAAACTCATAACTAATCCTATTGGCTGATAGTTAATAACTATTTACTAAGAAGTCTACCTAGTTAAAATAAATACAAACTTAGCTGTGAAATAAAATAAAAACCTAAGATAGCTACAACGTAACTATTAGTTATATTGTAGCTATCTTAGGGTTTATTTTACATGTAAGCATTTAGTTTTAAATAGGAATTAGTTTGGTAATAATAGTAATTTTTATTTAGATTTATTTTAATTATATTAAAGTTAGGGGTGTTAGGGTTAGGGTTAGACTTAGGGTTAGGTTTAGGGGTTAATATATTTATTTAGTTTTAGTGATGTGAGAGGCCAAGGTTTAGGGGTTAATAACGTTAGTATAGTGGAGGCGACGTTGGGGGTGGCAGATTAGGGGTTAATAAGTGTAGGTAGCGACGACATTGGGGCAGTATATTAGGGGTTAATAAATTTATGTAGGTGGCGGCGACATTGGGGCGGCAGATTAGGGGTTAATAATTGTAGGTAGGTGGCGGCGACATTGGGGGCAGCAGATTAGGAGTTAATAAGTGTAGGTAGGTGGCGGCAATGTTGGGGGCGGCAGTTTAGGGGTTAATAAGTGTAGGTAGGTAGCGACGACATTAGGGCAGCATATTAGGGGTTAATAAATTTATGTAGGTGGCGGCGACATTGGGGCGGCAGATTAGGGGTTAATAAGTGTAGGTAGGTGGCGACAAGATTGGGGGCAGCAGATTAGGAGTTAATAAGTGTAGGTAGGTGGCGGCAACGTTGGGGGCGGCAGTTTAGGGGGTTAATAAGTGTAATTTAGGTAGCGGCGATTTTGGGAGGCAGATTAGGGGTTAATTAGTGTAATGTAGGTGTCGGCAATGTCGGGGCAGCAGATTAGGGGTGTTTAGACTCTGAGTTTATTTTAGGGTGTTAGGTGTAAACATAAATTATCTTTCTCCATAGGAATCAATGGGGCTGCGTTACGGAGCTTTACGCTCCTTTATTGCAGGTGTTAGGTTTTTTTAGCCGACTCTCTCCATTGATGTCTATGGCGAAATCGTGCACGGGCATGTAAAAGCAGCTCAAAGCAGCGCTGGTATTTGTGTGTGGTATGGAGCTCAATGCAACCATATTGCTCGCTAATGCCGGGTTTTTGCAAACCTGTAATAGCAGCGCTATTAAATGTGAGTGGTGGAAATAACTTGCAAGTTAGCAGCAAGCCGCTTATAACGCAAAACTCATAATCTGGCCGACTTGAAATATATTTAAATAAAGCAAAATTCCACTGGAATGTCATCTGTAAACTGAAGCTAAAATATTTACATATAGATATAACACTAATTATTTTTTCTATGACATTATGGGATGTTAGTCCTGGCTAAAATGCAGAACTTTAGTTATTAAGCTCTTTATGCACCGTAGGACAGTTATTATGTACATTACTTGAAACATCCTCACAATTTTGAAAGAACGACTGTTTGGCACTTCTGGCAGTTATTTTAGTTATGATGACTTGGTGATTAAATATTTTTGTGTATAAGGGTTTCAGTCAAAATATTAGCAGCAGAGAATTTCAAAGAGTTGGTCAGGTTAAAGGCTGAATGTGTAAAATGGTGTTTATATACATTTTTTTTGTTAACAAAATTGACCTTTTCCTTCAAAAACTACAAAGCTGCTTAATGTTAAACGTAAAATGAAAAAGATTATGATTACTACCTGCCAAGTTTTTCACACACTGGTAAAATGAACTGCTGATTTATGTAAACTGTACAATAGTTGATGAAAGATTTTGTGAAGTGATACATTTTATGCCTTACAACCTTCAATTATCTGGAACTATGTAAATGCGGTCAAAGAATTAAAAAGACTTCTAATGCATTTTTATGTTGACATCAAAATATTGTGTGAAAAACAGGTTAACTTTCTATAAAAAAAAAAAAATCCTGTCAAAGAAAATATTTCAGATCGACTTCTTAGTTTCACATATTTTTTTAAAGTATAGACACTTAGACCTATCCCAAACCAATTTTGAACTGTAGGAGGGTTTACTTCATTTTTCCAGTTTTGCAGTGATTACTTATCTGAACAGTGAACACACTTATGAAATTTTAACCACGAGAGGAGGGATAGATAGATAATATTGGCAAAAAGAGAAGTGCACTGGATACACACACTTCAAACAAGGATTATTATAGATTTACAAATGCCCGTGTGGTGAGTCTCACATATGACACTCTCTTATTTTGAGTAGTAGTTAGTAAAGTGACATGATAAAACTAGTGTTTGTGCTCCCGTGAGTGCTTTATCTGTGCTCAACCTTTTTTACCATCGTGCCCAGTTGCGCTCATATTACAGGACACAAGTAAAACGTTTGCACTCTCGCAGTCCCATCCTCGCACAGAAAAAAAGATTTTTCAAAGTTGCGAACACAGGATCATATTCCCCATAGACTTTAATTGAGCCTTGTTTTGAACAAAAAAATAGCAGCCAGCTCGCGCAGGATTGCAATAAGATATACTGTATGTATGTATTTATTGTTATAGATGAAAATGTAGGGTCCTGCAAATACAGTGCTAAATATATGTTACGTGACACTGCTGCTATATGCTAGCGTCTAACCGGAACAGTCCCAAACAGCCATAACCTCTATGTCCCGCTCTGAACCCCTCACCTCCGGTTCGTCTGGTCCTAGGGATGCTAGTGCCTGGGTTGATTTCTGGATACCTCCGCCAGCTAATCCAATCAATCCTTCCTCAGACACCTAGGGGGGTGTGTGCGTGCGTCCTCTGTTTCCTGGTCTCCAATTGGGTACAGACCGTCATGCAGTGCAGCCAAACCGGGCTTCCGGGAACATTTTCCAAATTCACCGTGCTAGCTCGCTGTATGGTCAGGGATAACTGTAGGCAAACAAAAGGATAACGGAGCACCGGTAAAAATGATTCAAAAGTCTTTATTCCTTAACTGGTAAAAAAACAACAACGTAAACAATGGTGGTATTGATCCAATAGGAGTCCGCTTTTACTCGGTGCTCCGCTATCCTTTTGTTTGCCTACCTGTATTTATTATTATACATACGTATATCTGTATTTATACATTTATAGATAGATATACATGCATATATATTTATATACATAGATATATTTATACATGTGTTCCTATAGATCTCTATGTAAATGCACTGTTGGCCCATTATTATTCTAACACCTGACATCTTGTTTTGGGCAATTTTTTTAAAATATTTTTTTTATTAGCTAGTGTTATCATTCTAGTGTAAATCACAATTGCACTCACGTGTTCACATTTACTTTCAACTTGTAATACGAGCAGAACTTTACTTGCATGTAAACGGCCTTTTAAATATATTTTTAATGGGTTTTGTGACACTTTTATGTTTCATAAAACAGTTATACCAATGCCCGTTAAATTCAATTGCACTGATCGAGTTTACTTGTAATACAAGTGCCACATCCAATGCATGCAAACAGCCGAGGTAAGCCTAATAACGCTCGCTTGGAACTGTCAGCGTGCCACTCGTTATCTGGCCCTCAATGAGCTATTAAGCTCTGCCTATTATTATTGTGTTATAACCCTTCAGCCTCAAAAAGTCGATAAACAAAGAATGTGCTGTGTTTTTTTTGTAAAATATACCACCTTAGCATTACATTTTTATCGTAATCTGCATGTATTGAATTATACATAATTGTAGCAAGTCAGCAACCTATGATAATATCTCACTTTGCTGTTATATGAGTTGATGATTTAAGATTAATATTCCACCTTTACAACAAGAGGAGGAGATATATTATTGGATGGTAACATGTTGGTTTTAGCCAACCAGATGGTCCTTTTAGTTTAAAATAGAGAGGGGCTGCTGAACAACTTAGAGCTAGGAGAGCAACTTACGCCAAAACGCATCAGCTGGGTTGTTCTGCGATACTTTGTAAACTGCCTTGCTGTTTTTATCATGCTGGTGCAATAAAAGTTAGATAGATATGTTTTAAATTGTCAGTGCTCCTCGCAATAGTATTTTGTAAAAACAGAGAAGTAGTTTCACCAAGCACAACATAAGAACATTAAAATAAAGTGTTACACTCATTTATACACTATCTGATAAAAAATAATCATATAAATATTAAAAACTTTTATAAGCGTTAAAAGATATATTGTATATGACAGCATGTACTGTATGACAATTTACTTTTAACTTGTAATAGGCGAGCAAAAAAAAAAAATTAGAGCGCCACTTGTAATCTGGCCCATTATACTGTATATTGTTTGTTTGCTTGTTTTTTCAGTAAATCCAGCCGATTCACACTATACCATTATTTTATGTATAGATCATGACATGTGAGAAAACGACAACAAAATGTGAGAAAAACATATATTTCTATAAACAATGTAGTTTGTTCGTCTGATCCGCGGTACTTCACTGATTTTTGGACTAAATTACTTTCTGATCTTTGGCTATTTTTTTTACTACACTTTGACTTATCCCATGGTATAAGTTTGCAATGACTTTGGCTTTCTTCATCACTCAGACAGCCTTATTTTCATCCAAAGAGACTGGTGTTACTTTACCCTGGCTTTACTGCTACTTGACTCCAATATTCTCCTAACTTCTCAAGGTATATAATTTACAATCAGATATGTTCCCACACCAGATGTCAGAACTGAAATATGATCTACTGCATTCTTTTAGGCCAGAAATGACTTAAAACCATATACATACTCCCCTATACCACCATTATCAGATATTTGCCCAAAACATTCAGATCAGATTCATCATCTTGTGTCTCCCTTAGTGACTGGTATTTAAACTGTAGTGGGCCTGTTTACCTAGGAGATGGTGGTTTGCTTAGATTCCTTGCTTCAGTGCTGTATTCTGGGTCCTCTATTATCTCAGTTATCCCTGTTTTTTTGTTTGTTTTTAAACTTAGACCTCATTTATCAAGCTATGTATGCAGCTCTGGGGGCTAATCACTACGAGCCTGTAGCCAAAAAGTTAGGAAGTTGTGGTCACAGCTTCCTAACTAGTAAATGACCCCGGTACCTTTGCAATGGGTTGATTTACAACCCCTACTTGCCCACCATTGAGCAGGCATGAGCAGGGGGTGGCATTACACAAGCAAACACTTGTGCAATGTTAAACGTAACAGTGGATTACTGCAATATGCTGCTTGTATTTTGCCATCCCAGACTGCAGACAGGATCATGTGAACAAACTATGTCTGGCAGATGATAAATGCCAGCCTTCGTGCTTGTATCTTAGTTGCTTGTTACTATTACTCCTTCTGGCCTTACTTATTATATGAAGATAACCATATAGGGTTAGAGCACTAAAGGTAACTGAAATATCCTTGGTTAATCTCCTCAAGAAATAACAAATGTGCATTATAACTAAAAAGAGTCAGCACTAAAAAAGCACGGATATGTAATGTAAATATTAATTATGTAATTAAAAAATAAATATATATAGAATAGAAGCAGATATAAAGTGAAACGGAATAATATGTAATCACTCTTTAAAAATAGATTACAAACAACAAAATAAAATAAGTGCAAAAATAGGAATAAAGGGACATCTCCCTATGACTAAAATGTGCTATGCAATGAAAGCTGAAGATAAAAAGTTTGATATGAGTACTCCAATTCCCGGATATTTATGAGAATGGTGGGGTATTTAAATCACTTTGTAGGATTACATTGCACTTGCAATTTAGGCACCGTTTGGTGTAATGACGCAATGCAAATTGTACCTTAGGTTTGCAATCTGTCAATTCCCTCTGCAGACAGTTCAGACTATATAAAGAAAAATGTTACCTTCGAGTAACTTTTTGTAGTAAAGGTGAGACTTGTGTGTTTTCCTTTTGCGCCTCACTCCGTGTCTGCAGTTATTAATTGTATCAGGTAACGGTTTCTCAGATAGACCCACTTGACTCCTCATACGTCACCTTTCTCCTCTGCAAAATTAGGTGCTACCATTGCTTGTTGTTCTCTAGGGTGTCATTACACCAAACGGTGCCTAAACTGCAAGTGCAACGCAATCCTACAAAGTGATTAAATACCCCAACATTCTCATAAATACCCGGGAATTAGAGTACTTATATCAAACTTTTTATCTTCAGCTATCATTGCATAGCACATTTTAGTCATAGGGAGACGTCCCTTTATTTCTATTATTGTATATTGTCCACTTATTTTATTTTGTTGATCGTAATCTATTTTTAAAGAGTGATTAAATATTATTCTGTTTTACTTTATATCTGCTTCTGTTCTATATATATATATATATATTTTTTAATTACATAATTAATATTTACATTACATATCCTTGCTTTTATAGCGCAGACTCTTTCCAGTTATCTTACTTATTATCTTACACATATTACAATGATCATTAAAGTTTATGAAAATGTTTTTTTAATTATTCTATGGGGCAGTTTTATTATTTGCAGGGCAGACATGATTTGTTGTAGGGAATAATGTCCGCCCGACATCGCTAAATTTAACATTGCACAAGCATTTCTTGTGAAATGCTTGTGGAATGCCGCAACTGCAGATTTGTGGCTAAAAGGTGGCGGGCAAGTTAAGGAGCAGCTGCTTCTTAACATCAGTTTCTGGCAAGCAGGAAACTTCAGGCGGAGACATAATATGTTTTTGTATATGTACAAGAGCGTGGTATATGTTAAATATTTTATCATTCATGCAGTGTGTGTGTAAATATGTATGTATTCTTTTCACTTGAATAATGTCAATTGTCATGTGGCATCTAGCTTCATTAAAGGGACACAAAACCAATTTTTTTCCTTCATGATTTCGAAAGAGCATGCAATTTTAAACAGCTTTCTAATTTACTTCTATTATCTAATTTGCTTCGTACTCTTGATATCCTTTGCTGAAAAGCATATCTAGATAGGCTCACTAGCTGCGGATTAGTGGCTGCACATAGATGACTCTTGTGATTGGCTCACCCATGTGCATTGCTATTTCTTCAAAAAAGGATTTCTAAAGAATTAAGCAAATTAGATAATATGTTTGTTTAAAATTGTATTCTCTATCTTAATCATGAAAAAACTAATTTGAGTTTAATGTCCCTTTAAGTAGAATAACCTTGCAGTTATGCCATATTTGATATCTCAAGCAGAAATGTAGTGTGTGTGTAAATATGAATGTATTCATTTGCACTGAATGATGTGCTGAATCTTTCATCATTAAGTTAGAACCTTGCAACAATACCCAGGCAAAAAGAAAAATAGTTAACCCTAAGCATTAACAGCTAAGAGGTCAATTCACTGTTAATAGTATATTATAAATAGTAACCACAATATAACAAAACATATAATTTAATTGCATAAAATCATATAACAATGATAAAACATGTGCCAACAATAAACAATAAAGCTCACCCATTAAAAGTTCCTATAGAGACTTCTGCCTAAAAAGTGTAGTATTAAAAACAACAAGATCTCCTGCACTTAATAATTAACCAAAGGTTCCTGTAAAATGCCCGTTGGTAAAAATAAAGTAAGAAGAATCACCTCTGATGCTTTCCTTAAAGGGACAGTCAACACCAGAATTTTTGTTGTTTAAAAAGAAAGATAATCCCTTTATTACCCATTCCCCAGTTTTGTATAACTAACATGGTTATATTAATATACTTTTTACCTCTGTAATTATCTTGTATCTAAGCTTCTGCTGACTGCCCCTTTATTTCAGTTCTTTTGACAGACATGTAGTTTAGCCAATCAGTGCTCAGTCCTAGGTCACTTTACGTGCATTAGCTCAATGTTATCTATATGAAACATGTGAACTAATGCCCTCTAGTGGTTAAAATATATTCAGATTAGAGGCAGTCTTCAAGGTCTAAGAAATTAGCATATGAACCTCCTAGTTTTTGCTTTCAACTAAGAATACCAAGAGAACAAAGCAAATTTGGTGATAAAAGTAAATTGGGACGTTGTTTAAAATTGCATGCCCTATTTACATCATGAAAGTTTTTTTTGAACTTGACTGTCCCTTTAAAATTAATGGCCCCAACAAATAATCTCTAACCACATGGCAATCCGTTCTCTCCTATAGGATTCCTGTTTCAAACGCCATTTAACCACCGTGCTCACCTTACAGTCATGCGCAAAGATATCTGAGAAGTTTGTATGTACATAGAACAGTAAATAATCTTATAAATATTCTAGCCCTGAGTGAGTTTAAGTCTGAAACTAAAAGATGGAAGGAAATAGATCTAATAATACATTAACTGTGATTTTTTTTCCCTTGCTTTTTGTTGTATTTCCCCACTACAGCATGTACTGTAGAAGAATATAATTCAACACAAACAGTACAAACGTTCTGTATATGTGATATAATTAGATGCACAGACAGAGGAGTAATTTATATGATTAAATCTTATTGTCATTTATAATATTTGGGTGAAATGACTAGGTTTTTGAGAGAAAGGATACACATCAGTGCAATTTTAAAAAAAGGGGGCCTAGATAGGCATTTATACAAACATTTTAGGGTTGTCCATGAAAATAATCTTACTTTTTGAGGGATCTGTAAATTTAAAAAAAAAATGGAGAAGGAGGAATTTTAAAAAGAGAATTTTAAAGAAAGAAGCAAAATTGATTTATAAATTAAGAACTTTGTACCCCATGGGACTAATTGTTATTAATTTATTTTATGTAGATATATTTATTGTTAATGGCTTATTATATATATTTTTTTTATATATCTCGCACTAGCTTTTAATTTTTGTAATTTTATTATTAACTAAGAATTGAGTTATACAGACAGTTCTTTATCAGCCAGATTACGAGTTTTGCGTTATGAGTGGCTCGGTAATAACTTGCAAGTTATTTCCACAGCTCACCTTTAATACAGGTTTTCAAAAAACCAGCGTTTGTGGGCAATATGGCAGCGTTGAGCTCAATACCAGCGCTGCTTTGAGCTTCTTTTACGTGCTCATGCATGATTTCCCCATAGACATCAATGGGGAGAGCCAACTAAAAAAAAGTCTAACACCTGCAATAATGGAGTGCAAAGCTCCGTAACGCAGCCCCATTGATTCCTATGGGGAAAGAAAATTTATGTTTAAACCTAACACCCTAACATAAAACCCGAGTCTAAACACCCCTAATCGCCGCCATTAACCCCTAATCTGCCACCCCCGACATCACTGCTATCTAGCTACACTTATTAACCCCTAATCTGCCACCCCCAATGTCGCCATCACCACTATACTAAAGTTATTAACCCCTAAACCTCTGGCCTCCCCCATCACTAACACTAAATAAATATATTAACCCCTAAACCTAACCCTAAGTCTAACCCTAACACCCCTAACTTTAATATAATTAAAATAAATCTAAATACAAATTACAATTATTACCTAAATAATACCTATTTAAGATTAAATACTTACCTGTAAAATAAACCATAGGCTAGCTACAATATAACTAATAGTTACATTTTATCTATCTTAGGTTTTAATTTTATTTCACAGGTAAGTTTGTATTTATTTTAACTAGGTAGGCTAGTTAGTAATAAGTTATTAACTATTTACTAACTACCTAGTTAAAATAAATGCAAACTTACCTGTAAAATAAAACCTAACCTGAGTTACACTAACACCTAACATAACAATAAAATTAAATACATTAAATTAACAAAATACATTTATCTAAATTACAAAAAATAATAAACACTAAATTACACAAAATAAAAAAGAAATTATCAAATATTTAAACTAATTACACCTAATCTAATAGCCCTACCAAATAAAAAAGCCCACCCCAAAATAAAAAAAACCCTAGCCTACACTAAACTGCCAGTGGCCCTCTAAAAGGGCCTTTTGCGGGGCATTGCCCCAAAGAAATCAGCTCTTTTACCTGTAAAAAACAAACAAACAAACAACCCCCCAACAGTAAAACCCACCACCCACACAACCAACCCCCCCCAAAAAAAACCTACCTAAAAAACCTAAGCTCCCCATTGCCCTGAAAAGGGCATTTAGCTCTTTTACATTGCCCAAAGTCCCTAATCTAAAAATAAAACCCACCCAATAAACCCTTAAAAAAAACTAATGCAAACCCCCGAAAATCCACTTACAGCTTTTGAAGACCTGACATCCATCCTCATCTAGCCGGGAAAAGTCTTCATCCAAGTGGCAAGAAGTCCTCAACAAAGCCGGGAGAAGTCTTCATCCAAGTGGCAAGAAGTCGTCCTCCAGGCGGGCAGAAATCTTCATCCAGATGGCATCTTCTATCTTCATCCGTCCAACGTGCAGCAGCTCCATCTTCAAGACATCCAACACGGAGCATCCTTTTCTTTCACTGGCTCTTGAAGAATGAACTAATACTCTAATGAGAGGGCGCTAAAGCTAAAGTAACTTGACACACCTAATCATATGAATAATACATACAATGGAGGTTAAGAATAATCAATTTTACTCAGTATTTTAAAAAGATAACAGGGACGTCTTCCTAATAAAGATACATTTCTCATACAAAATAAAAAACAATAAAAATCGATCAGAAAAACATTATTACAAAATATCTATAAGGAATACCACCCTATTGAAAATATTGCGCAAAAAATATCAAAAATTAAAGATGTCAAAAAATAAAGATGTGTTCAAAAACTTGTTAAAAAATAAAATACGGGTTTGCAAGTTCCGATCATTACATATATCTTATGGTGAATCTTCAACTTATAATGTCCCTTTATCCGGAGTTAGTCCAATGGACCTTTCTGATAATACAACAGGTGTTAGTTCGATATAGCTTTGCTTGTAATTATGTAAGTGTAACTTTCACTCTATAGCCGTAATATGTAACAATGTTCCATTTGTTATATGTATATAACAGAATCTGTTTAAGTACACCAAAGTGTATTATTTTATGTCTTTTGTATCCGTATATCACCTCTGAATGTGGACAGTTATAACAGTGACTTTATATGGCACATTAAGACCCGATGTCTAGATGGTTCATTCACCATCTCTTTATAGTTTACAAAAGGTGGAGACTATAACCAAATAACAATTAATGAAGAATGAGGAACACAAAAATAACATATATATAATATTAAGGTGACTAAAAAAATTAATATCTATTCACACATTAAGAATATATTTCACGACCACTTATAAAATATAATGTCAAACATATACATGTTCATATAGACCTATATATTAAGCAGATCGCCACCCTTTGGAATTACCACCCGGAAATAATATATTTCATGACTACTCATAAAATATAATGTCAAACATATACATGTTTATATAGATCAATATATTAAGTAGAATACCACCCTTTGGAATTACCACCCTGAAATAATATTTTCTATATGCTTTTTACATATACTTTTTTTCATAATTATGTCCATATTTTTTATATATATATTTTTTATTAATTTTTATATAAATGTTTTCAATTTTAGAAAAATAGAGAACCGATATAGCAAACAAAAGTCGTATAAACATATCACCCCAAAATTCCACCTAAAATACAATGATTCCACAAATCCACCTTAAGTCAAAAGTATTAGAAACTGATCAACCAATAAGAAAGAACCGGCAGATTTTTAAATGAAGTTCTGGGAGCAACTGACATCTTGAAAAAGCCCAGATATACGGGTGAAACGCGTAGAAGGAGGAAGTTGCTCACCTGCCAAGAACCCACTACACTAGGTACCTAGTTTTAGCCCGCGCGTGTAATACGCTAAGAGCGGGTGTTTGCTCAAACCATTCATTCATTTGAACCGGGACACAGCGGATCATTCACACGCAAGAAACGGCGTGTCTTACATCCCAGGGGCCGTCAGCCGGGATCCAGCAGGACTCGCATACGCAAGGAGCGGTGAGTCTTTTTTACGGAGGACGAAAAGCCTAAGGTTGACAAGCCTCACATACGCAAAGAGCGGCGTGCTAAAGGCAATCAGACCGACACCAGCAGCAATCTGACCGTAGCTGCTGCAACATTACGTGAGTCACTGTTATAACTGTCCACATTCAGAGGTGATATACGGATACAAAAGACATAAAATATTACACTTTGGTGTACTTAAACAGATTCTGTTATATACATATAACAAATGGAACATTGTTACATATTACGGCTATAGAGTGAAAGTTACACTTACATAATTACAAGCAAAGCTATATCGAACTAACACCTGTTGTATTATCAGAAAGGTCCATTGGACTAACTCCGGATAAAGGGACATTATAAGTTGAAGATTCACCATAAGATATATGTAATGATCGGAACTTGCAAACCCGTATTTTATTTTTTAACAAGTTTTTGAACACATCTTTATTTTTTGACATCTTTAATTTTTGATATTTTTTGCTCAATATTTTCAATAGGGTGGTATTCCTTATAGATATTTTGTAATATTGTTTTTCTGATCGATTTTTATTGTTTTTTATTTTGTATGAGAAATGTATCTTTATTAGGGAGACGTCCCTGTTATCTTTTTAAAATACTGAGTAAAATTGATTATTCTTAACCTCCATTGTATGTATTATTCATATGATTAGGTGTGTCAAGTTACTTTAGCTTTAGCGCCCTCTCATTAGAGTATTAGTTTGATATATTATCTATTTGGGGGAGATAGTTGGAGAGTGGCAAAGGTATCTTCTTGGATTTTAGCGCTGTATATCTTGTGTTTTTTCTTGAAGAATGAAGTTTCCTTTAAATGACGTCAGCCAATATGGTGTCCCTTGAATTCCGATTGGCTGATAGAATTCAGCCAATCGGAATTAAAGGGTAAAAAATCATATTGGCTGATGCAATCTGATTAGAACAGCCAATTGAATGCGAGCTCAATCCTATTGGCTGATTGCATCAGCCAAAAGGATTTTTTACCCTTTAATTCCGATTGGCTGGTAGAATGCTATCAGCCAATCAGAATTCAAGGGACGCCATCTTCAATGACATCATTTAAAGGAACCGTCATTCTTCAAGAGCCAGCGAAAGAAGAGGATGCTCCGCGCCAGTTGTCTTGAAGATGGAGCCGCTACGCATCGGAAGGATGAAGATAGAAGATGCCATCTGGGTGAAGACTTCTGCCCACCTGGAAAATGACTTCTTGCCATTTGGATGAAGACTTCTCCCAGCTTCGTCAAGGACTTCTTGCCGCTTGGATGAAGACTTCTCCCGGCTGGATGAGGATGGATGTCCAGTTTTCAAAAACTGTAAGTGGATCTTTGGGGGTTAGTGTTAGGTATTTTTAAGGGTTTATTGGGTGGGTTTTATTTTTAGATTAGGGAATTTGGGCAACATAAAAGTGCTAAATGCCCTTTTAAGGGCAATGCTAATCCAAATGCCCTTTTCAGGGCAATGGGGAGCTTAGTTTTTTTTAGGTAGGTTTTTTTGGGGGGTTATTTGTGTGGGTGGTGGGTTTTACTGTTGGGGGATGTTTGCATTTTGCATTTTGTTTTTACAGGTAAAAGAGCTGATTTCTTTGGGGAAATGCCCCGCAAAAGGCCCTTTTAAGGGCCATTGGCAGTTTAGTGTAGGCTAGGGTTTTTTTTTATTTTTTGGGGGGCTTTTTTATTTTGATAGGGCTATTAGATTAGGTGTAATTAGTTTAAATATTTGGGGGTCGATCCGATAAAAATTGTCGCCCGCAAAAGCCGGCGACGCCAATATTTACGCTGGTTTGGTATCACATATCACCTTATCTATCGCCTAATGTGAACCCCTAAAACCGCCGCCATCTACCTTATCTATCCCCTAATCTGACCCCTTACACCGCCGCCACCTATATAAAAATTATTAACCACTAATCTAATCCCCCTATACCGCCGCCAGCTATATTAATATTATTAACCCCTAATGTAAGCCCCTTACACCGCCGCCATCTATATTAAAATTATTAACCCCTAATTTAATCTACCTACCCCGCCGCCAGCTTTATTATCTATATTAACCCTAAGTATATTATAGTTAATATAGGTATTACATTATATATATTAACTATATTAACCCTAATTATATTAGGGTTAATATAGTTAATATAGTTATTATAGTATTTATATTAACTATATTAACTCTATCTAACCCTAACACCCCTAACTAAATTTATATTAAATTAATCTAATTCATATAATAAACTAAAATATTCCTATTTAAATCTAAATACTTACCTATAAATTAAACCCTAAGATAGCTACAATATAATTAATAATTACATTGTAGCTATGTTAGGGTTAATATTTATTTTACAGGTAAATTGTTAATTATTTTAACTAGGTCTAATAGCTATTAAATAGTTATTACCTATTTAATATCTACCTAGTTAAAATAATTACCCAATTACCTGTAAAATAAATCCTAACCTAAGTTACAAATACACCTACACTATCAATAAATTAAATAAACTACAAATATCTATCTAAAAATACAATTAAATTAACTAAACTAAATTACAAAAAAAAACAAACACTAAATTACAAAAAATAAAAAAAAGATTACAAGATTTTTAAGCTAATTACACCTATTCTAAGCCCCCTAATAAAATAATAAAGCCCCCCAAAATAAAAAAAATTCCCTGCCCTATTCTAAATTAAAAAAAGTTCAAAGCTCTTTACCTTACCAGCCCTTAAAAGGGCCTTTTGTGGGGGCATGCCCCAAAGAATTCAGCTCTTTTGCATTTAAAAACATATACAATACCCCCCCATTACAACCCACCACCCACATACCCCTATTCTAAACCCACCCAAACCCCCCTTAAAAAAGCCTAACACTACCCCCCTGAAGATCTCCCTACCTTGTCTTCACCACACCGGGCCGAACTCCTCATCCGATCCGGGCGATGTCTTGCTCCAAGCGGCAAAGAAGAATTCTTCCTCCGGCGACGTCTTCTTCCAAGCGGCAAAGAAGAATTCTTCCTCCGGCGACGTCTTCCTCCAAGCGGCAGCAAAGTCTTCTTCCTTCCGGCAGCATCTTCCATGAAGCCGCATCTTCAATCTTCTTTCTTCGCTCCGCCACCGTGGAGCATCCATCCCGGCCGACGACTGAACGACGAATGAGGTACCTTTAAATGACGTCATCCAAGATGGCGTCCCCCGAATTCCGATTGGCTGATAGGATTCTATCAGCCAATCGGAATTAAGTTAGAAAAATCTGATTGGCTGATTCAATCAGCCAATCAGATTCAAGTTCAATCCGATTGGCTGAACCAATCAGCCAATCGGATTGAACTTGAATCTGATTGGCTGATTCAATCAGCCAATCAGATTTTTCTAACTTAATTCCGATTGGCTGATAGAATCCTATCAGCCAATCGGAATTTGGCGGACGCCATCTTGGATGACGTCATTTAAAGGAACCTCATTCGTCGGGAAGTCGTCGTGCCGGAAGGATGCTCCGCGGCGGAGGAGCGAAGTAAGAAGATTGAAGATGCCGATTTGCTTGAAGACGTCGCCGATGGAAGAAGACTCTCTGCCGCTTGCTTCAAGACATCGCCCGGATGGATGAAGACTTCACTGCCGCTTGCTGGAACACATCGCCTGGATCGGTTCGGCCCGGCTGGGTGAATACAAGGTAGGGAGATCTTCAGGGGGGTAGTGTTAGGTTTATTTAAGGGGGGTTTGGGTTAGATTAGGGGTATGTGGGTGGTGGGTTGTAATGTTGGGGGGTGGTATTGTGTTTTTTTTTGCAGGCAAAAGAGCAGTTTTCTTTGGGGCATGCCCCCACAAAAGGCCCTTTTAAGGGCTGGTAAGGTAAAAGAGCTTTGAACTTGTTTTAATTTAGAATAGGGTAGGGAATTTTTTTTATTTTGGGGGGCTTTATTATTTTATTAGGGGGCTTAGAATAGGTGTAATTAGCTTAAAAATCTTGTAATCTTTTTTTTATTTTTTGTAATTTAGTGTTTGTTTTTTTTAGGAATTTAGTTTAGTTTATTTAATTGTATTTTTAGATAGATATTTGTAGTTTATTTAATTTATTGATAGTGTAGGTGTATTTGTAACTTAGGTTAGGATTTATTTTACAGGTAATTTGGTAATTATTTTAACTAGGTAGCTATTAAATAGTTCATAACTATTTAATAGCTATTATACCTAGTTAAAATAATTAACAATTTACCTGTAAAATAAATATAAACCCTAACATAGCTATAATGTAATTATTAATTATATTGTAGCTATCTTAGGGTTTATTTTATAGGTAAGTATTTAGATTTAAATAGGAATATTTTAATTAATAATATTAATATTAGATTTATTTTAATAAGAGTTTAGTTAGGATGTTAGAGTTAGATAGGGTTATTATACTTAATATATATATATATATAATAACGATATTAACTATATGAACCCTAATATAATTAGGGTTCATATAGTTAATATATAATATAATAACTATATTAACTATATTAACCCTAATATAATTAGGGTTAATATAGTTAATATAGCTGGTGGTGGTGTAGGGGGATTAGATTAGGGGTTAATACATTTATTATAGGTGGCCGCGGTGTAGGGGGATGTAGATTGTAGGCAAAAGAGCAGTTTACTTTGTGACAAAGCCCCGCCAAAAGCCCTTTTAAGGGCTGGCAAAAGAGCTGTTACTTTGGGGCAATGCCACGCAAAAAGCCCTTTTCAGGGCTATTTGTAGGGTTAGACTTAGGTTTAGTGGTAGGGATAGTTTAGTATTTTAGGGGTTAAATAATTTAATATAGATGGCGGCGGGGTAGGGGGGATTAGATTAGGGGTTAATAATTTTAAAATAGCGGCGGGGTAGGGGCTCACTTTAGGGGGTAGGTAAGGTAGATGGCGGCGGTGTTAGGGGCTCACTTTAGGGGGTTATAGATTTAACATAGCTGGCGCCGGTTTAGGGGTTAATAACTTTATTAGGTAGCGGCGGTTAAGGGGTTAATACATATTTTATTGTTAGGCTAGTGAGGGGGGATAGCGGATAGAGGGTTAGACGTGTCGGGCTATGTTAGGGAGGCGTGTTAGACAGTGCGGGTGATTTAGACTTTAGTCAGGTTTTGTAGGCGCCGGCAGTTTCTAACGTGCCGCAAGTCACTGGCGACGCCAGAAATTTGTACTTGCGCAGATTTCTGGACATCGCTGGTTTGTCAGACTTACGGCACGTTAGCATCTGACGGCGACATATATGGGATAGCTCGAGTTGCGAGCTGAAACTGCGGGCGACGCGGGTTCCCTCGCTTGCGCCGCAAACTGCGATCTATATCGGATCGCGCCCTTGATAATTTCTTTTTTATTTTGTGTAATTTAGAGTTTATTATTTTTTTGTAATTTAGATAAATGTATTTTGTTAATTTAATTTATTTAATTTTAGTGTAATGTTAGGTTTTAGTGTAAGACAGGTTAGGTTTTATTTTACATGAGGTAACTTTGTATTTATTTTAGCTAGGTAGTTATTAAATAGTTAATAACTATTTACTAACTAGTCTACCTAGTTAAAATAAATACAAATTTACCTGTGAAATAAAAATAAAACATAAGCTAGATACAATATAACTATTAGTTATATTGTAGTTAGCTTAGGTTTTATTTTACAGGTAAGTATTTATTTAGTTAGTAGGAATAATTTAGGTATTATTTGTAATTTAATTTTTTAATTATTTTAATTATGTTAAAGTTAGTGGGTGTTAGGGTTAGGGTTACGTTAGGGTTAGGGTTAGACTTAGGGTTAGGTTTATGGGTTAATAACTTTAGTATAGTGGTGGGCATTGGGGCAGCAGATTAGGGGTTAATAAGTGTAGTTAGGATAAGTGTAGTTAGGTGACGGCGATTTTTGGGGCAGCAGATTAGGGGTTAATAATATTTTAACTAGTGTTTACGATGCGGGAGTGCGTCGGTTTAGGGGTTAATATGTTTATTATAGTGGCGGCGATGTCCGGAGCAGCCGATTAGGAGTTAATAAGTTTATTATAGTGTTTGCTATGAGGGAGGGCCTAGGTTTAGGGGTTAATAGGTAGTTTATGGGTGTTAGTGTATTTTGTGATACTTTAGTTAAGCATTTTATGGTACAGCTTTGTAACGTAAAACCCATAACTACTGACTTTCAGTTTAAAGTACAGATCTTGTAGTTATGGACTGTACTGCTCACTTTTTGGCTGGACAGGCAAACTCGTAATACCGGTGCTATGGAAGTCCCATTGAAAAATGACTTTGTAAAAAGTGCGATAGTTACATTGCGTGACGGCCAAAAAAGTGTGCGGTACAGCTATACCTACAAGATTCATAATAGCAGTGGTAGTGAAAAAGCAGCGTTATGAGGCTTTTTCACTCATAACGCAAAACTCAAATCTAGCCGTATATCTTTAAATGTTGCCATCCAATGAAATGATAGAGGTTAGATTTAAATACCCCTTTAGATATTGACTGTACATTTTGATAAAGCCTTTTTAGGCAAAAGGCATTGATGTAGTGGATGGACAATTTGCTTTAATCAATAAATCCCCATGTGGAGCTTTACTTTGTTAAGCAGAGAGGCTGTTTTGTATATTGGGAGATTTTCCTATAATACTGTGTTCCCCTGTGAAGATTTGCTTTGTGAAGCAGAAGGGTAACTTTGTACATTGGAGCATTTCCTTGAACAAAGTATTTCCATGTGGAGCTGAACTATATCTTAAGTGGAGGGGAGTACTTTTTACAAACCTGTTACAATAGCATTCTCTCTTATATACCCAGTATCAAAAGGACTATACTGAGTATCCATCTGATAATTAACCCATGTAAACCCCCCTCTCCCCTCACATGGCCTGCAACTCAGCAAGTGTCAGCCAAATTGAATATGACTGTGAGGTGAGTGCACTGATTAAATGGCGGTGAAAGAGGCTAGCTCCATGGCTATGGGTTATGCATTGGGATTATTTGGTTTAGGAAAGCCGGATATTCTGTTGTTTTTAATTCTACACTTTTCTAGGGAGACAGGCCAATAGGAACTTTTAATGAGTGAGTTTTATTGTTTATTGCTGCCACATGTTTTTATCATTGTTATCTAATTTTATGTAAATAAATAGTATATGTTTTGCTATAAATTTGGTTACTATTTATAATATACTGTTAACGGTAAACTGACCTCTTAGCTCTTAGTGCTGAGAGGATACTTAAACTTTGGTTGAGGCCAGTATTTTAACACTTAGCATAGAGGTTTTCCTAGCTTTGTCCTACTCATTGGGCTCCATAAGAAGCATAAGCTGTTTGGAGCCCTTGTGGGGAAGCTTCACACATGCAAGACTGCTTCCTGCTTCCCAATCTTCGCTACCTCAGAATTATCAGAGAGAAATCACCCCAAATTTGCTTGCTCGTAGTGATTGACATGGCCTTCTCTCGCGTGGTCGGTCGTTTAAAGGAAGGTGGCATCACTTATGCTACAAAGTCATGCGGACAAGTTCTCAAGTGGAGAACCTTGTCAACACCCAGTTTAATGCATGTCCCTTTGTGTTTATCTGTAAAAAGAAAAAAAATCCCTTGCAGTCATGCCCTATGTTTTTAAATCTACATATGTCTTTAAATTAAAAAGCAGTAATTGCAGGTGTTCTAGTATTTCCCTTAATGTATATCAAAGGCTCATGCATATTAAACAACTTGGGTTGCAACTTGCAGCAAAATTGGACAGGTGTCTTAAGCATTAAATAATGCTTTTGGCCAAACAGAAAGATAATTTCTAAAACAATGGCAGTATTGGAATCTGAACTGATAATCCTTAAACTATGAACTGTCAGCTAGATTACGAGTTTTGCGTTATGAGTGAAAAAGCATTGTTATGCTTCATAATAATGCTTTTTCCCTAACGCCGCTATTACAAGTCTTGTCAGAATAGGTGTACCGCACACCTTTTTGGCCGTCACGCAACATCAGTACCGCACTTTAAAAAAGTCATTTTTCAATGGGACTTCCATAGCGCTGCTATTACGAGTCTTGCAGTGAGGCCAAAAAGTGAGCGGTGCAGCCTAAAATGACAAGATCCGTACCGCCATCTAAAGTCAGTAGTTATGAGTTTTATGACTATAAAGCTGTACCATAAAACTCATAACTAAACTGTCACAAAATACACTAACACCCATAAGCTACCTATTAACCCCTAAACCAAGGCCCTCCAGCATCGCAAACCCTAAAATAAAATTATTAACCCCTAATCTGCCACTCCGGACATTGCCGCCACTATCCAGCATCGTCACCACTATAATAAACCTATTAACCCCTAAACAGCCATCCGCATCGCAAACACTATTTAAATATTATTAACCCCTAATCTGCTGCCCGCCCACACTGCCGCTATAATAAACCTATTAATCACTAAAATGCAAGCCCCCCACAACGAAATATACTAAATTAAAAAATTAACCCCTAAACCTCTGGCCTCCCACATCACTACATATATATATTAAGCCCTAAACCTAACCCTAACCCTAATGTAACTCTAACCCTAAGCATAACCCTAACCCTAACCCCCCCTAACTTAAATATAATTAAAATAAATCTAAATAAAACTTACAATTATTACCTAAATAATTCCTATTTAAAACTAAATACATACTTACCTGTAAAAAAAAAACCCTAAGATAGCTACAAAATAACTAATAGTTATCTAACAGATCCTTCTCAGTCTCTTTTGCTGGTGACTCCTCCTCTCTATTGTCCCTGTCTGTTGGAGTACCTCAAGGCTCTGTCCTGGGTCCTCTACTCTTCTCTATTTACACTTCTTCACTGGGGAAACTTATCAACAGCTATGGCTTCAGCTATCATCTCTATGCTGATGATACCCAGATCTACCTTTCCACCCCTGCACTCTCTCCTTCTGTCAACTCTCACATAAGCGACTGCTTATCTGGCATTTCCTCCTGGATGACCTCTCACCACCTAAAAATATATATGTCCAAGACCGAACTACTTCTAATTCCCCCCTCTAGCTCCACTCCAGTCTCTAATTTTTCTATCACTGTTGGCGGCACCACTATCTCTCCATCACCCCAAATCCGTTGCCTCGGAGTCACTCTTGACTCAAATCTGTCCTTCATTCCCCACATCCAACTGCTCTATTCATCCTGCCACAACCACCTATGCAATATCTCCAAAATTCACCAGTTTCTGAGTGCTGAAACTACCAAACAGCTCATCCACTCCCTGGTAATTTCCCGACTTGACTACTGTAACAACTTACTAACTGGCCTCCCTCTCTCCCGCCTCTCTCCCCTCCAATCCATCCTAAATGCATCTGCAAGGCTAATCCACCTCTCTCGATGCTCTGTTTCTGCTGCGCCTCTCTGTGAGTCCCTTCACTGGCTCCCCATTCACAACAGAGTTAAATTCAAAATTCTCACCCTGACCTACAAAGCCCTCACCAATGCTGCCACACCCTACCTGTCCTCACTCATCAACAAATATACTCCTACCCGTCCCCTAAGATCCAACAACGACCTCTTCTTGCATCCTCTACCATCACCTCCTCTCATTCTAGACTACAGGACTTCTCTCGTTCGGCACCAACCCTCTGGAATGCACTTCTTCGAGATGTCAGACTTGCCCCTAACCTCTCCTCCTTTAAACGTTCCCTAAAGACCTTTCTGTTCAGGGAAGCTTATCACCCGACTTATTAACAAACTAACTTCAATTAACTAACAGTTGCCCTCTATCTCCTCACTAATATCATTCTCACCTCTGCAGTCCTCACCTCCTGTTTCCAATCCTCCTACCCGTCTAGATTGTACATTCCCATGGGAATAGGGCCCTCAATTCCCCCTGTATTTGTCTGTAAAATGTTGTGTCTTATCGTATTGTTTCTCCACTGTACTGTTATCCTTGTACCCATGGGCAGCTCTGCGGAATCTGTTGGTGCTTTATAAATAAAGAATAATAATAATAATTATAGCTATCTTAGGTTTAATTTTTATTTCACAGGCAAGTTTGTATTTATTTTAACTAGGTAGACTAGTTAGTAAATAGTTATTAACTTTACCTGTAAAATAAAACCTAACCTGCCTTACATTAAAACCTAACATTACAATAAAATGAAATAACTTATTATTATCTAAATTACAAAAAAAAAATAAACACTAAATTACACAAAATAAAAAACGAAATGATCAAAAATAAAAACGAATTACTCCTAATCTAATAGCCCTATCAAAATAAAAAAGCCCTCCCAAAATAAAAAAGCCCTAGCCTATACTAAACTGTCAATGGCCCTTAAAAGGACCTTTTGATGGGGATTGCCCCAAAGAAATCAGCTCTTTCACCTGTAAAAAAAATGCAAACAACCACCCAACAGTAAAACCCACCACCCACCCAACCAAACCCCCAAATCTAAATAAACCTAAGCTAACCATTGCCCTGAAAAGGAAATTTGGATGGGCATTGCCCTTAAAAGGGCATTTAGCTCTTTTACATTGCCCAAACCCTAAGCTAAAAATAAAACCCACCCAATAAACCCTTAAAAAAACTTTACACTAACCCCTGACAATCCACTTACAGTTTTCTAAGACCAGACATCCATCCTCATCCATGCGGCAGAAGTCCTCCTCAAACCCGGCAGAAGTCTTCATCCAAGCAGGCAGAAGTCCTCCTCGAAGCCGGCAGAAGTCTTCATCCAAGTGGCAGAAGTCTTCATCCAGATGGCATCTTCTATCTTCATCCATCTGGGGCGGAGTGGGTCCATCTTCAAGACATCCGGCACAGAGCATCCTCTTCTTCCGATTGTCGCTGGAAAACTAATGAAGTATTAGTTATTTTGTAGCTAACTTAGGTTTTATTTTACAGGTAAGTATGTATTTAGTTTTAGATAGGAATTATTAAGGTAATAATTGTAAGTTTTATTTAGATTTATTTTAATTATATTTAGGTTAAAAAAACTTACACTAACCCCCGACGATTCACTTACAGTTTTGAATAGCCAACATCCATTCTCAATGAAGCTGGGAGAAGTCCTCAACGAAGCCGGGAGAAGTCTTCATCCAAGCCGGCAGAAGTGGTCCTCCAGACGGGCAGAAGTTTTCATCCAGACAGCATATTCTATCTTCATCCATCTAGATAGGACATTGTACCTGCTAGTGGCATGCGAGGTGCTTACCTAGGGCAATAATAAATATAGTATGTATGGCTCCCATATCTTGCTCACCAAACATGAATAAAAAGTCTGCATTTAGAGCAAATGCAAAATAAGCTTCAACATTCAAAAAGCAGTGTAGACCTCTCCCACAATGCCGTCATAAAAATAAATCACTTTCTTTGTTTGTTTTTTTATTTCAAATAATAGCATTTTAACTGCTACTTTAGTGTTAGCATTGGAACATTTAGAAAAGCTAAGAAAATCAAGAATTTTCATTATGCATATTTTACAATATAACGATATATAACAGTGATAGTTTGGGAAAATGAAATCAACAAATGTACTGTGAAGCAAATATATCATATGGCATTCTTTCATACATGCAAATGATGGCTGCAATATGTGCTTCTTATGCTAATACAAGAAAACAAAATAGGGAAGATCATATTCTTATACTGTATTGTTTAATGGGGTTCGCAAATAGGCATAATTGCTCAATTGCTCACAATAACAGCTAAATTATTATGAAATAGAAAATTTAAAGAGAAAAAGGAAAACAATGATCTTATTCAGATCAACGCAAGACATTTAGGCATAGTGGTGCCATATTAATTGCACAAGAGTTACTAAAAGGAGACGTTGCATTGATCTTCAATACAGCCTCAGAGTGTGGAGCTAAGTGATTCTTTCTCCTAGTAATGGTTTTCAAAATGCAAATGTCTATTTTTTTCAAAGCAGTATACACTTTTCAGGTTCATTTATCTAAGGAGCTTTTAGGTCAACATTTTATTCAAATGACAAAACAAAACCTGAAGCAATTAATTGCTCTTGAATACCTAATAATACTTACTGAAAATAGTAGGAGTATTATAAGCTGACAGTTGGCAGATATGTAGTTGTTCATATCTATGTTGATTGTACATAAAAAGGCAGAAAATTGTGTATTTTTATTTTGTTAAAATGAGTGCTTTGTCTTCAATAAATAGTGATGTCAGATTTTATTATGCATATATATATATATATATATATATATATATATATATATTCAGTCATATTTTTCTTTACTATATGACCATACTTAAATGAACTAACTTAATTTACATTTGTGTACATTTGTACTTTTTTATACTTAAAGGTACATAAATTATTAAATAAAATAATTATTGTAAATGATTAAATATATTATTATTGTATTATTGTTTGCATATAACTGTGTTCAACTATTAAAATGGTTTATACACATAGGTAAAGTCAACTAAGAGTATCTATGCACCACTGGGCCCTACCAGAAAGCATCTGGTAAGCCAATGACAAGAGGCATAGGTTTATAGTCTCCAATTACCTGCTAGTTCCTAATAGTGTATTGATGCTCCTGAGCCTACCTAGGAAAGAAAAGTATCTTGAAATTCCATCTAATATGTATCAGACATTACATCAAACTGTATGAGTGTTGTCATCCACCAAAAGTGATAATAATTACATTGTGCTATATACGATAAGGGTTAGAGTTAGACTGGGATAAGAGTTAACCCACTGAATGCCAAAGGGGTCTACAGTTTTAACCTCTGATGGTAAGGTCACACATTGTTGTAGCCATTTTATGTTCACTGTAACATCAGTGCTACTGTATTATGGAACTTTGTGTATTGCAAGGTGGAAATACTGTATGAATGTGCAGATTTATTTACTAAAATGTATCATTTTAATTATAAATACATTTTGTTATGTCTACTATTTTGTAAAAAAATAATGACTTATCTCATTTAAGTCATACAAAACTAAAAAAACAATAGTAACATAGTAGATGAGGTGGAAAGAAGACAGAAGTCTATCAAGACCAGTCTATAGAAATCATACCTATTTTACAAAAAAAAAACTCCTATTGAGCTTAACTTAATTCCATTAAAAAGGTGACCCATTTAAGACAAGCAATCATATCCCTAAATTCTGTTTCTAGCCAGAAATATATTTAAACAATTTTTAAATGTATCTAAGGTATTGGCATTCACTACCTCTTTATGCAATGAGTTCCACAATGTGATAGCTCTTACAGTGAAAAAACATTTATGTTGCTGGAGATTAAGGTCTGTCTAACATGATCTGCAGCCTCAGAGTAGGCTTTAGACAGCTGCTTCATAACTGCTGTTTCCGGCGAGCCTGAAGGCTCGTCCGGAAACAGGGGCATCAAGCTCTATTTGGAGCTTGATAATTTGGCCCCTAAATCTCATCTCCACCAGTCTTAAATTGTGACCTTTTGTCACAAACAATTTCCTTGCAATAAACAGAGCATTCACCATCTCTGTATATGGGCATTGAATACATGTATATAAAGTAATCATGTCACTTCTCAAGTACCTTTTTTCTAGAGAAAACAGACCCAGTTTGGCTAACCTCTCCAATTAGATTAAATACTCCTTCCCCCTTATTATTTTTCTGGCCTTTCTCTGAACTTTTTCTAATGCTGCAATGTATTTTTTTTTTAGTTTGGGTCCTAGAACTGCACTCCATACTCAAGGTGAGGTCTCACCAGGAATTTATATAGTGACAGAATTAAGCTTCCTTCCTTGCATCAATGCCTCTTATAATACATGCTAGTATCTTATTAGCCTTAGAAGCCACTGCTCTGCATTGTACACTCATGTTTAGCTTGTTTTCTTTAAGTAATCCAAAATTCCTTTACTGCTAAGTCTATTGCTATTTAAATAATAGGTTGCCTGTTTATTTTTACTTTCAAAGTGTAGAAACTTTCATTGTCCAGTATTAAATCTCATTTTTCATTTACCTGCTTTTTTTTTCTTATATCTGTTGGGCTAATAATAAATTGGTTTTAACCTTTAACATTCCCCTTCCCCCCTCTGCTCTTTTTCAAGCTACACCTCCCCCCACATCCACACCTTATCAACAGGAAGTTTTAACTTACAACTCTCTTTCTCACACAGCTTACACTCCAACAAGCAGTATTCCAGCCTCGCTGCAAGCAATAGCTCTCCAATCCTCCCTCAACCACCCACCCTGGAGTTTACCCTAAAATATAAACACCTCCTAACAGCAATTAGGTACAGCTTTCACTAATGAACCAGGATAGAGACATAACTTCACACTCATTGCCTCTGTACCTACACTTTACCATATTCTGTTACACTTTTCCAACCATCATTTACTCACCACACACTTAACTCACTCTCAGTTTACACTGCCTTATATCAAACATATTTCCCTTCTCATTACCTTTTGTGTCTATTCCCTCTCCTTTAGATTGTAAGATTGAGAGCCTTTCTACCTGTATGCCATTTTGTATTTAAAGTGAACTACTACTGATTGTGCTCAAGGGCAGGGCATTCCTCTCCTTTTGTATAACTCAATTATTGCACCTACAACTGTAATGTACCCAAATACTGTACTTGTTTGTTTGTGTATGCAATGCATCCCTGTAATGTTCTATTATTACTTGGATAGCACTGTGTAACCTGCTGGCACTTTACAAATACCTAATAATAATAATACATTATTTTTGTCAACACCCTTGTAAAGCAATTTTATCCAGCACTGACCTAATGATCTTACACAACTTAGTATCATCCGCAAAAAGTAGAGATGTTGCTATTTATTCCTTGCTCCAAGTCATTAATAAAAATATAAAAAAACAGGACCCTGTACTGATCCTAGGGGACTCCATTGATTACCTTTGTCCAATCTGAGTATGATCTGTTTACTACTAATTTGCCGCCCTGTGAAATAAAAATAAACCTAACAATAAACTATAAATTAAGCTAACATTACAATTCTAATAAAATAAAAAAATACTATAAATAAAAAAATCTAAATTACACATTTAAAAAAAACACTATGAAAAAAATAAAAAATCTAAAATTACAAAATAATAAACACTAATTTACATAAAATAAAAAACACTAAGCTTACAAACAAATTAATTAATAAACAAAATTATCAAAAATAAAAACAATTACACCTAAACTAATAGCCCTATAAAAATAAAAATCCCCCCAAAATAAAAACACACCCTATCCAATAATAAACTACCAATAGCCCTTAAAAGTTAAACAGCTCTTTTACCTGTAAAAAAATACAAAGTCCCCCAACAGTAAAATCCACCATCCCAACCAACACCCCAAAATAAAAAAATCTAGCTCTAAAAAAAATCCTAAACTACCCATTGCCCCTAAAGGGGCATTTGTCTGGGCATTGCCCTTAAAAGGGCATTCAGCTCTTTTTCATTGCCCTTAAAGGGCATTTAGCTCTTTCTCAATTTGCCCAATCCCTAATCTGAAAAAAACCACCCCAAAAAATAAAAAAAAAATAACTCTAACCCCAGAAAATCTATTCATGGTTCCTGAAGTCCGGACATCCGTCTCCATCCATGCAGCGAGAAGTCTTCATCCAGGCAGTGACATCTTCATCTATCGCAGGGGCATCTTCTATCTTCATCCCAGTGGCGCGGTGCGGCGAAGACATCCAGCGCCCAGAGTCCTCTTCATATGGTCCCCGCCGTACACTGAAGCTTCAATGCAGGGTAGCCATTTCAAAAATGGCATACCTTGCATTCCTATTGGCTGATTTGATTCTTCAAATTAAAATCAGCCAATAGGATGAGAGCTACTGAAATCCTATTGGTTGTTCAAATCATTCAATAGGATTTCAGTAGCTTTTATCCTATTGTCTGTTTTGAACAGCCAATAGGATTTTAGAAGCTCTCATCCTATTGGCTGATTTGAATTTGAAGAATCAAATCAACCAATAGGAATGCAAGGTATGCCATTTTGAAACGGCTACCTTGCATTCAACTTCAGTATACGGCAGTGACCATATGAAGAGATTGCTCTGCGCAGGATGGGATGGACTTCCAGGATGTCTCCGCTTCGCACCGCCGGGATGAAGATAGAAGACACCCCTGGGATGGATGAAGATATCGCTGCCTGGATGAAGACTTCTCACCGCCTCAATGGAGATGGCTGTCCGAACTTCAGGATTCGTGAGTATATATTCTGGGGTTAGTGTTAAGTTTTTTTTTGGTTTTTTTTTGGGGTGTTTTTTTTTAGATTTGGGATTTGGGCTTTATGAAAAGAGCTAAAAGCCCTTTTAAGGGCAATACCCATACAAATGCCCCTTTAGGGGCAATGGGTAGCTTAGGTTATTTTTTTAGATAGGTTTTTTATTTTGGGGGTTTGGTTGGGTGGTGGGTTTTACTGTTTTACTGTATTTTTTTACAGGTAAAAGAGCTGTTTAACTTAGGGCAATGCCCTACAAAATGCCCCTTTAAGGACTATTGGTAGTTTATTGTAGGCTAGGGGAGTTTTTATTTTAGGGGGCTTTTTTATTTTTATAGGGCTATTAGATTATGTGTAATTGTTTTTTTTATAATTTCGTTTATTATTTTTTGTAAGCGTAGTGTTTTTTTATTTATCAAATTTAGTGTTTATTATTTTTTGTAATTTTAGATTTTTAATTTTTTTAAATGTGTAATTTAGATTTTTTTTATTGGTAGTATTTTTTATAATTTTATTAGAATAGTAATGTTAAGGTAATTTGTAGTTTAATGTTAGGTTTATTTTTATTTCACAGGTAAGTTTTTATTTATTTTAAGAAAGTTATATTGTACTTGTAGTTTAAAATTATGGGGGTGTTAGGTTTAGGGCTTAATAGTTTAATTTAGTGTTTTGCGATGTGGGGGGCTGGCAGTTTAGGGGTTAATAGGTTTATTTAGTAGCACGATGTGGGAGGCCGGAGGTTTTGGGGTTAATAGGTTTATCATAGTGTTGGCGATGATGGAGAGCAGCGGATTAGGGGTTAATATCTTTATTATAGTGTCCGGAGTGGCGGATTAGGGGTTAATAGCTTTATTATAGTGTTGGTGATGCGGGAGGGTGGCGGTTTAGGGGTTAATAGGTAGTTTATGGGTGTTAGTGTACTTTGTAACAGTTTAGTTATGAGTTTTATGAAATATTTTTGTTTTGCAAAATCCATAACTACTGCTCTCAGATGGTGGTATGGATTGTGTCGGTATAGGCTGTAAGGCAAACATTTTAGCCAGACCTCACAACCTTTAATACCGGCGCTATGAAAATCTCACATAAAAACATAATTTTTTTGAGTGTGGAATGGATGTTGCATTACAGGCTAAAATGCTTGTGGTATAGCTATATCGACACGACTCGTAATATGAGTTCCTGGCCATTACACTGTGTTGAAAGCCGTACCACAATATTTGTAATCTAGCCGAATGTCACACTAACTGGTCATCTGGATCAGCCCTGCTTTTTTTTAAAAAAAAGTGGCAACACATCAGCATTACAGGCTAAAATGCTTGTGGTATAGCTATATCGACACGACTTGTAATATGAGTTCCTGGCCATTACACTGTGTTGAAAGCCGTACCACAATATTTGTAATCTAGCCGAATGTCACACTAACTGGTCATCTGGATCAGCCCTGCTTTTTTTTAAAAAAAAGTGGCAACACATCAGCTTTATGCCAGTCCTGGGGTACTATGCCTGAGGATAATGAATCTTGAAAAATTAAAAATATCCTAAATAAAATAAAAAAGGTTAATTAAAAAAGTTAATGAAAAATGGGCAGAGCTCAGAAAAGCAGGGGTAAAATGAATAATACTAATAATTTAGTACAATATGAAATAGTATATAAAGTGGATTGATTAATTGTCGAAATATATATACACTGAAAAGTACAATATAATAATAAGTAAATGTAATACTATATTAGGTAAACATATAAAAAGTTGTGGCCACAACATACAAAACTAATCACGGAATAAATATTCCTCACATAAAACACTCAAAATGTCCTAATTGATTGCGGGCTAAAATCCAATAAGATAAGTAAAGTCTCGAAAGAAGAGATACAAAGTCTTGAAATTGAGATATTAATTTGTGTGGATACTCTGTGTGAGCACTGATCAATTACCATGAGTTTGATTGGAGAGTGAAGGACTGTGAAACTCCTGTTGGATCTCCGATTGAGCACAGCATCAGCTTTATTTTCATCTGGGGCTTTCTGTCATTAGCTGTATAACCGCTGTTATTGGTGACTCTGAATGCTGTCTTGATGTTTGCAAGACTTCTGGCATCTCACCTTGGTGTAGCGATCATGTGACTGCCTCAACACGTGTCAATCGGCTGGCAAAGTGGGAAACTGATCAAAGGGTTTGTTCCTCCTCTAACTCTTACCGCACCAGTACAAAGTCCGCCGAAAAAGATTAAATGATGTGAAAGTGCACTTCACAATGAAAACTATTCCAAGTATGTTCCAAACAGATGTATACTGCTACGCGTTTTGGAGATGCATGTGCGCATTTATCAAGAACTTCTTGATAAAGGCACACAAGCAGTGCAGAAATGCGTAGCAGTATACATCTGATTCCGTTTCCCGATTGGCCAGCTATTGCTTATATTTTTTATGTTAATTTCTAGTTATCTTGTCCCTTCCTGTTAATACTTACCAGTGAGACGATTAATAAAGCAGTATAAAAGATATCAAGGTAGGAAAAAAGAGATTAAGCCAAAAGAGATCATTTAAAAATTATACAAATGTATTCAAGATAGAACAGAAGATAACACTTTACAGCCATATCCAGCAGTAGCTAATTGGTGCACATCAAGCTTGTAATGTCAAATTAAGGTATTATGCAATCTCCAGACTGTTTCCTGACAAAGCTCTGGTGTGACATCTGCTTCGAAAGCCCATGATGCTGCAACTGCTCTAGTTGAATGTGCCCTATGCCCTTCTGGAACTTGCTAATCTTGTTGCTTGTATGATCCGGAAATAGCTTGAACAATCCAAACATGGTAGACTTTACATGGGCATGACCCAGACAAAGACCTTTTGGCATAACAAAGAGACAATCCATCTTACTGATTGATTGTGTCCTAAACAGAAATGTGAAAACAATGGACCACATCCCAGAGATTTAATAGTTTTCCTGTTTATCATGACAGAATGATGGTAGTACAATATTCTGACTCCTATGAACGTCAGAAAATTACTTTATCTCCATGAAAAACAAGGAATGGCTTTCCTCACTTGGAGTGCTTCTATCTCTGAAACACAACTTGCTGATTTAATATCCACCAGAATAATAATTTTCAAGGTAAGTAACCACTAAGAAACTTCACATAGAGGTTCAAAATAAGTATCCATTAAAGCTTCTATAGCCAAGGGAAGATCCCAGGATGGAACTGTAGATCTATTACAGTTGGATATGGGTCAAGGCTTGAAATAATTGCATCACTAAGGGATCTTGAGCCCATTTTTTTCCCTAAAATAGCCACAATCGCAGAGACCTGAAACTTAAGGAATGGAGCACTAAGGCCTCTCAAAAAAATCATGTAAATATTTAAGTAATTAAGATATTATGATATTCAGTGTGGAAGCATTATGTTGTATCATCCAAGAAGAAATTGATTCCAGATTATGTAATAAATATTTTTTCAAGCTTCCAAAAGTGTTGGCATCACAAGAGCTGAAATATTCAGTTACTGTATACGGAGAATTTCAGCAACCATGACAGCAACCTAAGGTTCTGTGGTCCTAATTGGAATAGTGGACCTAAAACAGCATACCCCTTGACGCTGGAACAATCCATGTTGAATTTCCAGCCTTTGCACCAGACAGAACCAAGGTCTAAGAGGCTAAATCAACAGGATCACAATGTACGTTGTCTTTTTCTCTTAAAATTATTTTCAGTATATGGGGAATTAGAGGGAGTGGTGGAAATACATAAATCTGATTGAACTCAAACTTCTAAGGAAGGGCATTCACCAGTGGATGCTTCTCCATAGGGCAGTGGGGGCAGTGCCTCACAGAATTTGGGGCAAAAAATAAAATGCAAAAATAATAAATACAACGCCAAAGTGAGTAGTTTTTAGTTGTTTGCTCTTTTGTTTTTGGAGGGTTTTTTTTCAGGAGGAGGTAGGCAGATGGTTAGTTTAAAATAATAATAATAAAGCTTACAGTAAAAAAAAAATCACAGTGTTAGAAATTACTGTCAAGATCTAAGGTCGTTTTTGGAAATCTGCCCTACCTGAGAGCACTTTACACAGGCTCAGTCTGCTCCTGTAAGAGATTTCTAATTTCTCACATTCAGTCTCCATTGGTACTCCTAAGCAAAAATGTCCTAAAAAAAAAAAAGGCTCATAGCCTCCCATTGGCTGACATCATGGGAGGGTAAGGTTACACATTCAGCATGGTTGGCATGTAAAAACCCTGCACACAGCCCCTCCCTTCTGCCTTTGCTTTTAATATTCTCCCCCCCCCTCATGGGTAGCTTGCTTTCTATTGCATAACTCAGCCCTCTTCCTGGTGCAAGTGATCAAAATTTAAATCTGGAGTATTGTCACAGAAGAACAAGGAAACTGCTGTGCAGAGCAAATAAGCTCAGGCATACATGCAAATACAAGAGGAAAGCTTCTCATCATTAGGTATATGGCAGGGGAGTTTGTTGAGTTTTACACATTGCAAGCACTATTTATTTGAATAATAGCTATAAACTTATTGCTTTAATTCATATGCTTCACCCTCTGTAGAATGTATTGCTACTGGCTTTCCCTAGCATTATTTCAGTGTTTGCAGTGCAGATTTTGTACACCCATGTACAACACAGGTCTGTTAATTTTACCTGTTTTCTTCTTAGTAGTTTGTTCTGTAAGCCACAGACTCTGCACTAACTTGTAACAATGTATCAAGATTCCCTGGTGTGCAGAAGAATTACCATACCAACATATTAATCATCTACAGAGTTCTATTTTTTTCAAAGAAATACAATTAGCTTTTTTATTCTTGTTTTTTTTAGACACCTGATTTCAGAAATATTTAGGTAACAAAAAAGCATTTAAGCAGTCTGTTTGATCTATGAGCTATATACTGATGAACAAATCAAAGTCCATGAAACAAGAATTAACTTCTCTGCTTCTATATAAAGTGACAATCACCTAAAACTGAATTAGAGCCCGGCATCATTTCTCTTACACCCATTACATATATATATATATATATATATATATACATATATATATATATATATATATATATATATATATATATATATATATATATATATATATATAATAAAACTTCCAGAAAAGAATAAGCACAGTCTTACAAAGGTTTCGGCTGCCAGGGTGCACTTCCATATCAAGTTCAATACTATTCCAAAAAAGGCACTAACTAAAACATAGCAAACACCTTTGTTAAATGTCAAAATTCCCCACAGCCAATAGAATGTGAGCTGGAGTAGCCAATAGGATTGAAGCTCAATCCTATTGGCTGATTGCATCAGCCAATATGATTTTTTCACCTTTAATTCCAATTGGCTGATAGAATTCTATCAGTCAATCGGAATTCAAGGGACACCATCTTGGATGACGTCACTTAAAGGAACCTTTATTCCAGAAGAGTCGTCGTAAGAGGATGCTCTGCGCCGGATGTCTTGAAGATGGACCCGCTACATGCCGTCTGGAGGACCACTTCTGCCAGCTTGGATGAAGACTTCTCTCAGCTTCGTTGAAGGCTTCTTGCCACTTGGATGAAGACTTCTTCCGGCTTCGTTGAGGATGGATGTACGGTCTTCAAAACTGTAAGTGGATCTTTGGGGGTTACTGTTAGGTTTTTTTAAGGGTTTATTGGGTGGGTTTTATTTTTAGATTAGGGTTTGGACACTTCAAAAAGAGCTAAATGCCCTTTTAAGGGCAATGTCCATCCAAATGCCCATTACAGGGCAATGGGGAGCTTAGGTTTTTTTAGTTAGGATTTTATTTGGGGGGTTGGTTGTGTGGGTGGTGGGTTTTACTGTTGGGGGGTTGTTTGTATTTTTTTACAGGTAAAAGAGCTTATTTCTTTGAGGCAATGCCCTGCAAAAGGCCCTTTTAAGGGCTATTGGTAGTTTATTGTAGGCTAGGTTTTTTTGTTTTATTTTGGGGGGGCTTTTTTATTTTGATAGGGCTATTAGATTAGGTGCAATTAGTTTAAATATTTGATAATTTATTTTTTTATTTTGTTTAATTTAGTGTATCTTTTTTTGTAATTTATGTATTTGTATTTAATAAATGTAATTTATTTAATTGTAGTGTAAGGTTAGGTGTTAGTGTAAGACAGGTTAGGTTTTATTTTACAGATACATTTGTATTTATTTTAGCTAGGTAGTTAGCAAATAGTTAATAACTATTTAGTAACTATTCTACCTAGTTAAAATAAATACAAACTTGCCTGTGAAATAAAATAAAACCTAAGATAGATACAATGTAACTATTAGGGGTTTATAAATGTAGGTAGGTGGCGGCGATGTTAGCGGCGGCAGATTAGGGGTTAAAAATATTTAACTAGTGTTTGTGATGCAGTAGTGCGGCAGTTTAGGGGTTAATATGTTTATTATAGTGGCGGCGATGTCCGGAGTGGCAGATTAGGGGTTAATAATTTTATTTTATTACTTGCGATGCGGGAGGGCCTCGGTTTAGGGGTTAATAGGTAGTTTATGGGTGTTAGTTTACTTTTTAGCACTTTAGTTATGAGTTTTATGGTACAGCTTTGTAGCGTAAAACCCATAACTACCAACTTTCAGTTTACTTTATGGCTCTTGCTGGTATAGGCTGTACCGCTCACTTTTTGGCCTCCCAGGCAGACTCGTAATACCGGAACTGTGGAAGTCCCATTGAAAAATGACTTTTTGAAAGCTGCGGTAATTACGTTAAGTTACGGCCAAAAAAGTGTGCGGTGCAGCTAAACCTGCAAGACTCGTAAGACCTGCAGTAGTGAAAAAGAGCCTTAACGCTGCTTTTTCACCCATACTGCAAAACTCGTAATCTAGCCGAAAGCTTCTTAAAACTTTTTTCCATTTTTTTTCTTGATATCTTTAAATATGCCAGCATCATCAGTAGGAAAAATCATCTGTATAGATAATGTAAAGATGGCAACATCCTCTTCAGGAAGCTTGAAAACTGAGGGCCAGATTTCAATTGACAGGATATTTAGTGATTTCACTAGATGTAAGCTTTTTATCATGTCACATTCCAATGTCCTTCACTTACAGAAGTGTTATTTTAATTGTAAATATCTATTCCTATATATCAAATCAGCCATTAGTAATACAAGTGTTCCCCTATATAAAAGGGGTACCTTACATTCACTATTTAGTGAACAGCTGGAGACCGCATAAAGAGGACCTCCGTGGAACTTCTGGTGGGCAGGCCAAGGAGATACCAGCTTGGAGTGAGAGCTCCGGAGCTGGAATCTTTTAACAAGTGATTTACTTTGGATAAATACACTCTTTGTGGGGACACTTTCCTCTCCTAACAGCCCGGGTGCACCCTAGCCTTGGTACACTGGGTACCCGGCAACTTTCAGCACCGGTTCATAATAACTACCGCCACTGCAAGATCGCTAGCACATGAGGTGCATATGTATGGAGTAGTGCGGCAGACCTGAACTCTCATCCGCCGACTGTGTCTGGGGGAAGACCCGAGAAAGGACTGAGGACGGGGAGATCGAAGTTGGAGCGGAGTCTTTTGCCCCCCCCCCATCCACCCACATGCTTGGCAGAACAGGCCACGCGGGAAGCAGATGATGGGCCCAGACATCACGGCTGAGAGGTTGGAAGCCATTTGATTCTCCCGGAGAGAATTCTAAAGAAGACAGAGTCCGGAGCTGCAAATCAACACTGCCTGGGGCGGTCGGACTCACTGTTGTCAGCAACAACTTCTATACGGCGCGAAAGTGCCCAGACGCCATCTTGCCCCACACGCAGCTGATCAGCGGGCGCTCTCCCTCCTCACACAGCAGCCCAGAGTGGACTCCGGAAGGTGCCCAGGCAGTGTACCACCTGAAGACTGCTGGGATACATTGAAGCAGATCCTCTTCTGGCTCAGATTAAAGGCACAAATAAGGTACGCCACTCACACTCCCACACAGACCCTGCCGCTATAACTGAGAAACATTTGTAGATTACAGGCTGGGCACTGCAAATATCTTATGGCCCCCCACTACAGATACGTCAGAAATTAAGTAAAGGGCTCAGTACTATATCTGAACTATTGGGGCTTATACTGCCAGGGCCCACGGACAGTGTGCTTCTGGAAGCTGGGAGGACTGATACACGGCATACACTCTTTATACACCATATAAGCTGGTTCTGAGAACAGCCTAAAACCCTTTGACTGCCTTTTAGGAGTAGCCCAGTCCTTAATGGAGGGCATGAACTGAACTGAAATCCACTACACTTCACAGCCCTATAAGGAACTTTCAAGAGGCACTGCAGGAGAGACCCTCTCATTACACGCAGGTTAACACTTGGTTTGCTACAGTAATGTTATTAAAGACATTGAATAATTAATACATGACCAAACTGTTGGGAGCCTAACCCCTGTCTGGGGACCTACTTTGAAGAACCGGGTCATTGCACCCCTGCTGTTGTTGGGGAAGAAGGGGATTTTTCTGTGCCAAAGCACTGTACTTCTTTTTCTTCTTTTGTATGTATTTACTGTGTGTTCAATCTCTCATTATCTACCTGTAAGGTCAACAGGGTCATATTGTATTGGTACATGGATAGATTCTTGACTGGAGGTAAAATGTCTGGCAAGAATAAAAATGTGAACAAGGGCAGGGCAGTTGCTGATCACCCACAGGATGTGCCCTCCTGTGGGCAGGAGTCCACTGTAAATTCTATGGACACACATGTAGTGGTTCAGAAGCTCTCCTCCATCTTTTTCCCAAAGATTGAAAATCTGCAAAAAGGGTTGGATCATCTAACAGGTGAAAAGAAGCAATTTTCTGTTAGGTTTACTGAAATGGAGGATAGAGTGTCTGGACTTGAAGATACAGTAGTGACACATGACACACAGTTAGACGCCTTATTAAAACAAAATATAAATCTGCACCAGAGGTTAGAAGACCTAGAAAACAGGTCGCGCCGCAATAACTTGCACATTCTAGGAGTCCCTGAAAACGTGAAACCTAAAGACCTGATCCGCTTTATAGAAGACACTCTGCCTAGGCTCCTTAAACTTACTCCTACGGTATTTAAAGGCAGTGTAGAGCGAGCCCATAGGGTAGGCCCAGAGAGGCATGCAGACAAAGGTAATACACAACCCAGGCAGGTCATGATCAGACTGTTACACTTTCAGCTTAAAGTAGAGTTGTTGCGCGCCTATAGAAAAGCCTCCCCCATAATGTTTGAAGGCTCAAAACTTTTAATATTTCAAGACTATTCATCTGAGCTAATGAGAAAGCGTAAGGAATTCTCACCAATTTGCTCTGAACTGAATAGAAAAGGGGAAAAAGTGTATCTCTTGTATCCAGCTAGGCTGAAACTGCTGACTCCCTCTGGCCCTAAGTTTTTTGAATCCCCACAAGAAATTAATGAATATCTAAACAACATGAGAGGTAGAGAGGGAGCAGCTGCACCTAGATCACCCCACTCTGACCCAGGCTGAAGGATGGGAGCGGGAATGCCTTAGTGGTTTCTTAACAATCACCCTAAACAGGGGTGACTGGTCCCTATATTGATTCTAATGTGTTATATAATTAGGTTTAATAGGGAAGTTTGTATTGTTATTTTTTATATTTTACTTCTTAAAGTTGCACTTGTTACACTTGACTTGATGGGCCTGTCATTCAGCCACCCCCAGAAGGTTGCACTAAACATGTCTCATCATGTGGTGGTACGACTTTGGGCTCTCAGCTTACTTGCTCCCACCAAAATGAATGAGCTACCATCTCCACAGCCACGGGAGCAACAGACACTATGGTCAGGTCACATTGAGTTATTTAAATGTTATTTAATTATTTACAGTTGTAAGTTATACTGGTGTATCTCACACACTTTGCACACCACAACCATACTTTTACAATTCTCATTAAAGAATGGAACACTGGATCCTTACCTGGATGTGGCGTATCCAGGGTCCATTAGTTTAGATTTTCATGACAAAAAAGATGAAATACACATACTCCATTCTAGAGTGATTGGTATTCTATCATATCCTCAGGTGAGGTGGTGGATAAATGTTATATTTATTAACAAAGGAATGCCTTGTATTGATAACAACATTGGTGGAAAGGAAGATAAGGAAAAATTTTTTTTTTTCGTTCTTCTTTCTCCTCCTCTCTCCCTTCCTTTCTCCCCCCTTCTCTCGCCCTCCTCCTCCCCTTCTTGTTGAAAGGGCCAATCTGCTTGGTCGGTTTAGAGAAATTTAAATGGCGGTAAGATTTGTAACGTGGAATGTGGGTGGGATTAATTCCCCTACCAAGAGAAGTACTATATTAACACATTTGAGGCGGTTGGGGACTGATATCGCATTATTGCAGGAGACCCACCTCTCGGAGGAGGAGCACGAAAAACTCAAAAGGGACTGGGTGGGCTCGGTGGAACATGTCTCGTACACTAACTTCAGTAGGGGCATTGCGATCCTTTTCGGAAAAAAAGGGATACAGAGGTTTTAGCCACACACAAAGATACTGAGGGGAGATACCTTGTGGTAAAGGTTAGAATAAATCAGAGGATATTTATGATCTGTAATATATACGGCCCAAATTCCAGGTCCACGGTTTTCTGGACTGGGTTTATCCAAATACTTACTCCATATTTAGGCCTGGATATAATATTGGGGGGAGATTTCAATCTGGCCCCAAACCCCACTTGTGATAGAATACAAGATCCAGAGCGTTTGTCAGGGGGAGCAGACCTAGAGGGGGGGGTGCCTTTGAGCGGAAGATTTTCTCTCGGCTCTCGGATTCGCTCCAGCTCGTGGATGTCTGGAGACTGAGGAATCCAGAGGACAGAGATTTCACCTGTGTTTCGAGAGCTACGCCGACGCTTTCTCTCATTGACCTTTTTATGGTCTCCTCCAATGTAGTCGCGAGAGTGAACACCGCGAAGATTCACAACGTAGTGGTCTCTGACCATGCACCGGTCGAGCTGGGTGCTTCAATTGATGCAACAACACCCAACAGGCACACGCTACGATTCCCTGGATATCTTTATACCTCGGACGCTTTCTCTAAGCACCTAACCCATGCGTGGAATGACTACTATACAGATAATTGTGCCCACAGGGATAACCCAGAGCTGTTCTGGAATGCGGCTAAGGTGGTTCTGACTGGAAACATAATTTCCTATGAAGCAGCATTAAAGAGAAAAGCGCAGGCTAAATTGCAAAAGCTACAAGAAGCATTGACGGAGTCTTACCAGGCATACTGTGGTGGACCTTGTCAATCAGCAAAAGTCAAATACCTCGCCAGTAAAAATGACCTTGACTTATTCCTGAACCATCAAGCAGTCACACACCTCTTAAGGTCCAATGCTGTTTACTATAGAGGAGGAGACAGGTCTGGTAGACTACTTGCCTCTCTCATAAACAAGAAAACGGCTCGCAAACCGATTGCAGCCATTACCTATGGCAACAAAACACATAGGACCCCTAACTCCATAGTGGAGGCCCTGGCGAAATACTACTCCAAGCTTTACACTAGTCAAAAGATGCCCCCTCCGGAGACCGTGGCATCTTTTTGGAATTACCTAAATCTCCCACAGATCACACCCGATCAGTTGACTGCACTTAATGCACCCATCTCCCCGGAGGAGATTCTGAAGACCATCTCCTCTATGCCAAACGGGAAAGCAGCAGGCCCTGATGGTCTACCCATTGAATTCTTTAAATTACTCAAACCTCAGGTCATGCCTATCTTAGCTGGCGTGTATAACCGATATTATAAAGATTTGGCCTCCCCTCCTAAGACTTTTACAATGGCGCATGTGTCCCTGATCCCAAAACCTGGAAAGGATCCTAGCTTGCCTGAATCCTATCGCCCTATCTCCCTCCTCAACTCGGACTACAAGATACTAATGAAAATCTTGTCTGACAGGCTGAAAGTAATACTGACCGACATCATACATCCGTATCAGACCGGATTTATGTGCCACAGAACTTCAGTGACCAATGTGCGAAAGGTGCTACATGCCATGACGCACTTTGCGCCTGATTCCAGGACTTTGGGGCTGAGGGGGGAGTCGGAGGCCTTCCTGCTGTCGGTTGACGCAGAGAAGGCCTTCGACAGAGTAGAATGGAGTCATCTCTTGAACTCTTTGCACCATTTTGGCTTCTCAATGTCATTCCTACAATATATAGGAAACTTATATGCGGATACATGGATCTATATCATGGCTAATGGTCTGTTTTCTCCGCGCATTGTATTACAGAGGGATGCCCCCTCTCCCCCTCCTATTTAATCTGGCCTTAGAGCCCCTAACCACTAAACTACGCCAAGTATACCCAGGCATCATATTGGGGGAGGCGAGAATACACCTCGCACTCTACGCAGACGACATGCTCCTATTTGTGGAGCACCCGGCGGAACATGTCCCAAGGATCTTAGCAACCATTGAGACATTTGGGTCTTTCTCTGGATACAGGATAAATAAGACCAAGTGGGAAATCCTGTGGCTTCGGAGATGTAAGACACAGCAGACGATTTATCCCTTTCAGGAAGCTACCCCACCATGACCTATCTGGGCATCCGATTATCTGCCAATATTCAAAGCCTATATCACTCTAACATTTCGCGGGTATGCCTAGATATTGAACAGACCTTAGAGGGCTGGAAAAATGTACCTGTCTCACTCACGTGTCGGATCAACCTAATAAAAATGGTAATCTTGCCGCGAATTCTGTATCCCCTTCTAATGCTACCCTTCTTAATCACTAAGAAGGACATGACACTCTACACAGGTGCTCTCACGAAATTCTTGTGGAGGGGAGGCAAGCCCAGAATAGCGCTTACAAAACTCTATGCAAAATTTTTGCAGGGTGGGTTGGGTTTACACAACTTAAAGCTATAGAAACTGGGCAGCTCTTAATCGCCTCATGCTGGACTGGCAATTACAAACCAAACACTTCTATTCATCAGATATGGAAGCTTGGGCTTTGGGAACATTTGATCTCTCTTATCTACCCTACGCCCCGATTAACGACGTTCCCTCAACGATCAGGGACAGCCTTCTATATGGAGATGTGCTGAGGGCATGGCATTCGACCCTCAAGCATGTGGGGCGCCAGTGTGTGTCCTCAAGAATGATCCCGCTAAAGAATAATACGGCATTCCCCCCGGGGATTGACACCTCCCCATTTGCCATATGGAAGGAAAAGGGGATACGCTCGGTGGGGGACGCTCTGGATCTTTCTAGAAAATGCATAAAATCATTTGCCGAACTACAAGCCCAATTTGGACTGCCAAGGGCTAATTTTTACGCCTTCTTACAAATGTGCCACTACATTACTCAACTGATTAGAGAGGATCCTCACTTTTGGGAGTCGCATGCGCTTGGTGCAGCAGTGGGCTCCTTCAGACTGGGCAATTTCACAATCTCAGGGATATACAAGACACTGTTAACTCAAATTGAGACTAATACTAACAAACTAAAGATTCGGTGGACTGGAAGCCTGGAAAGTGAGGACTTGACGGTAATAATTAAACAGAGCATTGAGAATGCAAAGAGGGCAACACTTTCTATGACCCTTAGAGTACTGAATGAGTGCAGTAAGTGTAGACGCAGTGATCCAGACTTTCTTCACTACTTTGTAACATGCCCCCGGGTTAGACAGTTCTGGGGTAGAATTGCCTTTTGGACCTCTAACGTTATTAAAATTAGAGTTCAGATTGATATAGAACAGATTTGCTTTTTAGATTGGAAAGAACACAGTTCCAGACTTGTTCCTCTACTCACCACCATAGTCCTGATTGCCAGGAAGGTGATTCTGAAGGTGTGGACGGAACATGCTGCCCCCACTTTTAGCGCGTTTAAATGTACTTTACACAAACAATTACTCATAGAACAATTAGACACTAGAATGGACACCAATAAAATAATTAAGCACTTCATCACTAAGTGGCGGGAATACATTAGCACTTTAAGTCTAGACTCTCAGAAGCAGTTACTGACCCCCTTCAAGGACACAGACTATAAGCTCATGGCCTCTCTGAGAGGCGAATGGGGGCTTTTGTATCAGGAGCGGGGTGGGGTGGGGGAGGGGAGGGGAGGGTGGGAATCGATATATAACAGACGGCGGCAGGCTCCATATCCTACCTTATTCTACCCCCCCTTGCCTCTTTTCAATTTTTTTTTTTTTTTCCTTTCCACATAAAGTGCAGTTATGACTTACTCACTCGACCTAAAAGGTCAGTTACAAACAAAGTTTGTTGTTGGTTATATGTTTGTTTAATCTATTTAATCTGCAATGGGTACAATGAAAAAAGAAAAAGGGATAGAGGATTGGGACAATGATGTATGACTTCTCTTGCTAGATATAGTAAAATGTACACATGATGACTTTGTCTAGTATGATGATTATTGAAACATCTTTGTAACCTGTACTTACTGTTATCCTCTTATTCTCAATAAAAACAATTAAAAAAAAAAAAGAGGACCTCCGTCATCGCCACCACCGACCTCGCCGCCGCAAGGATGAAGTTAGATGATGGGACCTCCGCCGGGATGAAGATGGATGAAGATGAAGCTCCGCAATAAAGATGAATGAAGATAGAGTGGCGCCCATCATCATTGGTGAGTACCAACTTTGTGGTTAGTGTTAGTTTTTTTTTTTTTAAAGATTAGAGATTTAAATTTTTTTTGAGCAGCAAAAGAGCTGAATTTTCAGGGCAATGGGTAATTTATTTATTTTTAGTTAGGTTTTTTTTAATTTTGGGGGGGTGGGGGGTTGTAATGTTAGAATGGTTAGTGGGGGTTTTTTTCCAACAAAAGAGCTGCTCGCTTTAGGGCAATACCTTACAAAAAGCCCTTGTATGGGCTATTGCTACTTTGTTTGCAGAATAGACTTTTTTTATTTTGGGGTTGATTTTTTTTTAAGGGGTATTAAAATATGATTACATTTTTTTTTATTTTCTGTAATGTTAGTCTTTTTTATTTTTTGCAATGGTAGTTTTTTTATTTTTCAGTAATAAAAGTTTTTTTTTTGTAATGGTGGGATTTTTTGTAATGCTAGGATTTTTTGTGTAATGTTAGTTTTTTTTTATTTTTCTGTAACGGTAGGTATTTGTTTTGTGATGTTAAGAATAGGTTTCTTATTTAATTTGACAGTTACATTTTTTGTCTCCATTCATTTCTATAGGGAACACATGGATGCGCACATGAAAACTCTGCTTAGGATTTTTTGCTTTTCGAGTTACTGCTAGTGCAAAATATTTTTTTTTCAACTTGTAATACCAACGGAAACCAAGAAGCGCAATAAGCCTAACGCTAGCAATGTTTTCACTAACACAAAAAATATATTTACCACAGCACTTGTAATCTAGCCCTAAATCTCTGCCTGTGTCTAAGCCCATGCAGGCTGCCTTTATCTAAGTAAGTTTTATTAGCTTTTCATAGGAGGAAAGTACTAGTTAATGTGTATTATATAGATAACACTGTTCTCATTCGTATGGAGTTAAGAATGAGTCAGCACTGATCAGATTAAATGCAAGTCTGTAAATAGCACTGAGATAAGGGGGGTGTTCTATCAGAACAGCGAATTCATCAGACTAGCGAACGGAAGTGACATTCCGTCAGCTGTCTGATAACAAATACATACCGCGCATGCACTCCTCAGCGTTGTTGCATTCCAAAGTGACTACATCACATTCACTCTTCTGATAGAACAACAACCACTCTTCTGATAGAACAACTCCCCCTATCATACATCCACCCTTAAATTAAACTGATATAGCTCCACAACTGGGCTTATACTATATACGGTATGTACCCTGACATATCAATTTGTCAGAACATGTTCAATGTGTCACACCAATAAAGCACTTAGCTTTATTGGCATGTGTGTCATCCTTCTCCGTTCTTGTTTTCCAAGCCACAACTCCCAGTACAAAGCTAAGTGCTTTATTGGCATGACACATTGCACATGTTCTGCCAAACTGATATGTCAGGGTACATACAGTATATAGTATAAGCCCAGTTCTGGAGCTACATCAGTTCAATTTAAGGGTGGATGTATGATAGAGCGAATGTGACGCAGTCGCTTTGGAATGCAACTACGCTGAGGAGTGCATGCGCGATATGTATTTGTTAGCAGACAGCTGACGGAACTTAACTTCCGTTCGCTAGTCTGATGAATTTGCTGTTCTGATAGAACCATTGGCAGTTTGCAGAGGCTTAGATACAAGGTAATCACAGAGGTAAAAGGTATATTGATATAAACAAGTTGGTTATGCAAATCTGGGGAATTCTGAAATAGACTGTCTCTTTAAAGCACATTCTTGAAATATTTTAATATTTATATTTAAAAAAATTAATAATAATAATTATTAAAACTGTTTATACATACTGTAAAAAAAAAAACAATATGTATACACTGTATATATATTTAAAAAAATTAATAATAATTATTAAAAATGATTATACATACTGTAAAAAAACAAAACAATATGTATATACAGTATATATATATATATATATATATATATATATTATGGATTATTTAGAATTTTTCAAAGTATGCATAATATTTTTTAATCATTATTATAAATATTTTTTATTATTTCAAGAACGCACTTTAAGATTAGCAATTCTTCATGTTCGCTATCCTGACAATAGACGTAAAGTATGAAACCAAAAGCAAGTGATGCATATTTTACATTCCTATGTTCTTCACATAGATTTTTTTTTATTTGTATTATTAAAAATATATTTCTGTATATATCTGATAATGCTAATTTAAAATAGATATCTATACCTATATATCTATATGAATAGATATATACGTGTAGGTATACACAGGAATTATATATTCAAACATGCCTTTACCTCCAGAAACCCACATTATCCACTTCAACAAAAACTGGTCATTTGTGAGTGATGCATGGGATTAAATCAACCTAACATAAGAGATTCGCTTTACATCAACCCTTAACAAAGCAGCAACAATTGGACAGAAAGGAGAGATCTGTGGTGTTACCAAGTCTTACTCGAACGCTACACTTACCTCATAGGATTGAGGTTAAGTTTGGTAAGCATATGGGATTCTATGAATTACTTCCTTACATCTTGACTACAGTAGAAAGTTAATCTCGGTCATCAATTTTTACCATGTCACAGTATTACTATAGCAGAGTGAAATAATGAACACCTTCTACATATGTTGGAAGTCAAATTGAATACAAGACTCATCTATAGATACATTTTATTGTGCACTAATTGTTCATTTCTTTTAATCTACATTATTTGTGCTACAGTGTATGGGTACATTGTTTCAATTTAAGCTGCACATATTTGTCCTTAAAATCTGTTTGTAGTAAGTTCTTTTATCTGACTAAGATTTTATGAGTTTTCTTTTTAAATAGTTTTTTAAAATCTTTTTAAAAAGTGGATCTTAAGTGCAAGGGCTATCTTTTCTTTTTGTTATGTTGTGTTTAGTGCAACTTTTTTAACGCACTACTCTTTACGCAAGGATTTCAGTCGCAGTAACCTGATGAGTGTAAAATGCGATTGTGCTCTCGCGAACACATGTACTTTCAACTTGTAACATAAGTGCTGTTTCCATTGTGTGCAAAATCCTAATATCACTGAATTACAATAGTTAGAATGCCACTTGCAACCTATCGCAGAATTAGGTGACAGAAACAGTTAAACACTTTGGGCTAGATTAAAATGATGTGTATTACATTTGTGAAAAAAAAAATATAGGCCTAGATTTAGAGTTTTGTCGGAAAAGACCTGCGTAGCTAACGCAGCTTTTTTTCCTAACGCACCCTTAAGACAACGCAGGTATTTAGAGTTGTCTGAATGGCTGTGTTAGGCTCCAAAAAAGGTGCGTTGAGCTGAATTTACCAACGTTTTGACCCTCAATACCAGCGTTGCTTACGGTAGCGGTAGGCTGGCAAAATGTGCTTGTACACGATATCCCCATAGGAAACAATGGGGCAGTTTGGGCTGGAAAAAACCTAACACCTGCAAAAAACGCAGCCCCATTGTTTCCTATGGGGAAACACTTTCTAAGCACCTAACACCCTAACATGAACCCCGAGTCTAAACACCCCTAACCTTACACTTATTAATCCTTAATCTGCCACCCCCGCTATCGCTGACACCTACATTATATTATTAACCCCTAATCTGCCGCTTCGTACACCGCCGCAAGCTACATTATCTCTATGAACCTCTAATCTGCTGCCCCTAACACCGCCGACCTCTATATTATATTTATTACCCCCTAATCTGCCCCCCCCAATGTCGCCGCTACCTTACCTACACTTATTAACCCCTAATCTGCCAACCAGACCTCGCCGCCACTATAATAAATGTATTAACCCCTAAACCGCTGCACTCCCGCTTCGCAAACCCTATAATAAATAGTATTAACCCCTAATCTGCCCCCCCCCCTCAACGTCGCCGCCACCTAACTTCAAGTATTAACCCCTAATCTGCCGTCCAGACCTCGCCGCTACTCTAATAAATGTATTAACCCGTAAAGCTAAGTCTAACCCTAACCCTAACACCCCCCTAAATTAAATATAATTTTAATCTAACGAAATAAATTAAATCTTATTAACTAAAGTATTCCTATTTAAAACTAAATACTTACCTGTAAAATAAACCCTAATATAGCTACAATATAACTAATAGTTACATTGTAGCTATTTTAGGATTTATATTTATTTTAACTAGGTACAATAGCTATTAAATAGTTATTTACTATTTAATAGCTACCTAGTTAAAATAATTACAAAATTACCTGTAAAATAAATCCTAACCTAAGTTACAATTAAACCTAACACTACATTATAAATAAATTAATTAAATAAATAAATTAACTACAATTACATACCATTAAATAAACTAAACTAAATTACAAAAAAAACAAACACTAAATTACAAAAAATAAAAAAAGATTACAAGAATATTAGGCTTATTACACCTACTCTAATCCCCCTAATAAAATAAAAAAGCCCCCCAAAATAATAAAGGTCCCTACCCTATTCTAAATTAAAAAGTAACCAGCTCTTTTACCAGCCCTTAAAAGGGCTTTTTTCAGGGCATGCCCCAAAGTCATCAGTCCCCCCAACATTAAAACCCACCACCCACATACCCCTACTCTAACCCAACCCCCCTTAAATAAACCTAACACTACCCCCCTGAAGATCTCCCTACCTTGAGTCATGTTCACCCAGCCGGGCCAAAGTCTTCATCCGATGGGGCAGAAGAGGACACCAGACCGGCAGAAGTCTTCATCCTATCTGAGCAGAAGAGGACATCCGGACCGGCAGACATCTTCATCCAAGCGGCATCTTCTATCTTCATCCATCCGACGAGGAGCGGCTCCATCTTCAAGACCTCAGGCACGGAACATCCTCCTTCCCCGACGACTACCCGATGAATGAAGGTTCCTTTAAGTGACGTTATCCAAGATGGCGTCCCTTGAATTCCGATTGGCTGATAGGATTCTATCAGCCAATCGGAATTAAGGTAGGAAAAATCTGATTGGCTGGTTGAATCAACCAATCAGATTCAAGTTCAATCCGATTGGATGATCTAATCAGCCAATCAGATTGAGCGTGCATTCTATTGGCTGTTCCAATTAGCCAATAGAATGTAAGCTCAATCTGATTGGCTGATTGGATCAGCCAATCAGATTTTTCCTACCTTAGTGTTAGGTTTAATTGTAACTTAGGTTAGGATTTATTTTACAGGTAATTTTGTAATTATTTTAACTAGGTAGCTATTAAATAGTAAATAACTATTTAATAGCTATTGTACCTAGTTAAAATAAATGCAAAGTTGCCTGTAAAATAAATATAAATCCTAAAATAGCTACAACATAATTATTCGTTATATTGTAGCTATATTAGGGTTTATTTTACAGGTAAGTATTTAGCTTTAAATAGAAATACTTTATTTAATAAGAGTTAATTTATTTTGTTAGATTAAAATTATATTTAATTTAGGGGGGTGTTAGGGTTAGGAATAGACTTAGCTTTATGGGTTAATACATTTATTAGAGTAGCGGCGAGGTCCGGTCGGCAGATTAGGGGTTAATACTTGAAGTTAGGTGGCGGCGACGTTGGGAGGGGGGCAGATTAGGGGTTAATACTATTTATTCTAGGGTTTGTGAGGGGGGAGTGTGGCGGTTTAGGGGTTAATACATTTATTATAGTGGCGGCGAGGTCCGGTCGGCAGATTAGGGGTTAATAAGTGCAGGTAAGGTAGCGGTGATGTTGGGGGGGCAGATTAGGGGTTAATAAATATTATGAAGGTGTCGGCGATGTTAGGGGCAGCAGATTAGAGGTTCATAGGGATAATGTAGCTTGTGGCGATGTGCGGTCGGCAGATTAGGGGTTAAAATATTTATTATAGTGGCGGCGATGTGGGGGGACCTTGGTTTAGGGGTACATAGGTAGTTTATGGGTGTTAGTGTACTTTAGAGCACAGAAGTTAAGAGCTTTATAAACCGGCGTTAGCCCAGAAAGCTCTTAACTACTGACTTTTTTTGGCGTTAGGAGTCTTGTCGGTAGAGGGTCTACCGCTCAATTCAGCCAAGACTCTAAATACTGGCGTTAGGAAGATCCCATTGAAAAGATAGGATACGCAATTGGCGTAAGGGGATCTGCGTAATGGAAAAGTCGCGGCTTGAAAGTAAGCGTTAGACTCTTTCCTGTCTGACTCTAAATACCAGCGGGCAGTCAAAAGCAGCGTTAGGAGCCCTTAACGCTGCTTTTGACGGCTAACGCCAAACTCTAAATCTAGGCGATATACAATAAAAATATTTTCAAACTAAAAGTTGAGCACTATTTTTTCACTCGCACTCTCGCACAAAGTAAAATTTTAATGTGGGCGGTTTAGCACAAGAGTGAAAGTCAAATGCCTGCTAACATCAGGACTTTTTAAATACCACAGCTCCACTAAATTCTTCTCCCAATAGACTTCTATGGGGTGCTAACCTGACACCATGAAAGGCCAGCTGAACTAAACCTGAAGGTAAGTTATGATTTTCAATGTTCTTCACGTAGAAGAAAATGTTCTTTTTATATTAATATACCTATATATTTAAATGAATATGCCCACAGACGCTGTTCATGAAGCAAGATTATATGTGATAGTTGTGAGCATGCAAGCTCTCCTTACATATCCACTATCACCCATGGAAAGGGACATAACATTAAATATATAAACTGTGAGAGATCATCCATATTATTGTTACATAATTACATTTAAAATATATTGTACATAACAATTAATTATTCTAAACATATTAAAGTTGCATACTTTTATTGTACAATTTTATAAATCTATGACACACAACGTATTATAGCTCCAGTTTCACAATATATTATATAATAATATAAATTATATAATAAAAAAGGCATAAAGAATTATACTGAGAACTGCTTGATGACAATGTACATTCTTCAACCTCTTTAAAAACGAATTAAATAAAGCATTTAAATTCCTTTAATTCATGATAAGACTTGCTTGTGTAGAACAAATATACATTAAGGTCCAAGTGTCACACTTTTTTTTTTTGCCCTTGAACTCTAACTGTTCTCAAGTTAAAAATTTAGGAATATATTATATATTTAAAAATAGAAAGAACATAAGAACTTCAAGTAGTTCTATTAAAAACACATTAACCACTGCTTCTTACATTGCAGAAAGCAAACTCTCATGTGCTAGCCTGATCCTAAAGGGAAAAAAGGCAGTATCCTCTATTTAGTACATTGAGCTCATTGCATTGTCTGTTTGCTGAGCTCTTAACTGAATCATGTTTCAGGAAAGAATGTTTGTTATGATAAGCTTAAAATTGTATTTGTGTACTCATAAAAGTGTCAAGCTTTACTCAAAAGTGAACATTGCATGTATTGGGCAATATTATAAAGGCTATTCCAATCCTGATGGGTTATACATTGTGACAATGAGCTATTTTCTACAGATTTTGTTTGACTGTTGGAATGAAAGAATGAACATTCTTATTGATCAATTTATATTTTTAGTTTTCAGCTACTTTGAGAAACACCAAATTAAGGTGTCTCCATTTTTTAGAACATTTTGCACTTGCAGCATATAATTGTATGCCCTGGTGATTACCATAACAATTAAACATGCTCTAAACTAAAATTATTTTTTAAAAGAAAAAAGAAATGCATTTCTGTATATAGCTGCTTCATGGAAGAGAATCTCACTAACCACAGATTTATTGGTTGGCATTGGCAGCAATTTTGTTTTTTAGGTATTGGTCTGCTATAAGAGATTTTAAATACATTAGCTATTTGTTTTAGTAATAGGGTTTGGTCTGTCTTCAAACTGGAAGCTTATATTACACTTTAGAATATTAAGTAAATTAATTAAACAAAAATAAAAACTTTATGGTAGGCAGGTAATGTAATTGTTCCCAGCAGTTGCCTATGCTACAAAAGTATATTACTGGAAAGACTGGAACACTACTCTGATGCCAATAATTAAATTCTTCAAAGAGATATATGTAACATGGATCTTTGCAAATGTAAACCATGCAATTCTAAAAATGAACAAAAACAGACCTATAAGATTTAAGATGTGGTAGAGATTTTGTACATTTTACACAAACACATTTTAAAGAAAAAAATATGTTTTATTATGTGCTTCTAAAATTATACATAAACATGTGGTTAAACAGTAGACGTGAATTCTTTCATAACAAATGCACATTTGTTAGCGAAATACAGATATTTGTCTCATTTTAATATCTGAAAGAATGCAGCCTGAGATATAGGGGTATATTTATTAAAGTGCGGACAGACATGATATGATGTAGCGTATCATGACTGCCGCACATCGATAAATGCCGACCTCATATTCTGTCAGCATTTATCATTGCACTAGCAGTTCTTGTGAACTGCTGGTGCAATGCATCCCCCTGCAGATTTGCGGCCGCTTGCAGGGGGTGTCAATCAACCCGATCGTATTTGATCGGGTTGATTTCTGTCCGCCGCCTCAGAACAGGTGGAAAGGTTATGGAGCAGCAGTCTTTAGAAACACGGGGCATCAAGCTCTGTACGGAGCTTGATAAATTGACCCCTAAAAAGAATACAAAGTAATAATGCAAAATTTGTCAGTATTCATTTGCTTTTTTAAAATAGTTAAAAATACTTTCCTAAGCACTCTGCAGAGCTACTCTATCCCACTCTTCACAAAGCCCCTGCCACAATAACTGAAGGGTTACTGTGGCGCTCCCAGGGCCTACACTAAAGGAAAAGTTTCATCTGTACAGGCCCAGGGAACTGCCTCACTAAGCCTCCTGTTAGCACGGCCGGGCTCTGTGAAGAAGAATAGCGGGTTAGCATGGCTCTCCAGCGAGCTTAGCTAAGTACTTTAGTCGCTACAGGGGAACTCATTTTTTTTTTAACAAAAATGAATGTAAAATCTCCACAAATGGTTGGTATTCCTTTAGTTTAAAATGAGATGAATACTGAACAGCACGGTCGCCAAATATTCCAAATACTATAAGGATTAGATAACAAGTGAGGCACAAACGGTTTTGTGCTAGTGCAATTGTGTTTTAGTGAGCCTTTTTCATTCCGCTGATATTACAATTTGAGCACGATCTAAGAGCTGTAGTTAACTGTTTTCAGAAAAAAAAAGTTGCACAAAACGCTTCAAAAATACATTAGAGAGTACAGTTGTACTCAAATGACCACTGTCTGAGAAAAAAAATGTAATAAAAATATTGCACAAAATGTTATAAGGGCTTAAAGACTGATGATCTTGGGTGTTAGAAAAAAAGGCAGGCAAATGGCTTTATCATTGAGACACATACATGTCTAAAGATGTATTTGTATATGTGTGTACATATTTATTAATGTAAATGTGTTTATATATGTATATATGTATTTACAGTCATATATACACATATAAAAACACACACATATATATATATACACACATATAAACACATACAGTATATATAAGTGCATTATAGCCCTTTGCCATTAAGAAGATGAAAACATGCTATTTATGCAATATTCATATTTAATGAAGATTTTAACTATGCATTTACTGTAAATATTTCCCATTTACTAATGCGAATATTCTATGTTGTTTGCACGATGGATGTTTGTTTTTCAACAATTTGTTTTTCTCCATTGACTTCTATGGAGAACGCAAAAATGCGATGGTGTTTGCACGATCTCTGGTGCTATTTTTTTTTTTTTTACACTTTTTTTTCTCCATTGATTTATATGGAGGAATACATGAATGTGCACGCGAAAACTTAGGTTAGGTTTTTCATGCTGTTCGGGTAAACGCTAGCAAAATCACAAAAAAAAATTGCCACTTGCAATTGCCTATTAAACTATAATATTCTTAAAATTATTAAAAACCAATAACATGTTCTCAAGTAATCTGGCTGTGTGTTTGTTGTTACTCAAGGACATGCTATTTGCTTTTATTTTTTATATTGCATTACATTTTTTGAACTGTAAGAATAACTAAAATCACCTTGTTAAAACATCTGTAGTGTAACAGCAGAATTTCAACTTGTTCATGGTTATAGTATTATATATCCTTGTACTGTGTTACTGAAATGAAATATAGTGAGTTCCCTTGCTTTAAATTATTTTAAGAAAATAAATTAATGTCGACATGTGTACGGGTGAAATTTTCAGTTCACACGATTATTTCATTCTGAATATTAAAAAAACTTTCGGCTAGATTACGAGTCTTGCTTTAGCCTTAAAAAGCAGCATTGAGGGGTCCCAACGCTGCTTTTTAACGCCCGCTGGTATTACGAGTCTTGCAGGAGAGGGTCTACCACTAACTTTTTTTCTGCACGTTTAGCTTACCGCAAATCCCCTTACGTCAATTGCATATCCTATCTTTTTAATGGGATTTGCCTAACGCCGGTATTACGATCGCCTGAAAAAGTGAGTGTTAGACCCTCTCCTGGCAAGACTCCTACCGCATATAAAAGTCAGTAGTTAAGAGTTTTATGGGCTAACGCCGTAACATAAAACTCTTAACTAAAGTACTAAAAAGTACACTAAAACCCATAAACTACCTATTAACCCCTAAACCGAGGCCCCGCCCCCACATCGGAAACACTTCTTCCGTTCCTAACATCGCCGACACCTACCTACATTTATTAACCCCTAATCTGCCACCCCCAATGTCGCCGCTACTATATTAAATTTATTAACCCCTAAATCTAAATCTAACTCTAACCCCCCTAACTTAAATATAATTAAAATAAATCTAAATAAAAATTACTATCATTAAATAAATTAATCATATTTAAAACTAAATACTTACCTATAAAATAAACCCTAAGATAGCTACAATATAACTAATAGTTACATTGTAGCTAGCTTAGGATTTATATTTATTTTACAGGCAACTTTGTATTTATTTTAACTAGGTAGAATAGTTATTAAATAGTTATTAACTATTTAATAACTACCTAGCTAAAATAAGTACAAAAGTACCTGTAAAATAAACCATAACCTAAGTTACAATTACACCTAACACTACACTATAATTAAACTAATTACCTAAACTACCTACAATTAATTACAATTAAATTAAATAAACTAAATTACGGAAAAAACAAACACTAAATTACAGAAAATAAAAAAGAATTACAAGAATTTTAAACTAATTACAGCTAATATAATCCCCCTAATAAAATAAAAAAGCCCCCCAAAATAATAAAATTCCCTACCCTATACTAAATTACAAATAGCCCTTAAAAGGGCCTTTTGCGGGGCATTGCCCCAAAGTAATCAGCTCTTTCACCTGTAAAATAAAAATACAATACTCCCCCCCAACATTAAAACCCACCACTTACACACCCAACCCTACTCTAAAACCCACCCAATCCCCGACCGGCCGAAGTCTTCATCCTTCTGGAGCAGAGCGGGTCAATCTACAAGACATCCGATGCGGAATATCCTCTTCATCCGACGGCCGATGACTGAATGACTGGTCCTTTAAGTGACGTCATCCAAGATGGCGTCCCTTCAATTCCGATTGGCTGATAGAATCCTATCAGCCAATCAGAATTAAGGTAGGAAAAATCCAATTCGCTGATGCAATCAGCCAATAGGATTGTAAATCAATCGGATTGGCTGATCCAATCAGCCAATAGGATTGAGCTTGCATTCTATTGGCTGTTCCAATCAGCCATTAGAATGCGAGGTCAATCCTATTGGCTGATTGCATCAGCTAATAAGATTTTTCCTACCTTAATTCTGATTGGCTGATAGGATTCTATCAGCCAATCGGAATTGAAGGGACGCCAACTTGGATGACGTCACTTAAAGGACCAGTCATTCAGTCGTCGGCCATCGGATGAAGAGGATGTTCCGCATTGGATGTCTTGAAGATGGACCCGCTTCGCTCCAGAAGGATGAAGATAGAAGATGCCGTCTGGATGAAGACTTTGGCCGGTCTGGAGGTCCTCTTCTGGCCGGATAGGATGAAGACTTCGGACCCTCTGGAGGACCACTTGTGCCCGGCTGGGTGAAGACGTCTCAAGGTAGGGTGATCTTCAAGGGGGTAGTGTTAGGTTTTTTAAGGGGGCATTGGGTGGGTTTTAGAGTGGGGTTGGGTGTGTGGGTGGTGGGTTTTAATGTGGGGGGGTATTGTATTTTTTTTTTACAGGTGAAAGAGCTGATTACTTTGGGGCAATGCCCAGCAAAAGGCCCTTTAATGGGCTATTTGTAATTTAGTATAGGGTAGGGAATTTTATTATTTTGGGGAACTTTTTATTTTATTAGGGGGATTAGATTATGTGTAATTAGTTTAAAATTCTTTTTTTTTTTTTTCTTTTTTTTCTGTAATTTAGTGGGGGGGGGTGTTTCCGTAATTTAGTTTATTTAATTTAATTGTAATTAATTGTAGGTAGTTTAGGTAATTAGTTTAATTATAGTGTAGTGTTAGGTGTAATTGTAACTTAGGTTAGGGTGTATTTTACAGATACTTTTGTACTTATTTTAGCTAGGTAGTTATTAAATAGTTAATAACTATCTAATAATTATTCTACCTAGTTAAAATAAATACAAAGTTGCCTGTAAAATAAATACAAATCCTAAGCTAGCTACAATGTAACTATTAGTTATATTGTAGCTATCTTAGGGTTTATTTTATAGATAAGTATTTAGTTTTAAATAGGAATAATTTATTTAATTATAGTAAGTTTATTTAGATTATTTTAAATTATATTTAAATTAGGGTTAGACTTAGGTTTAGGGGTTAATACATTTATTATAGTGACGGCGATGTGGCGGCAGCAGATTAGGGGTTAATAAATTTAATATAGTTGCGGCGACGTTGGGGGGGCAGATTAGGGTTAATAACTATAATGTAGGTGTCGGCGATGTTGGGGTCAGTAATGTAGGTTGCGGCGGTGTCCGGAGCGGCAGATTAGGGGTTAATAATATAATGTAGGTGTCTGTGATAGCGGGGACGGCAGATTAGGGGTTAATTAATGTAAGATTAGGGGTGTTTAGACTCGGGGTTCATGTTAGGGTGTTAGGTGCAGACATAAAATTAATTTCCCCATAGGAAACAATGGGGCTGCGTTAGGAGCTGAACGCTGCTTTTTTGCAGGTGTTAGGTTTTTAATCAGCCAGCTCAGCCCCATTGTTTCCTATGGGGAAATCGTGCACAAGAACGTTTTGCCAGCTTACCGCTACCGTAAGCAACGCTGGTATTACAGTGAGATGTGGAGCTAAATTTTGCTCAACGCTCACTTTTCTGAGGCTAACGCCGGCTTGAAGAAAACTTGTAATACCAGAGTTGGCTTAAGTGAGCGGTAAGAAAAAAAGGCTTGTTAGCCCCGCACAGCCTTACCGACAAAAACTCGTAATCTAGGTGTTTGATTATTCAGCATCCATGCTGTTCCGTATTAATTTAATTTAAAACTAAAGGAATACCAACCATTTGAGGAGCATTTACATTAATTTTAATTAAAAAAAAGTGGTGCTAAAAAATGCAAGATGAATGGCACATTAACATTGCTGGAGCACTATGTACACCTTTTGCATTTTTGCACTGGGATTCTATGGTTAGAATATATTGTGCACATGGTAGTATAATGTGCATTACAATAGTGACATTGCAAGAGGAGTCCTCGGCACAGATCACATTTCAACAGTGACTGGTAGGATCTTGCAGTGGAACGCTGATTATCAGTCATTATTTATACACACAGACGTTGTCTGTTGGAAGCTTAATGTATTGATATATACAGACACTGTCTGTTTAAAGCTCCGCACATTCCTGCTCTTGCATCCTAAGTTTTTATTTTAAGAAGCTGAATTTCGACTTAACAGAGTGTCCACCAATCCCAAGATTAGGATTGTGAGAAAACATCACAGCCAATCTCACACATCAGAGTGAGTAAAAGCCGATATCCAGCCTATCCTTTGCTTTGGATCGCACATATCTTTTCTTCTAACCAATCCCAAGCTTTGGATTGAAGCAAGTACACATCCTTAATCGACATCTGACCAATCCCACGTCTAGGATTGTCTAACAACGACCGCCATCCAATTTTGCTACTGCTTACTTGGTCACGTGACCTGGACCCATCTTGGTCTGTTTTTTCAGCTTCGCCACACATATTGGCGATATTTGTTTGCCAACCACTTGTATCTGCCTAACGAAACCCTTTTGGTACTTTTTATTAATGTCACCTAATTTGGAGACTTTTATCAGGCTATTTCCTTAATAGCACCAAAGGGTTCATATTTTATTTTTCATGGTCCTTAATGTTTTATATCTGTAGTTGTTTAGCATAGATATGCTTACTGTTTTCTGTTTTATTTTATTTAACCTTGCAAGGTATATGATTTTGACAATAAGATTTTTTATTTGAGGTAATGAAAGAGAACAAAATAAACAGAAGCAATATATATGAATCATATTTAGATGACATACAACAAACAGTGACTGTTAAATATGACTGTGGTTGCAGGGTCTCTAATCAACAATGAATAGTTGAGAGATAGGCAATTTGAAAAGAGAAGATAGACAAGAACATGTGATGTCTTATGCTGTCCGCTATATAGGAGGGTAAATGCCTAAAATATATGTTTCTAGTAACAAGAGTTAATACCTCAAAATTATATTTTTTATTTAGTTTAATGTAACTAAGATTACCATTATTAGTTATATTGCGTTTGCATACGGTTTCACTTGAGAATGTCTTGCTTTCATAGAATTAGCCCCCTATCTTATATGGGGGGGGGTTGCGGAGCAGGTGGGAAGGGAGAGGAGAGAGAGAGAGAGAAAAAAAGGGGGGAGAATGGTAAGGGCTTTTCTGGTTGATTTGGAGATTAGTCTGGGAACTTGTGTAACCAGAGCAACCAGGTTGTATAGTAGAAGTCTAATTTGTCTAATACTCTATGAGAGTAGAGTTCCATCTTCCTTATGTATTCGATAATAGATAGGACCTGTGAGAAGGGGGGTGGGTCCATATTCTTCCAAGCTCTTGCAATTGCTAGCTTAGTGGCCATGAAGAGGTAAATTAGTAAAGCATCAGTAGCTGGCATTAAATTTGAGACTTTCATATGGAGTAGACAAATTTCTGGTTTGTAAGGTGGTGTCAAGGGTAGTTGGTGAATCATATCAAAAAGTCTTCGCCAGATAGGTTGAATCTTCGGACATGACCACCACACATGCAGAGATGTGCCCAATTGATCACAACCTCGCCAACAATATGGGAAATGTGTGTTGTAGATCTTATATAATGTGATAGGGACTAAGTGCCACCTCACCAAGATTTTATACTGCAGTTCCCAGAGGGTGGCGCAGTGCAGCAATTTTTTAGTAGCAGTGGATCGCCTATACCAGTTATCTGCGTCAGCATAAAGGATGTTGTATGTAAGTTTTGTCTATGATGCGGGGGAATCAGATAAGATCAGAAAGCTCCAAGTTTGCCAGTATTAAAGATGTTTCTAAGTCATGCCATCTGGGGGATTGTATTAAGATATTCCAGCTTATTATATGGGCAAGATGAGCCACAATATAATATAGGATGGTATTAGGAAGGGCTAAACCGCCATGCAAGAGTGGTCTCTGTAGTGTTTGCCTGGATGTTCTGTGTTTTTTTTATCTTTCCATATGTAATGTAGGTGGTGATGAGGCACTGCAGCTTATTAAGAATCGACCGGGGAATGTTAGATAAGTTTTGGGATAAAGGACATCTTAACCACGCTATTCTTCCCGGCCACTATATCTCCCGGAATGCCCATGAGAGCAGAAGATTTTTGAATTCTAAGAGTCTCTCAAATGTTCAAATGTATAATACTGCGAGATCCTGCCAATCACTAAGTGGAAGGTGAACTGTGCCGAGGACTCCTTAATACAGTGCTAATACAATGTTCCAAACAAATTGCAGGATAACAGTGAACTCTCTACCAGTTTCGGCCCAGGTGGCCTTTATCAAGATGTTCACTGAGAGTAAAATATGGCTTTAAATAACCCGAAAGGGAAATCTTATTGGTCCTAAAGACAGACTGATTAACCCATCAGCCCATATTTGATGCAGATCTGAGTGACACAATTATTACCCAATCAGAATAAGTAACATAAAACAGCAATGTAGCGAGTATAAATGATACAAACTAACATCATAGTTAACCATTCGGGTTCCTAACAGAAATGGATTATTGCCATAAAAAGTGATACATTTTAATTCATACATTTTAATTCAGAGATACATATCGTTAACATCAGTTTGAATTAATTATATAATGCAAAGATATTAATAATAATAAAACCAAACTAAAAATCAAAATACAAATAAAAATATAAATAATAATAATAAGTGAAGTGCAGCTTCTCACTACTCAAATTCAGTATTAAGACCTAAAGGGTGCAAAGTCTTAAAGTTAAAGATACACTCAGCTTCTTGTCTAAGTAACTGGTCTCTATAATGCCACCTCTAGTACTGAATTGTACTTTTTTAAAACCCAAAATTTAAAATGTCTTGTATATCCATTATGAACTTCAATAAAATGTTTATATAATGTAGTATCTAGGGATTTTTTCTCTATTAATAACAAGTGCTCACGTATCCTATCTCTAAGAAATCTACTAGTTTGTCCAAAATATTGCAGGTGGCAAGTGCATTGGATACAATAATTTATGTTTTCATCATTACACCTTATTACATCCCTAATTTTAATTGATTTATCTGTGTTGTGAGATTTTATCTCCTTAGTTTTATTACTATGTTTGCACGCTTTGCAGGTGTAACAAGGGTAAAAACCCACTAATTTTGTACCTAAAAGATCTATGTCAGATTTTTTCTTTTTATTTCTATATTCACTGGGTGATAGGTAATTTTTTAAATTTTTTTGCTCTTTAAAATATAATATCAGGATTATTTTTTACTTTATTACCCAAAATCTGGTCATCTTTAATAAATGCCAGTGTTTCTTTAAAAAAATGATTATTGCTGAGTGCTATAGTTTGTAATAAAAGGGAAAAATAGAGGATCCTCCTTATTAGGTGTTTGTAAAATTTGTTTTTGTTTGGGATTAAGTAACATATTTCTATCTATGTGTTTAACTTCTTGTTTAACATTTTGCATCGTTTGCATATTATATTCTTTCTCTTTGAATCTTTCAGTAAGTATTCATATTTATACATATTTGAACAGTTTTTTTGAACAGTTCTTTTTAATGCGTAAAACTTGGCTCTTTGGAATATTAGATTTCAATCTTTCAAGATGGCAGCTCTCATTATGGATATAATTATTGGCATCAATGAGTTTAAAGTATGTACTCGTGTTAATCTGATTATTCTGAATCTCTATCTCTGAATCTAAGAAATGGATTTTGTTACATCTGAATTCATGTGTGAAGCTCAGTCCAAAATTATTTATGTTCATGTCTTCAATGAAGATCTCAAGCAGTTCAACATCTCCTCTCCAGATGATAAAAATATCATCTATGTAACGATGATAAAGCACAAGGTTCGCCTCCCAGTTACCTTGTGTGATAAATAATTTTTTAATCTGCCCCATAAATAAATTAGCATAACTGGGGGCGAACCTCATGCCTATCACTGTACCTGAAGAACTGTTCATTGAACAAGAAGATGTTATTATTAAGTATAAAATCAATGCAATTTAATATGAATACTTTCTGTGTCTCTACTAATTGTAAATCTTCATCTAAAAAATATTTAGTTGCTGGGAGACCTAATTGATGATCAATATTTGTATAAAGTAAATTAACATCACAAGTATTGAGAAGATAATTGTCCTCCCATTTAATGTAATTCAAAATATTCAAAAGTTGAGTAGAGTCTTTAACCCTTTGAGTGCTAATGATAGCTCTGAGCTGTCACAGAGTTTCCCACTCTGGTGCTAATGAGCTGTCACTAGCACTCTCCCACCTTGAGGGAGATCTGGGGGCTCCCACCCACTCATACCCTGGCGATTGTGCCTGTAGAGTGACAGGCATCGCCAGGGCTTCCCGGTTTGCGTGGTAACGTCACGCGCAATAACGTGAAGATGTCACCGCACAACTGTGTTAAGTATAGGAGCAGGGGGAATGCTGCTTAGAAGCCTGTATCTCAGACATCTAAGCAGCTATAGACCCCCAAGAATCCACCATTAGAAAGGTAATCGCCTAACCTTTCCAACAGTTTAAGTCTTGAGGGTCTAAGAAAAATAAAATTGTTCCAAAAAAAAAAAAAAATCTTAGCACCCGGGTGGGAAAGTGCTTAGCACTCAAAGGGTTAAGATAAGAAGTTAGTCTAGTGAAATAGCTCCATACCACACTCCAATACCAGCGCTGCTGAAAGCTGCGGTGAGCTGGTTTTATGTGCTCGTGCACGATTTCCCCATAGACATCAATGGGGAGAGCCGGCTGAAAAAGTCTAACACCTGCAAAAAAGCAGCGTAAAGCTCCATAACGCAGCCCCATTGATTCCTATGGGGAAACAAAATTTATGTTTACACCTAATACCCTAACATGAACCCCGAGTCTAAACACCCCTAATCTTACACTTATTAACCCCTAATCTGCTGCCCCGACATCTAAATTATATTTATTAACCCTTAATCTGCCACCCCAGACATTGCCATCACCTACATTATATTTATTAACCCCTAATCTGCTGCCCCCAACATCGCCGACACCTACAGTATATTTATTAACCCATAATCTCCCACCCCCAACGTCGCTGCCACTATACTAAATGTATTAACCCCTAAACCTAAGTCTAACTCTAACCCTAACACCCGCTAACTTAAATATAACTAAAAAAATCTAAATAAAACCTACTATCATTACCTAAATAATTCCTATTTAAAACTAAATACTTACCTATAAAATAAACCCTAACCTAGTTACAATATAACTAATAGTTACATTGTAGCTAGCTTAGGTTTTATTTTTTATTTTACAGGCAAGTTTGTATTTATTTTAACTAGGCAGAATAGTTACTAAATAGTTATTAACTATTTACTAACTACCTAGCTAAAATAAATACAAATTTACCTGTAAAATAAAACCTAACCTGTCTTACACTAACACCTAACATTACACTACAATTAAATAAATTAAATTAATTAAATACAATTAACTAAATGAAAAAAAAACAAAAACACTAAATTACACAAAATAAAAAACTAAATTATCAGATATTTAAACTAATTACACCTAATCTAATAGCTCTATCAAAATAAAAAAGCCCCACCAAAATAAAAAAAAACGCTAGCCTAAACTAAACTACCAATAGCCCTTAAAAGGGCCTTTTGCGGGGCATTGCCCCCAAAAAATCATGTATTTTACCTGTAAAAAAAATACAAACAACCCCCCAACAGTAAAACCCACCACCCACACAACCAACCCCCCAAATAAAATCCTAACTAAAAAAACCTAAGCTCCCCATTTCCCTGAAAAGGGCATTTGGATGGGCATTGTCATTAAAAGGGCATTTAGTTCTTTTTCAAGTGCCCAAACCCCTAATCTAAAAATAAAACCCACCCAATAAACCCTTAAAAAAGCCTAATACTAACCCCCAAAGATCCACTTACATTTTTTGAAGACCCGACATCCATCTTCAATGAAGCGGCAGAAGTCCTCATCAAAGCCGGCAGAGGTCTTAATCCAAGCGGCCAAAGTCTACATCCAAGCCCGCAGAAGTCTTCATCTAGACGGCATCTTCTATCTTCATCCATCCGGCGCGGAGTGGCTCCATCTTCAAGACATCCGGCGCGGAGCATCCTCTTCAATCAAAGTCTTCTTGCAGAATGAAGGTTCCTTTAAATAACGTCATCCAAGATGGTGTCCCTTGAATTCCGATTGGCTGATAGAATTCTATCAGCCAATCGGAATTAAAGGTGAAAAAATCCTATTGGCTGATGCAATCAGCCAATAGGATTGAGCTTGCATTCTATTGGCTGTTCCAATCAGCCAATAGAATACAAGCTCAATCCTATTGGCTGATTGGATCAGCCAATGGGATTGAAGCTCAATCCTATTGGCTGATTGCATCAGCCAATAGGATTTTTTCACCTTTAATTCCGATTGGTTGATAGAATACTATAAGCCAATCATAATTCACGGGATGCCATTTTGAATGACATCATTTAAAGGAACCTTCATTCTGCAAGAAGACTTTGATTGAAGAGGATGCTCCGCGCCGGATGTCTTGAAGATGGAGTCGCTCCACGCAAGATGGATGAAGACAGAAGATGCCGTCTGCATGACGACTTCTGCGGGTTTGTATGAAGACCTTGGCCGCTTGGCTGAAGACTTCTGCCGGCTTTGATGAGGACTTCTGCTGCTTTGTTGAGGATGGATGTCTGTTCTTCAAAAAAAAAGTGGATCTTCGGAGGTTAGTGTTAGGCTTTTTTAAGGGTTTATTGGGTGGGTTTTATTTTTAGATTAGGGGTTTGGGCACTTGAAAAAGAGCTAAATGCCCTTTTAAGGGGAATGCCCATCCAAATGCCCTTTTCAGGTCAATGGGGAGCTTCGTTTTTTTAGTTAGGATTTTATTTTTTGGGTTGGTTGTGTGGGTGGTGGGTTGGTTTGTATTTTTTTTACAGGTAAAAGAGCTGGGGCAATGCCCCACAAAAGGCCCTTTTAAGGGCTATTGGTAGTTTAGTTTAGGCTAGGGTTTTTTATTTTGGGGGGGCTTTTTCATTTTGATAGGGCTATTAGATTAGGTGTAATTAGTTTAGATATCTGATCATTTCTTTTTTTATTTTGTGTAATTTAGTGTTTGTTTTTTTGTAATTTAGGTAATTGTATTTAATTTATGTAATTTATTTAATTGTAGTGTAATGTTAGGTGTTAGTGTAAGACAGGTTAGGTTTTATTTTACAGGTAAATTTGTATTTATTTTAGCTAGGTAGTTAGTAAATAGTTAATAACTATTTAGTAACTATTCTACCTAGTTAAAATAAATACAAATTTACCTGTGAAATAAAAATAAAATATAAGCTAGCTACAATGTAACTATTAGTTATATTGTAGCTAGCTTAGGGTTTATTTTACAGGTAAGAATTTAGTTTTAAATAGGAATTATTTAGGTAATGATAGTAATTTTTATTTAGATTTATTTTAATTATATTTAAGTTAGGGGGTGTTAGGGTTAGGGTTAGACTTAGGTTTAGGGGTTAATAAATGTAATATTGTGGCGGCGACATTGGGGGCGGCAGATTAGGGGTTAATATATTTAGGTAGGTGGGGGCGATGTTAGGGGTGGAAGATTAGGGGTTAATAATATTTAACTAGTATTTACGATGCGGGAGTGCGGCGGTTTAGGGGTTAAGGTTAATATGCTTATTATAGTGGCGGCGATGTCCAGAGAGGCAGATTAGGGTTATTAATTTTATTTTAGTGTTTGCGATGTGGGAGGGCCTCGGTTTAGGGGTTAATAGGTCATTTATGGGTGTTAGTGTACTTTTTAGCACTTTAGTTATGAGTTTTATGCTACAGCTTTGTAGCGTAAAAATTCATATCTATTGACTTTCAGTTTACGTTATTGATCTTGGCGGTATAGGCTGTACCGCTCACTTTTTGGCCTCCCAGGCAGACTCGTAATACCGGCCACTACCAGCAGTAGTGAAAAAGAGCCTTAACCCTGATTTTTCACCCATAACGCAAAACTCGTAATCTAGCCGAGTGTCTTTTTTATTGTTTTGTTTTGTGGTTCCTCTACCTCTTCTTCCTCTAGTCTTCTTTTTCTTATTTGTTGTCTTTGGGGTTTTCCCTAATTGATCTTTTATTAATTATTTTGAAGTTCCCTCTCTCACTGGGGATTCCCCTAAAAAATAGTTTTTTGAATGATTATTTTGTAAAACATTTCTTTGTTGATGATTCCTTATTGGAAAATCATCCTGATATCGTTCATGTTTATCATTTAGTGACTGTAATCTTTGGTATCTATTATTAACTGGTATTCTCCAATTTTGGTTATCTCTTCTAGTGTGAGTAAATTCTTCATTTATATGTGAATGGGTTTTAGCATACCTTTTATTATATTCTGGATTCTGTTGATGCCAATTAGTATGTCCTGAGTTATAGGTTAATCTCACAGTACTATACATTTCAACATTTGAACAGACGCTGTCTGTTAGGAAATCATTATTGTTTTACACACTGTCTGTTGGAAGCCTTAACAGTCTCTGCACTACTCTAAGTATGAAACAACTTGTGGGAAACTACGATTCAGACGTTGCCTGTCTTGAATATCCAATTATACACAGACGCTGCCCATCTTGAATATCCAACTATACACAGACGCTATCTGTTAGAATTACAGCACTTCACAGGCTGTTACTTAGAAATCCATTATTTTACAAACGCTGTCTGTTGGAACTATCATCTATCGTTATCCACCAATCCCAAGATTTGGATTGTGAGCGGATTCAGCTGTTATTCCTTTTTCCTGTGATACGTTCCAGAACGAAGTACACAACTCACGTTGTCCTTTGAACCAAGTATTGCTAACCAGGTCATGTTAACTTAGAACCCTTCATTTTCAGTGGTTGGGATTGTCAAAAAACAGTTTTTTTCCCCACAAGGATCATTTGGGACTTTGGTCCACTAAGGTACTTTATACTGCCTTTTTTGAGAGAGACATTGGGAGGTGCACCTTTTATCAATACCTTTTATATTGTTTTTCTCAATTATTTGTTTTTAACAGAGTGTATCCTATAACATTGGTTGTTTTAACATTGGTTGTTATATATTGTCAGATAATACCTTGCAAAGTTTAGTTTTATATTATTATTATTGTTAGAAGTTAACTTATTAGTACAATAAATTGAATACATTTTATATAGTACATGTAGTTAACTATCTTCTTATTCATCACTACCATTCTCAATCTGCTATTTATTTAGCGCTCACCTTTTTGTTTTTTATCAGTATTTGATGCCCACACTAGCTGTGTCGAAGTTTGGAGATTATCATTGATAGTAAGAAAATCTGCTATTAAATCCTGGGTTGCTGCTTTATGAATAGGATCTGTAACCGTTCAATTCAAAAGTCACCAGGTAGTTAAAGGGGGATATGCGGTAGCGGGCCCAAGCGATAGAGTAAGTGCATAGGTATTGACTAAGGTTAGAAGGCTGTCATTCAATTTGCAAATCAAAATAATGAAGCGGGCTTGTGGGTCACACATATATGGGGTCATATCTAATGTCTTTAATCAGAATGGCAACTCCTCTAAACCTAGAAGGGAATAAGGCTTCAAAAACTAGTGAGTATCTTGAATGTGTGAGATGTACCTGGAGCGGAGGTCCAATGGGTCTCCTGTATGAAGGCTACATCTGTTCTGGTTTTCTGTAAGTAGTTTAGAAGCAGACTATGCTTCATAGGTGAATTAAGGCCCTGAACATTTATTAAGGCTAGGCGTAGACTATCCATCTTAAAAAAAAAATGAGAGAGGAAGGAAGAAGAAAGGTGGGGTTCAGGTTATTACAAAAAGAACAAGTATAGTTAAGCACTGAGAGCGAAGGTTAAAGAGGAGATGTGGAATAATATATGTAAATTTATAATAGGCGAAGAAGCAGTTAGTGTGATCAAATAAGGAATATGTATGATTATTTATGTCCACTATATATACATATATATATATACGCTAAGAAATAAAATAAAATAAAATAAAGTGGAGGATGCAGATAGATACAATAAAACAATTTATTAAAATATGTATCAAGCGAAATGTAAAGGAAAATATTATACTAAGACAATTGTATCTAAAAGTATAGGGACGTCTCCCTTACTCGTTACTATTAGTAACACTCTTAAAAAGTAGAATTCTTAAAAAAGTAAAGAGAGGAACTGTTTCCGTATTCGATTACTTGCGTTTTTTGGAAATAGTGGGGCAGTGTTACCTGAGATGTCCAGTATAGCAATGAGGTAACTGGTGGGTGTAAGGCCGAGTTGTTTGCTACTCGGCGTTACCAGATGCTGATGAAAGCGCCTTTTTTATGGCTCCTACGTTACCGTTGTGACGTCACTGATGTTGGTTGCGTGTGACGTTTCTATAGTTACCCCTGTTCAGCAAAAGATCGTGGAAGTCCTGGGGGGTATGTGTGTGGGTATTAAATTGATGACTTTAATGTAGGGGTATGTGATCCTCAAGTAGTGTGAACTGTGCGGTCGCAATGTAGCGACTCAGGATACGATTGGTTGCCTTGGTTACTAGTGGCAGCTGGTGAGTTCTTTTGTACAGAAACTTGGCGGTCGTGCAAATACGACTAGTATAACAAATCTTTGCGGTCGTTTTAAAAACAGCTAAAAACGACTTAGTGTCTTTGTAATGAAGAAACTTGGTGGTCACTATGTAGCGACTAAGGGATCCTTCTTCTTTGCGGTCTTTAGTAACGACTTAGGTGTTCCTATGTGATTGTGACCAGGCACAAAAACATACAATAAACGTCTTCCAAGGTGCAATATTGGGGTCCTTCTTTGCGGTCGTTAGTAACGACTCAGGTGTTCCTCCGCAACAGTCAGCCCCAGTAAATCCAAGCCTCCGCCGTCTGGCTAAGTGCCTCAACGCTGACTAAGGAGAAAAAAGTTAAATGAATATAACTATGAGATCTATGCAGGGTTGTGAGTTAGGAGGAAGTCAGCGGTCAAAAGCCGCTCAAGTTCAGAGGGGAGGGAAAAAGTGAAGGCGGAGACTGGAGTGGGTTGTCCACAAAGAGGCAATGTATAATAGACTGGGGTAGGCAGTCAGAGCAATTAGTGAATAAAAGTAATGAGGTGTTTGTTCTGCAGATGTGGATAGTAAGTGTAGGGGTGGGGGCACCAGGAACTAGTCCCCCCAGCTCTAAATGGTAGCGGTCCTGTGTCCAGGGAGCCATGGGATTTCAGGTAACTTTTGATGAGGTGGGGGAAAGTGGTGAAGGGGTTGAAGAGTACAGGTTTGGAGCGCAGGGGTTCCTTCTATTCCAGAATAGGGGTGGTAGTGTGATATGTCAAAGTACATCAGGTATAACAATGTTAAAATTAGTTTACATATAGCTCAGTAAATAACATTAATCAACATCCAATGATCTATGGGACTTCAAACTCAGAATCCTCACATACCTCACTCCAATATGTATTATTTAAAAAGAAGGAAGGTTAGAAGATAGAGGCATAATCCCCATGGGGTAACAACAATAAAATATATTTATATTGAACAAGAATGGGAAGGTAAATGAGTATTAGAGTATACTATACAGCTTAAGCTAAATGAAACGCCAATTGTGGTCAGAGATAAGTATCTGCACAACTACTAGTATGTTGACTAAGTTGTTGGGTGGCTCACAGACCCTTGTATGGACACTTACGAAGAGGTTACATACACCCACAGTCTGTGCATGTTACAATTGGAGGCTATATTTGGTCGCAAGAACCCTCTTTCATGTTTAGTGAGTTGTTTGGTGGAAACTCTAATGGTGGTGAAAGCTAAATCCTATTGGCTGATTGCAACAGCCAATAGGATTTTTTTCCCCTTTACTTCCTATTGGCTGATAGATTTCTATCAGCCAATCGGATTGTAAGGAATGCCATCTTGGATGACGTACCTTAAAGGTAAACTTTATTCGTCGTTGATCATCGACGGATGTCTTGATGTCTTGAAGACACGTCGGATGTCTTGAAGACGGAGCATGGATGAAGATAGAAGATGCCGTCTGGATGAAGACTTCTGCCCGCTTGGATGAAGACTTTGGCCCGCTTGGATGAAGACTTCTGTCAGCTTCGCTGAGGACTTCTGCCGCTTGGATGAGGATCGATGACCGGTCTTCGAAAACTGTAAGTGGATCGTCTGTGGTTAGTGTTAGGTTTTTTTAAGGGCTTATTGGGTGGGTTTTAATTTTAGGTTAAGGACTTTGGGCAGTAAAAAAGCTAAATGCCCTTTTAAGGGCAATGCCCATACAAATGCCCTTTTCAGGGCAATTGGGAGCTTAGGTTTTTTAGATAGGGTTTATTTGGGGGGGTTGGTTGGTTGGGTGGTGGGTTTTACTGTTGGGGGGATGTTTGTATTATATTTTTACAGGTAAAAGAGCTGATTTCTTTGGGGCAATGCCCCGCAAAAGGCCCTTTAAAGGGCCATTGGTAGTTTAGGGTAGGCTAGGGTTTTTTTATTTTGGGGGTCTTTTTTATTTTGATAGGGCTCTTAGATTAGGTGTAATTCTTTTTTATTTTTGATACTGTGGTTTTTTATTTTTTGTAACTTTGTGTTTTTTATTTTTTGTAACTTAGTTGTTATTTTTTGTAATTTAGTTATTTTTTTATAGTAGATTTAAATAAATTGAGTAGGGTTAGTTTTGTAAATATGTAATATAGTTAATTTTAATGTAGTTTTAGTATAATAGTTAGGGTAGGTTAATTAATAGTTTAATATAGTTTAATGTAATTTTAGTATAATATTTAGGGTAGGTTAATTAATAGTTTAATACAGTTTAATGTAATTGTAGATTAATAGTTAGGGTAGGTTAATTAATTGTTTAATATAGTTTATTTTCATTCTAAAGGTAAGTTTTAATTTATTATAAGATAGGGATGAGTTAATATTTAATTTAAAGTTAGCGGGTTGTTAGGTTTAGGGGTTAATAGCTTAATTTAGTTTATGGCGATGTGGGGGGCTGGCGGTTTAGGGGTTAATAGGTTTAGTTAGTGGTAGTGATGTGGGAGTTCGCTAAAAGAGAGGTATAAGGTGCGCAAATCTGTCCCCTGCACAGACACTAATCTGTTCCCATAAACCAGATATGTTAGACAATATTAAAATATAAGAAAAAGTGTGTGTGTGTGCGCTAACAGCTACGGGGATAATCTCCAATGGTAATTTATAAAACAACTATGGTAGTGGGTGTATATAAGCTAAAAATCCTAGGATTATATTATCCCTTGAACAATATATCTAATAAAATAAACACATATCCCAATTGGTACAAGAATAAAATACTTTATGTTATTATTCTTAAAAAATACATGAATATGCAAAAATGACAAAAATTAAGTTTTAATCTAAAATAAGGCTAAAAATGTATGACCGGTCATATACATATATGCATGCAAACAAACTAATTAAATACAAGATATAAATCTAAAAGCCCCACTTTGAAATGAGGGTGCGGTAACGAATTACACTTTGTGCAACAAAAAGTATGGTAAGGGATTTGTTCTGCTTAGAACTAAAAATGTATCGTGGGTCCTTTAACGACTGAATTCTTAATTAAGAAAACTTGTATCCACCTAAATGTTCTTTCCTTTGTAAATAGTAACCTTCAAAAGAGTTCACGGAACTTTCTTGGAACTCTTTTGAAGGTTACTATTTACAAAGGAAAGAACATTTAGGTGGATACAAGTTTTCTTAATTAAGAATTCAGTCGTTAAAGGACCCACGATACATTTTTAGTTCTAAGCAGAACAAATCCCTTACCATACTTTTTGTTGCACAAAGTGTAATTCGTTACCGCACCCTCATTTCAAAGTGGGGCTTTTAGATTTATATCTTGTATTTAATTAGTTTGTTTGCATGCATATATGTATATGACCGGTCATACATTTTTAGCCTTATTTTAGATTAAAACTTAATTTTTGTCATTTTTGCATATTCATGTATTTTTTAAGAATAATAACATAAAGTATTTTATTCTTGTACCAATTGGGATATGTGTTTATTTTATTAGATATATTGTTCAAGGGAGGATATAATCCTAGGATTTTTAGCTTATATACACCCACTAACATAGTTGTTTTATAAATTACCATTGGAGATTATCCCCGTAGCTGTTAGCGCACACACACACACTTTTTCTTATATTTTAGTAGTGATGTGGGAGGCCAGGGGTTTAGGGGTTAATACATTTATTAAGTTGCGGTGGGGTCCGGGAACGGTGGGATAGGGGTTAATATATTTATTTAGTTGTGGTGGGGTCCAGGAGCGGTGGGATAGGGGTTAATATATTTATTTCGTTGTGGCGGGGTCCGGGAGCAGTGGAATAGGGGTTAATATATTTATTTAGTTGCGGCAGGGTCCGGGAGCGGTGGAATAGGGATTAATAACATTATGTAGGTGGCGGTGATGTCAGGGCGGCAGATTAGGGGATGTTTAGACTCGGGGCTTATGTTAGGGTGTTAGGTGTAAACGTAATTTGTTTTCTACCATAGAAATCAATGGGATATCTGGCAGCATCGAACATGAGCTTTCGCTGCTTTCAGACTCCCATTGATTCCTAAGGCATCCGCAGCCTTCAGGGTGGCGGATTGAAAACCAGGTATGCTGGGCCGGAATAGTGGCGAGCGTACCTGTTAGAAATTTGATAACTTGCAAAAGTTGTCAGATAGTGCCGAATTTGTATTTGGAACATCTGTAATGACATAAGCATCAATCTGTGTAGGATTGAGAATGGCAGATCGTATGTTATGTCACAAATATCAACTTTTGACGGTCTGTAGGCTTTGATAAATAGGTCGAATCAAGCTTGCCACAATTACGCTGCGGAATTCCAGCGTATTTGTGGTTGACGGCTTGATAAATATCGCTTTAGGAGAGCAAATGCACAAAGTCCTTTTCAAGAGTAGTAAGGAGTGGGCTATGCTAGGTTTGCCTAGCACGCTGGTTAAGTAGGGCAAATTGTTCATAAAGGCTAAGGAGCAAATAGAAAGGAGGGTAAGATGTGTACCTGTATGTAAGCTCCTGTAAAATCTAGAAACAAAAACAGGACGAAGAGCAGTTATAGGCTCCTTTGTACTTTGTAATTAGTTACCTGGTTGGAGAAGTAGGGCTAGTGAGCAATCAAGAGGGTAAGACAAGTACCCCTGTTGAGCCCAAAGATAGAAACAGAACAAAAATCTGTGGGATGTTCGTAGTTCAGTTATGATGAGTTTCCTGGTTGAAGGAAGTCCTTCCTCTTGACCTGCTGATTAAGTCTATTTGGAAGAGGGTGCCAATCTGGAGCAGCAGGGTCAATTGCTTTGGGATTTTCAAGAGGTTGCAGATTGGGATTTAGTATCTGAGAAAGTTCCAATGTCTGTAGAAGTTTCATCCCCTGTTCTGGTGTCAAAACTATATAGGAGCGTTCTCCATGCTGGAAGAAGATCTTGACTGGGAATCCCCATCTGTATTTCACATTATGCCGGTGGAGAGCCAGTGTAAATTGTTGAAATGATCTGCGTTTAGCAAGAGTGTGTGGGGAGATATCTGGGTAGATATGAACCACATCATATGGTTCTTTCAGAGATTTGTTGGTGAAAGAGGCTCTAAGAATTTTTTCCTTGATGGTGTAATTGTGTAGCCTGATGATAACATCCCGTGGGATATCTGATGTCGAATTTCGAAGGCGAACGGCTCTATGGGCTCTGTCCATGTGAAGTTCCTGATCTTTAACAGGTCTGATCAGTGCTCTGAACAAACCCAGAAGATATTTAGATAGATCTGCAGTGCCTACTTTCTCAGGTATGCCACGTATTCGGAGGTTATTACAGCACGACCGATCCTCTAAGTCCGCAAGTTTGGTTTCAAGATCTGCTATCTGTTCCACTAAGTTCTGTGAGTATGATAGAAGGTTGGCATGATCTATGTTAAGATCCTCATGTTTCCTCTTAAGTGTCTATGTACGCTTGCCTAAGGAGACGATGTCCCTCTTGAGTTCTCCTACCGATTGCTTAAGATCTTGTTTAATAGCAGCGTGATGTGTGTCCATTTTGTCGGATAACTCCCTGATAGAATCCAGTATGGAGGCTTGTGAGGGAGAGAATGCTCTGGAAGCGTGTTTTCAGTTCCGGAGATCCTTCTACAGGAGTTAGATGATACTCTGGAGTCATAATCTGATAAATCCTGATTGAGTAGATTTTTACTGTGGAAGTGATCCGTCAGTGTTAACTTTGGGTGTTCTTGATGTTTAGGTTTTCTCTTCACATTTTGTGCCATCCTGGACGTCTTATTTATTTTAGTAGTTGCTGTTCCCTCTGTAAGGTGCAGATGAAAAAGAAAGGAAACGGAAGAGGAGTACCTGAGGTTATGGCTCCTAGGATGCAGATGAAAACTGGGGAAGGGACGTGTCCAGCGCCCACCACTTTGAGGAATTATCAATGCATATTTTGATGGACAAAGCTGTACATGTGATGGAACTGAGATTTGCTGTTTAGGAAAACTTCAGGTGGAAGAATTCCCCCTCCTGGGGATGTGCCTCCTATTGGTGAAATTGGTAAAAGGTATGGGGGTATGACTCGCAGGCAAGGAGTTCTGCAGGAAAAGGGGTGGAGGAGGACTCTGGTAGTAGGCTAAATGGCTGCCTAAGTGTACTCTCTAAGTTGGGGGTTGGTCAAGCATAAAGGTATGCTGTATATTTAAGTGATACTTATGTGTGTTTCTGATCTCAATCTCCTACTCCTAGTAGATATAAATTTGTACTGAAAAACAAAATCAATCCTAGGATTGAAGGAAGTGTACACTTGTTTAGCACTCTTTCCCTAACTAATGGTGGCTACAATTGAACAGTATATAGGTATACTAGAGAGGAAGGTGTGCTTGGAGATTTAAAATATAACCTTTATTGGGTAGTTTAAAATAAAAACACAAACAAAATCACACACATACAGTAAGTTAAAAATACAGGTTTGGGTCAATTGGTTTTTTAATAATAATGGATTTGGAAAAAAGTTGTGGCATACACAAGGTGTGATTCGACTTGAATAATTCTTTATTCAGAGTGTTTGGTAGAAGTCCAATAGGGAACTTATATTCTTAACAATTTTATTCTGTTAGTTGGAGCTGGGAAATCTTGACAATTTTTTTTTTTTTTAAATAATTTTTTATTGAGGTATTGGCATAAAACATAAATAATATACAATACACCTTTTTGTCAAAAGAATAGGATACAAACATAAGAAACCAAAACAATTTGGCGTCTATATTATACATTGACTAAAGGCAAATGAAACCTCGATTTTTCAATAATATAACATGTATAACTGACCAGTTAGAAATATGTATTTAGTCCTCAAGGACCAAGAATATATGAAGTAGGAGTTATCTGATGGTCAGGAATCTAGCTCCTTAGGAGCTTCAAAAAGAGCGTGAACAAGGGGGAAGGGGATATTCAGCGGGTAAGCACCGCTATAGATAGAAGGGAAAGGGTGGAGGGCGGAGCCATATTTAGATGCTAATACTTTAGGGAACTTGGAGGGGGGTTTTTAGTCTTGCCAATGAAGTGAATTGAATGGGGCATGAAGCAGGGTCAACTATCTATTCCTAGATAGTTATGCAAATATATAGTAGGGGTATATATAGAGGTTAACCTTATATTGGAAGCTCTATCAATACTGTTTTGACATTAATACATATTCTGACCCTATAAGGCTGGATCCTGAAATACAAAAACAATGCTTCTTTTACCATTCTATATCAATGGTTCTAAGTTACCCAAGTATATATAAAACAGCTTATGAGCTATCAGTGGAACTATAGTAGTTTTAACATGGCTATATGCGAAGGATCTAGTTAGTAGATTAGGGATATTACAACAATAGATTATATAATGAAAGATGATCCCATGTATCATGTCTCTAGGCCATTTAAACTAACTTATATTTACACCCTTGAGGCTCAGACTCCAGATTTAGGCATCATGTATAAAGATATTGTCAACAAGTGGAGCTCTAAAACACATTATCAGCCAGAGAAGCATAGATTATGTAAAGAGGCTTTGCACATTATTTCCATGCTGGGAGTTTACGTATAATAGGATGATTAATGTAAAAACATAAAACAGTGTATACCTTAAGTGAACAGCCTATCTATAGATAGATCTATGCAAAGTGATTTCAACTTTTTTGTAAAAAAACTCTATATAAAACTAACATTTAACTTGAAGAGATTTGGTATAAATTAGTATCTAGCGTTTTCATTGTAAGGCATTAGTTAATATAGGTGCTGAAGTAACAGATTTAACTAGGTAAGTAATCCTCAAATATATCAATGCTCATAATAAGAGTGGTAGCTAGGCTAAGTGACACTCCAAATATATGTAACTGTAGTGTATTATCATAAAATTAATTAATCAAGCAGATACTTTCCAGAAGAATTACATGTGTCCATATCGCAACTAAAAGCTAATATCATGGCTAGATGTGACGTAGACAAATATAACATATAAGATATAGGCTCTGAAAAACATGTACCTGTCACTAGCAAGGCGGTACTTAATATACCTTTACAGATATCTCATGCCTTATAAATAATTTAGCAGTAGTTGAGATGTTCCCTTTATAGGCAATGCACAATAAATACAAATGCTACATATTATAAAGATTATTAGGAGCGTGCGTGGGTGTAATTATATATCCCATACCTTAAGTCAACATTTGTAAATAGCACCTGTTATAAGTGAGATTTGTCATAACATTTAGAAGCATAGATAAAAAAGTAAGTACTGTAAATCTTATCAGCTCTTATAGGTTGATGAGGGAAATCACGAGATTAGTAAGTGAAAACAATTGAAGCTGCTATATTACATTCATGCTTTTAAGTTAAGTGGTATCCTAACACCCCTCGAGCTAAGTAGAAGTATATATATATATCAAGCACATCTAAAGAGAAAAACAATTAGCATGGGAACTAAAAGGATCAACTAGTCAGGTGTTTGAAGTAGCGACTCAGAACCCTGTCCAACATAACCCTATAACCAAGGTACTAGTTCAGACTATGGTGTCAGAAAATATAGGGTTAAGGTGTTCCTAAGGGCACAATTGCGACATGTGTGTATCAGTATAAGAAGAAGCTTGTATATAAACTGTCGTGCACACAGATAGACATTCATATTGTCCATAGTTAACTGCTAAACTCTAAAAAGCCCTAATCACAAAAGCTGTACTAGGTTGGCTTGGTAGCATATGCAATTGTTGTTGAGCCATATGGGAGGTAGAATATAGTGTAGTACTTTTATAGGCTATCTAGTACCTCTTAATAATAATAGCGTCGTCCTGAACAATGACACACATGTAGATAAAGTATATAATTGCAGTGCAATGTAAAGTTCCACTATAAAAACATATGTCTAAAACTACCACATAAATAGTTTCAGCTAGTGCAGTATGTTTAAGCTATAACATAGTATAATTGAACAAGGTAGCTTACTAATAGGGAATAAAAACTTTTGTGAGCTTTTAAGCTAGAAAAGTACCATTGGGAATAGCCTCACTGTTCTGAAGGCAAATACAGAATGTATATGGATGTGTAAAAGAGCATCAATGTGAACATCAAACAAAATAATATGAACTGGGATTATACATATACAAACAGAGAGCAATCTACATCATGGAGGGCAGCCCTGAAAGAGTTAACTCGAGTGTCACATATTAGATAAACTAGGTAGTGGGAATAGATAGCCCATGCTAGTTCTGTAGCGTAACCAGCATGTCCCATTAAAGGCAGGGGAGTGATTCAGCCAATACCCCTTCGTAGGAGCGTTAAATAATGCAGTATTGATGCTATATCTAAAGAATGTACAAAGTCCACATAGTCCGGTCAGTGAACCGCTCGAGCCCACTGGAGTTCACAGGGCTTCGGTAATAACATAGTTTATGTAATCAACCAATTCCGGACCTGGGTCTGCATGAAACAACAATCTGAGCGGCCTGAAAATTGGGGAAGATTGAGCGGAGCTTTGGAACTGGGGAGCCAAATACAATTACCACTGGGGTTGTGAGTGGAGTTACCAGGTCGGTGTCAGAGATCGAGACTGGGTTCAAGGGATCCATAATCCATTTGCGGTTGACAATTACAGGTCTCTGATGAGGTGCCAGAGATAGCAGAGGAGTTTCCCCAACCGGGCGGGAAGACTGGCTAGTTGGTGAAGGTGCTATGCTCCGCCTGGTGATGTGCCGCTTCTCTCCGGGGCCTAGAGTGGATGTTGTGGATGTCTGCGTGGCTTCACCCGAAGTGGGTGAACTGACTGGGAGGGATGTCTTGTGCATGTCCATAGACCCTGCAGGCCGATGCAGACTTGTTCCCGCCGTCGCTCTCCGGGGTATGATAAACTGTGCCGTCTGTATCGGGGGTGTCTCTCTTTGGGCTAAACAATGTGGCTCCAATTTTGATATAGCAGCGGATGGCTGCGAGCGCCGTTCAGCAGTGATCTGTGGGGTTTTCCCTTGTTGTAGGTAATCACCAGCCATGTGGTGTAAGTCTACTGCTAGTAGAGGTGCCGGGTTTCTTCCTGTTAGAGTAGGCAGGTTGTCAGCTATTCTCCAGCTGGGACTCCCCTCCATCAGTGGATCTGGAAGGTATTCTGTGGATAGCATAGCCTCAGTAAAATCCCCCTTACTAGGGCCCGAACTCGGTGAGGGTGAGACGCCATCTTGAGTGCGCAGCTCTGCAAAGACAGCTTTCAAGCTATAGAATTGCCTGTCAGCTTGCTCGCTAAGTTCTACAAGTAGAGAAACAAGGTGCAGGGAACAGGCTGCCATTCTAGGAATAGATTAAGGGACAAATGTAGGCACAGGAGGTTGTTTAAAACAGGATTTTAGTATTCTATCTTCAGGAGCTCCATTAATGTGCGTCTTCTCTCTTAGGCAGTTGGCTCCGCCCCCCAAATCTTGACAATTTTATTCTGTTAGTTGAAGCTTTGACCACTTTCTTGTGGACTTTGTTATGTATTTTATATCTCTATTTCAAGGTGGGATCCCAGGTTGTAATGCTTTTATGGATGAGAGCAAGTAGTTATCAGGTTGGTCTTATATATGGAGTTGTATATGTCACTGTCTTGGGACTCTAGGTGAAAGTTTCAAATTACTTGTAAGATGCTTTGTATCTTCTTGTATATTACACTATGCGTAGATTATATGCATCAATTTTTTGCACTTCCAATTTTATTCCTAGTGTCTAGTATATTGTTGCATATATCTGAGACATTGTGAACTGCTATAGTAACGAATGCAGTACAGTATTCCCCTTGGGGTAGGTAATACAAACAGTCTATAAACGTATTTAAAGTGATGAACTTTTGTCTGCTACTATTGGATCTTCTGTATATACATGCTGCAGATGTATATCTTAGGTGTGTTAAGAGAGTTATGGAGAGTGTTAAGACTGTAAGTTCCTATAAGGTAAATACGATAATGTTATAGATGTTTTCATTAGCAGTCCATTAATTCTACTCCGTATTTGAAGTGTCTTATTCACATATGGAGATTGTAACAGTGACAATCTCTAATCATTCATAAGAGTATAGTGTGTTTGTTACAATAGAATTAAATTGATGCGATATACTGATTTCCCAGCCCCTTGTAGTTAGTCTATTCTCTTGTTGTTACAATAGAATTAAATTGATGCGATATACTGATTTCCCAGCCCCAACACGCTACTAGCAGCAAAACAATTGTAATACCAAATTAACAATAAGGGGCTGGGAAATCAGTATATTTTTATAAGCGCTATATGCGAACAAGACCTCAGAGTTGGGATCCATCCAGTACCAGCAGTGATCACTTAACACGCTACTAGCAGCAAAACAATTGTATTACTAGACTAACAACAAGGGGCTGGGAAATCAGTATATCGCATCAATTTAATTCTATTGTAACAACAAGAGAATAGACTAACTACAAGGGGCTGGGAAATCAGTATATCGCATCAATTTAATTCTATTGTAACAAACACACTATACTCTTATGAATGATTAGAGATTGTCACTGTTACAATCTCCATATGTGAATAAGACACTTCAAATACGGAGTAGAATTAATGGACTGCTAATGAAAACATCTATAACATTATCGTATTTACCTTATAGGAACTTACAGTCTTAACACTCTCCATAACTCTCTTAACACACCTAAGATATACATCTGCAGCATGTATATACAGAAGATCCAATAGTAGCAGACAAAAGTTCATCACTTTAAATACGTTTATAGACTGTTTGTATTACCTACCCCAAGGGGAATACTGTACTGCATTCGTTACTATAGCAGTTCACAATGTCTCAGATATATGCAACAATATACTAGACACTAGGAATAAAATTGGAAGTGCAAAAAATTGATGCATATAATCTACGCATAGTGTAATATACAAGAAGATACAAAGCATCTTACAAGTAATTTGAAACTTTCACCTAGAGTCCCAAGACAGTGACATATACAACTCCATATATAAGACCAACCTGATAACTACTTGCTCTCATCCATAAAAGCATTACAACCTGGGATCCCACCTTGAAATAGAGATATAAAATACATAACAAAGTCCACAAGAAAGTGGTCAAAGCTTCAACTAACAGAATAAAATTGTCAAGATTTCCCAGCTCCAACTAACAGAATAAAATTGTTAAGAATATAAGTTCCCTATTGGACTTCTACCAAACACTCTGAATAAAGAATTATTCAAGTCGAATCACACCTTGTGTATGCCACAACTTTTTTCCAAATCCATTATTATTAAAAAACCAATTGACCCAAACCTGTATTTTTAACTTACTGTATGTGTGTGATTTTGTTTGTGTTTTTATTTTAAACTACCCAATAAAGGTTATATTTTAAATCTCCAAGCACACCTTCCTCTCTAGTATACCTATATACTGTTCAATTGTAGCCACCATTAGTTAGGGAAAGAGTGCTAAACAAGTGTACACTTCCTTCAATCCTAGGATTGATTTTGTTTTTCCACAGTTGCGGTATTTCTGGATTGCTAGACTCAGCTCACTTGTCAGGCGTAGTGATTCAGCATCACTTACCGCAGTGGCACTCGGTCAGAGAATCCAGTAATGAAGGAGAGATGATCGGGAATTGGCCAGAGATAGATCGGGCTTCAGCACAGCTCAATATGGTGGTTGGAAAACCACGGCTCCTCCACGGCCCCCGCCAAACCAGAGGTCAAGTGCTGTGATGTGTGCTCTCGATGGGAACAGGTGTCCTCTGCAATCCGCTCTGGAACTCCCCTAGGTGATGGGAATGGGTGAGGTGGCTAAATAGCGGTGTGTTAGCTGTGCAGTCCGGAGCACCGCCCGTCCAGATCAGGGTCCCCAGATCTCTGCAAATGCCTATAACAGAGTCTCTCTTTACTGTGCAATAGATTTGTATAAAACTCTATGTTTTGGGGGATTAAAGATATTTAAAGGATATTAATAGGGTAAATATTGCCGGAGCTCTTAACTGCCACCTCCAGTCGGCTCAGTTGTTGGCTCCGCCTCCAGTATATGATTTTATGCTATTAATTTATATACATATTAAAGTGTTCAACTCTTTTCATACTTTTAGTATACGTTACTGGATGTTATGCACACATCTGAGTAGGACTTATATCCATCACACATTCTACTTATAGAACTTATCTTGATTCGCTATTCATTTAGCGCTCCCCTTTAATGTTTGTTTCTTTTTTTATCTTTACATCTTGAGGAAGGTTGTAATGTTTTAGGTGTAGCTTTGATTGAGTTATAGAAGTGTATTCCCTCATACTATTTTTGCTCTATTTTTGTATTACAATAGTACATGTGTGTGCTTTCCCTCAGATAATAGATTTCTATGAGACCCACATTAAAATTGATGTCGATAACACTTCGGTGCAAAGCTAATGCAGCACAAAAGTTCTGCATAAAGGGACATTTCAGCCAAAATTGGAATCCACATGGATGCATTTAAGTTTTGAATAGAAGCATTTTTGTAATATACATGTATTAGCAAAAATGCTTCTAATAAATGCTATAGCTGTTTCAAAAGTGTATTTAAGTATGCACCATGCACCAGCATTTTAAACACAGCAGTTGCTCAGAGAGCCTATGGTATTTGTACCATCTGGTAATGACTCTGTTTGTAAATTGCTGACATAATACAAGTCCCAACGACATTCTGAGCAGTTTCAGTATTTAATATGCTGGTGTACTGAGAATATCTATCTATGCTTCACATGCACGTGCATAAACAAATGTTAAAACTAAAACAGTGATACCTTTTACAAGAAGCATTGTTGCCAACACATGTATATTGCAAATATGTTTCTATTCACAGATGTAATTCATCGATGCACTTTTAAATTTATATTGGAATATCTTTTTAAGTAGTGGAGATTTTGGTTAAGTTCCGTCCTATACATCTTCTGGTTAAGCACACCAAAAAACATTTTATATATTAGCACACATATTGTGGGAGAGCTGCCAAAATGACCAAAATACTTGAAGTTAGGTGTCAGCGATGTTAGGGAAGGCAGATTAGGGGTTAATATTATTTATTATAGGGTTATTGAGGCGGGAGTGAGGCGGATTAGGGGTTAATACATTTATTATAGTAGTGGTGCGGTCCGGTCAGCAGATTAGGGGTTAATTATTGTAGATAGCTGGTGGCGACGTTGTGGGGGGCAGATTAGGGGTTAATAAATATAATATAGAGGTCGGCGGTGTTAGGGGCAGCAGATTAGGGGTACATAGGGATAATGTAGGTTGCGGCAGTGTCCGGAGCGGCAGATTAGGGGTTAAAAAAATATGCAGGTGTCAGCGATAGCGCGGGTGGCAGATTAGGGGTTAATAAGTGTAAGGTTAGGGGTGTTTAGACTCTGGGTACATGTTAGGGTGTTAGGTGCAGACATAGGAAGTGTTTTCCCATAGGAAACAACGGGGCTGCGTTAGGAGCTGAACGCTGCTTTTTTGCAGGTGTTAGGTTTTTTTTCAGCTCAAACTGCCCCATTGTTTCCTATGGGGGAATCGTGCACGAGCACGTTTTTGAAGCTGGCCGCGTCCTTAAGCACCGCTGGTATTGAGAGTTGCAGTGGCAGTAAATTATGCTCTACGCTCCTTTTTTGGAGCCTAACGCAGCCATTCTGTGAACTCTAAATACCAGCGGTATTTAAAAGGTGTGGGGGGAAAAAAACAGCGTTAGCTACGCGGGTCGTTACCGACAAAACTCTAAATCTAGCCGTTATATTGCAGGAGGAGTATGTCTTCCTCTAGTTCAAGGTAGACAAAATATGGTGGCTGGGGCAAGAACCTTTTGGATGTAAACCTATTGATTACTTATGTTATGTGCTTTATTTTATTTTTAGTAGAGTACAATGAACAATGTTTTGTTTGTTTTTTAAATACAAGCAAATTAATATTTTTATTCTTAAAGTTTATTGGTTTCCAAATATCTTTTACATTCACAACAAATTCATAATTGGTAATATTTACCAAAAATAGCATTATTAAAACAGTTACAAGCATATTATCCATTTCATAATGTAAATTATACATGTTAGGTTAGATTAGAAGTGAGTGTAAAAATATTATCACTACTGTGCTCTAACATCAAGTTAAAATACACAAAGAACAGAAGAATGGTGCCCCCTAGTGTAGACAATAAGAACAAGTTCCTTATCTTACTTGGTGCGCAGCTTTTTGACAGCTTTCTTGATAAATTTGGCGAACGTATTCAGGTCCACTGCGGCGATGTTAGGCGATCTTAGGCGAGCATATTGGGGCCGTCAAATGCAGGTAAGTAGACAGCTTGATAAATAGAGGCCATAGCATGCAGTTTTAAGAGACATTCATATAGTGCTTTTAAATGCACACTTTCTGAGGCACAGCTCCTACTTAGCTTGTGCAAAAGTTCATTGTATTCGTATATGAGTCTGTGATTGGCTGATGGCTGTCACATGATACAGGGGCGAGAAAATGAAAATAAATTTAGAAATTTGTCAGAAAAAAACTCTACGGCTCATTTAAAATTCTGAGTAAGTTTGCTATTGCATTGTCATTTTATTAAGCACTTGTTGATTGTGCAATTGTGCTGTATTTAATGATCCTTAAGCACTGTACATCAGGTATCTAAAAGTGTAAACTATTTCCAAGCTATTTAGTTTTAGTTTTATGCTTGAGCATAAGACTTAACACAACATGCACTTCTTGCGCTATAAAAAGTATAGGGAGCACAAAAAAATGTTAGCCTCATAAAGATTCTCTGGTTAATCATTTTTACCTTCCAACTGTAACACCAGATTGTGTGCTATTTTTAGCGTTATTGATTGCACTCTATTTATAATATAGTCCATTATATGAAGTATCTTTTCAAACCATATTATATTTTTCATATTGTTTCTTTCCATTGCTTGCATGTGACATGTCTGATCTATAAAGTATCTAAAAGGGGTCATTCAAAAAGTGCTTTATTCTCTTTTTATTGCCTTCAGTTTGTTTCTATAAATAAATCCACTTTTAAAGATTGTTGAAGTATTATCCTCATACCTATAATTATGATGCAAATAACATTCTATATACCTATGGAGTTAGATTGTTTATTATATATGTGCAAAGGGAAAAACACATATAATTTCACCCCTTAATTAGTACCTTGGGTCGTTTGTTTTGGCTGAATTATGTTAAAATTATTTAGCGATTAGCAAAATTAGCAGTAGGATCCTCTGACTATTTAGCAGTGAAATAAAATAACAATACAGGAGCAGATGTCTAGTACATTTGAATGAGTATTCTATAGGGCAAGTCTGATGCTGCATTACCTGCAAGGACTCTACACCGTTGAAGTGTAACAATGAGATCATACAACACAAATATGGATGTCTCCCCTCTAAACTTTTAAAAGTAATTACACTTCCTCTCCTTATAATCATCTGAGTGTTTGCATAATTTAAAGTAGTAGAACAAATAATATTAAATAGTTTTACTGCAGCTCGAATCGTTTAACTATAAGGATAGGCAATTTTTTTCTGGACTACAGGAGCCTGCTGCAGTATGCTGGTAGCAATGCTGGAAATGTGGCACTTGTACAGTGACAAACATTAGTCATTTTACTCCAGGACAATGGGCACACAGTAAGATAGTTCACTCACACTAGTTAGCTAACTGATTGTTTAAATTAATTAATAGATTATGAGTGGAACGTTATTTAGCACACCTGCTCGAGCGTAAGCTTGGCTAGACTGAGGCTTTTTGTGCGGGTTTGGTAGCATGCATATTATGAGTTGAAAGTAAAAAGTCTGTACGCAATCGAAACATAAAGCTTGTTAACCAAATATTGTGACTGTGTTAACTACTTCTCTCCATAGAAGTCAATGGAGTGAGCGCAGAAGAAGAGAAAACTAACACCTATCATTTACGCATTAACCTGACAGGAGTTATGAATAGTTCACACTCCAATGTTCTTAACTTACAGAACAATGTAATTTTTATTGAAAACACCTATTTCTATATATCAACAGGCACACATACATACAATAGAGTGCCACTAAAGCAGGAAAGATTACTTAAAGCAAATCGAAAACGAATATACAACAATACTTACAGATGACAAATAACTTACCAAAAATTAATCAAAGTTCATATAAATGTCCAACAAACTTGGCTCAGTTCGTAGTGAGTAAAAGTATGCTGCTCCAATGAAAAACTGGTGCTGGAACACCGCTTAGAAACATCAAAAGGAATAGTCTGGACACAGTCTCACCCTCTTAGCCTCTCAAATTAGACTGATATCTCCCCACTCAGTCAAAAAAGGAAATAAATAAATATGGTATTATGAGCGGCGTTAGATAAACAGCTGAGGGAATTCACTTATTAATAACAAATTTCTATATAAGTATCATTACCATGTATCACAGGAAAATATAAGCTAAAGGTTATACCAGTATAGCTCTATATGTATAATAAAAAACACAGATTAACAAAAATGTATATATAAACAAATATTTATTTGATAAAATAGTATTGAAAAGTCACTATATTAATGAATATTCAAATGACAAGTTGTGGCCACAACTAAGTTAAAAGATATGTAAAAGCAAAGTATTGCCTAAATAAAATTATGCTAATGAGATCAGGTGGTATAGCTATTCATGCTATATAAAAACAATCCTAAGAATTAACTCAAGTTAAGTATATAAAGAGTGCAATGTGATAAACCTCTGTATATTGTAGAGATAAAAACAACAATAATCAATAAAAGTCAGCTTCTGAAAGGAGCATAAAATAATAAGTCAAGATATGTTTGTGTGTGATTTATACTCTTATTGATAAATGGTCCTTAGGATAAGGATTTCCTTATGAGGTGATATAAATAATTCATAAAGTTCCGTTCTGGATGTAGTATAGATGTGCAGGATAGTTCCCTGTTAAGTGCACTGAGTTTAACTCCGTGAATAATGGTGAGTGATTTGCTGATACAACAGGACAGTTCTGAAGAAAAAAAACTTGCAGGCAAAACTACTGAACAATCAGTGTCAATGTAAACTTCCTGCTGTTCTGCTGTTCTAGATATAATATAGGTGTGCAGGATAATTCCCTGTTAAGTGCACAGTGTGTAGCTCCGTAAAAAAAAGGTGAGTAATTCTCTTAGTAAAACAGTACAGTTCTGAAGAATAACCTTTGTAGACAAAACTATTGAAAATTCAGTGTAATTTTTCAGCTGTTAGACAGGACAAGGGCGGAGGAATAGTGCTCCTTGATACTCTAGATTATCTAGAGGAAGCCCATAGACTCCTAGATGATAAAGAAACATATACAAGACTAGGGTCTAATCCAGTTAAAGACATGATAAAAAACTTAGATGAGATAATATTTGAAGCAAAGAAAGAAAATATACTTAACGATAAAGAATTGCAGTTTCTCAAACAAACCACCCCTGTCACTCCAATATTTTATTACTTACCTAAGATCCATAAATCCCTCACTAAACCCCCTGATAGACCCATAATCTCTGGAATCAATTCTCTCACATCAAATCTCTCTCAATATGTCGATAAATTCTTACAACCTTTCGTGAGAAAACTTCCCACTTATCTGACTAAACTGATTTTTTAAACAGTCTTAAAGAAATAGATTGGAAGGAAAACTTACTAGTCTCTATATACTAATATCCAACACAATTTAGGATTAAATGCCATAAAAGATTTTCTATATAAAGATGATAATATGCCGATACAACAAACAGATTTTATTGTACAATGTATAGATTTTATTTTAAATAATAATTATTTTAACTTTAATGGACAATTCTTTTTACAAAAAAAGGGAACAGCGATGGGTACGAGGTTTGTGCCCAGTTATGACAATTTATTTATGGGACAATTTGAGCAAGAGACTATTTTAGACACCCCCTGGAGCGCAAACCTCGTACTCTTCAAGAGATACATAGATGATCTCTTTTTTATATGGACTGGAGGCATAGATTTACTTAATTTATTTATGGAAGATCTAAATCATAATAGATGGGGATTATCTTTTACATACGGATATAGTACAAAACTTATCAATTACTTAGACATAACAGTAGAAATTATTAACAATGAAATTAAGACAAAAACTTTTTTTTAAACCGGTGGATTCAAACAATTATGTTAATTTTAACAGTTGTCATTATGACTTATGGAAATTAAATATTCCGAAAAGCCAGTTTCTTAGGTTAGGAAAGAATTGTTCGGATATTGAGGATTTCAAAGTACAAGCACAGATTCTTGAAAATAAATTTATAGAAAGGGGATATAATAAGGAACTGATCAAAGAATCACTAGATGGTGCCACACTAGTTGACAGGGAGATTTTACTATCCAAAGAAAAAAAGGTCCCTCGAAAACAACAAACTTCTAATGAAACCACATTTATCACCCAATATAATACAGATTTTAAAATTGTTAAAAAAAATCCTTTATAAACACTGGCACTATGTTCAAAAAGACCCCTTCCTAAGTGAAATCACACAATCGAAGCCAAAAATTATTTATCGTAAATCAAAAAATCTTAAGTCTATACTAGCTCCCAGTGAATTTAACAAAGGCAATAAAAACCAAGATGTATTAGGTAATACACTTGAAGGTTTCTACCCATGTCATAAATGTAAGGCATGTAAGTTTAGCAGAAGATGCAAACAAGTGGAATCTACTAATTCAGATTTTAAATTAAAAATTAAAGACACTATTAAATGTACAGATACTAATGTGGTCTATTTGATTCAATGCCCTTGTAATAGACAGTATTTAGGCCAAACGGGACAACCCCTAAGGGACAGAATAAGACAGCATCTAAATAATATTGAAAGAGGATATGAAGACCACCAACTGTCCCTTCATTTCAAGAGAGATCATAAACATGATACAAAAGGATTATTATACTGGGGACTTAGAAAGATATCCTCTAAAAGAGGGGGTAACCTTACTTTTAAACTGTTACAAACAGAAGCAGAGCTAATTGTAAATTTTGCTTCCCTCATTCCAGGAGGGCTTAATGCGGAATTAGATCTAAACCCCTTCCTATAAAAAATGTTCGCCTATTTTTAATGAGTAATCTATAATTATCCAATGAACAGTTCCATTTATATATATTTAGTTTCATTGTTTATCTTTTTTTTATATATATCCCTAAGATCCATATTTTTACACTCATTTTTTATATTTATTTCCAAATTTCTCGATATTTTTTTATATTAATTAATTTCTTACGAATTAATATTTATATAAATTAATTTCCAATGTTCCAAGCACTAATACATTTTTATGTACATTTTTATAAATCATATTAATTCTAATATCCGTTTTTGAACTCTTAATTGTTGAAAGAGTCTTTTTTCCTTTTTCATTTTTCCTTTTATAAGTTATTGTTGGATATGTATCACTTTTACCAAATATATCTTTATGTATAATACATCAAGACAATTATTTTCCTAAGGTGAATTAACGTAATTCAAATTATATGTTAGGTATATTCATTTTTATATGTAACTTTTTTCCCTCTGCTTTGTATCCTCGGTAATAGATACTTTGTATGATAGTATGTCCACAGTCAGCAAAAATCATTAAAGCCTATAACCTCTAGGACCCATTACCTACATACGGGTCTTACATACGGGTTGTGAGAACCATTTAAAAGGCACATCCTTACTCCACAGAAAATATCTTGATACAGGCACGCATAGGGTTGCCAAGTGTCCAGTATTCAACCGGACAGTCCAGTATTTTAACAGGCTGTCCAGTAAAATCTGTACAAAAATACTGGACACTTAAATGTCCAGTATTTTTAAAGACCCCTGTCAGTTAAATTTAAAGGACCTTCTAGGCCTCTATGCATTAGAAATATGGCTCAAAAAGAAGTTACAATGTGCATTTTTTTCTATTATATGTGTTACAGGCAACCATGAGGGTGGTCAATCATTGCTGGGTTGGTTACCTATAGCAGCCAAGGGGGTTACATCACTGCTCTGTACATGTGTTACTGGCAACCAAGGGGATAAAATGACTGCTTTATTATTTTTTGCTCTGCGTTTCAGGCTCATATTACGAGTTGAAAGTAAAAAGTTTGCTCTCTCATGTTCATAACGTCACAGTAAAAAATAGACTTTGAGAAGTTGCAAATACAAAATTGCATTCCTCCCATAGACTTCAATGTAGCTGAAAAATACCTAGCACCCACAAGTCACACAAACACGATGGCGGTTATTTAAAAGCATAACATAAGAAGATAATATTGCATTTTTCATAATCTAATGTTCTGCAGATAGCAGAATATGTTCTATGTATTCTTAAAGAGATATTTAAATGTATATCTGATGGATATTTGCACAAATATATATTTATACATACATATACATATATATGTATATATATATATATGTATATAAATTTGATTATATATAGGTCTAGATATATACAGATATATAGGAATATCTATTTAAAAATACATAGAACATATTCCCCATTATGCAAAAACATTGGAATGTGGGATTTATATAGTAAATACACAGTTAAACACTTATGAATATTGCATAAATATGTTTTTCATGTTTTCATCTACTTAACTGCAAAGGGCTCCAATGCCCTTATAACTTTTTAATGCCATATTTTTATTTAATATTTTTGTATCAGATAGTGTTATTATGAGTTTAACTGTACTTTTAAGTGTTGATATGTTTTGTAAATTCAGCAATGTATATCAAGGGAATTAAGCACATTTGACAATAGGAGTAAATTGGAAAATCATTTAAAATTGCCTGTAATATTCTATCTGAATCCGGAAAGAACAAAAATGGGTTTTATATCCCTTTAGTAGGTCTCATAAGATGTAACCTGTAGTGTACTGCAAACATTTAACAATAAATGCTCTCAAGAATTAGAACATTTTATTTTTTTATCAAGGCAAAGAATTTACTAGACATGTGCAAAAATGCATACTTTATTATTCAGTTTGTAAACAAATAATGTAGTTATCCTCTTTCTTTGGCAATTACTTTGATCTGACACCAGATAAAAGAGCAATTTAAAATATCTAAATAGCTTATTTCTAAGTTTTAATATGGGTGTTTTTCAAGTTCTCAGTATACTGTAAATAAGCCTTCTTTACTGGGTGTGTTACAGTATGATGAGCTTGTAGGCAACTTGGTAAATGGAGGCCTGCACTGAATTAAGCATGGACATAACTGCTAGGGGTTTTCGGGTGATCCAGGGTGATCCAGTTGCTGCTATCATTAACAGATATTCTTTGTGTCCTCATATTTAAATATACAAACATATTTATTGCAGATATGTGCAGAACATCTGACCATTTAATAGTTTTAGGTAGGAACATTTTTACTATGTCAAGGGCACTTGGAAATCAGGTAAAATCTCGAATCTTATGATATATGGAAGCCTTATTATTCTATAATAGTTCTGCTTACATACAAACCCAGTACAAAAAGAGTGGTGTATTGCAGGAGAATAAAATATTGTAATACTACAAATGTTAAGTGTTTTTTCACTATAGGCAGGTTGTTTCGCCCTCGTTGGGGCTCTTCAGTATGATGTAGGTGCTATGTTATTGGACTCAAGCATTGATTTTAGGTTTACGGCTATATGCCAGTTTTGCTGATGATTACATTCATTTTCGTAACCACACTTACAAAGTGTGAAATTATTGAGCAGAACAGCAGCACCAACCATAGACAGCCTGTTTGGCCCATTTGGGGCTCATTCATCCATTGTATTAATCCTAGCAAAAAATAAATATACTTATCTGTGCAAAATTGCAACACTTACAATTCAAAATCCATTTCAATATAATGGGCAGCCCTGTAGCAAAGGGTGGAATGCTCGAGGACATCAGCATCAACCATAATGACATGAGTGACAAAGAGTCCCAAAGTAGCGAAACAGGCTGCCTATGGTTGATGCTGTGTTATTTAAGTCTCATGTATTTCACAGTTTGCTATACTACTGGTTTAAACTGGCAGGAGCATAAAGGGTGCCATATTAAAACGCATTTTGAATTAGTAATACTCTGTGGGATAATTTGTATATTCTATGCATTGTATATGTATTCCTTGCTGAACTAATTAAATGGAGGGTTTATCTCACTCTATTAACAACAATACATTTATTTGGTACAATGGGAGTCCCTGCTCTAAAGGATTTCCATGGGTGTAAGTGCAGACCCTGTTCCAAAGAGCTTACAATCTAGAGTTTCAGTGCTTTGCTCAAAGAGCTTACAATCTTGTATTTAAGGAGAACTTACCTCTGGGTACTTACAGTGTAGAGAAATAAAAAAAATCCCTGACTGCACTCAGCATGTGACCTAACATTAGTCCCTCTGAAATCTTCAATCTTCCTGGCAGTGCCATAGAGTATTCCAGTCTTCGTTATACTGCTTGCCAGATATGAATCAGTCTATGCACTCCTTGTAAGGATTTTTCATCCAATGCAAGAAGATAGGTGCATGACACACTGTACCTTATAATGCAGTTGTTTTTTTTCAATTTCTAATCTGAGTTATAAAATACAGGATCATCCCATGACGTATCAAATCTTGTGCTTCACTAGGACTCTGCTTCAAAAATCCAACAGTAGTAATTGTCACATGGTGACTGTAGACATTCAAGTTTAGTTTCACAGACATAGTAGTCCTTGTTCCAGGGTGCTGCAGTTCTCATATAAAATTGTAAACCAGTTGCAAGGTGCTTATAACCTTGTAGTATTATTGGTGTCCCTATGCCAAGGCATTGCATTGAGGATATAAGTGCAAACATATTAATCATATCATTGTATTCTCTTCACCAAGATCCTTAACATTATTACATTATACAGATATGTGCAGTAAGAATGGATTTAAGCCATTCAATTTGATTTAATATCAGTTTATTAAAGCTATAGCAGTGTAAGTGTAATTATGCTTTATTGTTGGTGTTATGATTCAAGTTCTAGTGTCACAAAGATGATTTGTATATCTTATATCAATAAACCTTGAAAAGTACAGAAAGCGTTAAATATACAGAACCAAATTAAAGCTAAAGATTTCTATGAAATGGGAAAGTAAAGAAAAAGCGTGACAGAAATGTGAGAAATGATCTGACCTCACTGCACATGTCTGTAGGCTCTTGGAGCAGGATCTGTATTTACAATCTAATGTGGTAATGAGATGTCTTGCTCAAAGAGCTTACAAACTTCTTAATCTCAGAAAATCTTACCTTAGATACTTACAGTTAAGTAATATAAAAATCCTTGAAGGACATCTGCCATCAGCGCGAATACTGCAGGCCAGATGCGCATCAGTCTGATCTGAATTTATTTCAGATCGCCGGTTGTCTTTTCTTCATCCGGGTGAAGCAGAACAAACAGCTGCATCAAATGTTGCACCTTACAGTACAGTGTTTAATGAGGTTCCCAGCACCAGTGAGTTAGCAGCGTGAGGATATCTGCCATCAGCACGAATACTACTGGCCAGATGCGCATCAGTCTGATCTGAATTTATTTCAGATCGCCGGTTGTCTTTTCTTCATGCGGGTCAAGCAGAACAAACAGCTGCATCAGAATCTGCACCTTACAGTACAGTGTTTAATGAGGGTCCCAGCACCAGTTGGTTTGCAGCGTGAGGACATCTGCCATCAGCGCGAATACTACTGGCCAGATGCGCATCTGTTTGATCTGAATTTATTTCAGATCACCAGTTGCCTTTTCTTCATCCGGGTCAAGCAGAAAAAAACAGCTGCATCAGATGGCTGCACCTTACAGTACAGTGTTTAATGAGGGTCCCAGTACGAGTGAGTGTGCAGCGTATAAATTGCAGACCCATGCCTTGGGGTTTATATTCTAGGCTTTTACTAGAAGTCCTTGCTTTAGAGCATTTGCAGACTAATGATGCAGTAATTCTTACCATCCTAAAAGCTGGTTTAAAGCCTTTACTGCCAGCTGCAAGTCTTATAAAGATATGTAGAGGAAGCACAGAAAGGCATTGGTGTGTCCTACAATTTTGGCTATAATACTTATAATGCTATAATATGTTTAAAAATATATATTTATAAATATATTTATTGTATTATATTTAATAAATTATATTTATTTTTAAATAAAGGTGTAAAGATAATATTGATTATTATTATGCAAGGTTTGTATGCTATGTTTTGTCTCAGAGTACTGGTGCCCAGAGGAAGCTACAAAGTTTAATCTATTACTTCTGTAATTTATCTGTATTATTTTACAGTGTATAAAAAGATGACTTAGCATTATTCAGTTACTGAGTTGGGATGATCATGGTAACACTACCTGTAGTAATTGGTGTTTATACCTGCAGCTCCCACCGGATGCCATTTGCATTGTGTTGGAGGTAGTCACTGTTCTTCTCACCAGCACATATACAGAGCTGTAGTTGTAAAGTTTAGCCCAGTCAATACTGAAGCTCAGCAGGATCAGTCTGGCAACTCTAGTAAAGTTAGCATCAGTTATGAGGGTGGTTGCTTTGTGCTGTCAGTTGGTTTTGTGACATACCTGCTGCATCACATAAGCCACTCCCCTAAGACTGTTACCATGACAACCAGGCATCACATTATACCATGACTGTCAGTTTAGCCTTTTATTAGTGTAGCTTTAACATAAGATGTTTAATTATGCATAATAAAACAACTTTGGAATATACTCATTATTTATTTTGCCCCTTTTCATGTAATTAGCTCTGAAAGTTGTACATTGAGTTGGAACTGCATCCTGCTGACTTTTCAGAGCTAACTCTGCAACAAATATTTTCCTAATTGGCTTTAATAGATAACAACTGCAAAACAATTCACTTTATACTAACTTAAAAGGACACTGAACACAAAATATTTCTTTTGTGATTCAGATAGAGCATGCAATTTTAAGGTACTTTCTAAGTTACTCCTATTATCAAATTGTCTTTATTCTCTTGGTATCTTTATTTGAAATGCAAGAATATAAGTTTAGATGCCGGCCCATTTTTGGTGAACAACCTGTGTTGTCCTTGCTGATTGGACGGCATCAATAAACAAGTGCTGTCCATGGTTCTAAACCAAAAAATTGCTGACTCCTTAGCTTAGATGCCTTCTTTTTCAAATAAAGATAGCAAGAGAATGAAGAAAAATTGATAATAGGAGTAAATTAGAAAGTTGCTTAAAATTGCATGCTCTATCTGAATCATGAAAGAAAAAATTTGGGTTCAGTGTCCCTTTAATGGCAATGATTAGCCTTGTTGTCTGCCGACTCAAACTTATTTGGCTCCTCCAAATAAGGTGAGTATTGGGTGCAGTTTTTCTATTGAAAACCAATTGCAGTAAACAGGATTTTATTTTGTTAAACAAATGTTTACACTTGGCTGATATGTTATTCTATAGGATAGTAACAGAAATGTCTCCTAATTACAATGTGTTTACTGTCCCTTTAAGTTCTAACAAAACTCCCATTATAAATCCTGAGTTTCCAGTGCTTCTATGTTGGGAATAGATTATTAAAATGTCTTGAACTGCTTTGGTCTGGTAATAGCTACAGAGCTATGGCTGAGCCTCAGGATCATGTCATGTGATTACCTCTGGGGTTACCAGCCATACTAATTAGCATATGTAATTGTGCAGTGTAGCTAAGAAACTACAGGTGCTAGGTCTGTCATTACTTAATAGTAGAGTCCCCACATTTAGAAGCCTTTATGTCCGTATCAATTTTATATTAATTATAGCTGATCTGAACCATACAAATAGGGTGTCCGGTATTTTAGCAGGTTGTCCAGTACAATCTGTACTAAAATACTGGACACTTAAAGACCCCTGTCAGCTAAATGTAAAGGGCCTTCTAGGCCTTTATGCATTAGAAATATGGCTCAAAAAGAAGTTACACTGTACATTTTCTATTATATGTGTTACAGGCAATCATGGGGTGTTCAATCATTGCTGGGTGTTTACTTCTTGTAGCCAAAGGGGTCACATCACTGCTCTGTACATGTGTTACTGGCAACTAAGGGGATAAAATGACTGCTTAGTTGTGAAAAATATATGTGGTGGGATCAAGGGTGGGGCCTAAGGTTGAGCTTTTGTTCAGACATTGTGTGAACCCAGCTACAACCCGTGTCCAGTCACCTATAGGTTGTCCGGTATTTTTATAGCGCACAGCTGGCAACCCTAGGCATGCACTGTGCTGAAACGCGTAGAAGTGAATCTGTGGAGTTGTTCAAATCTCTATTTGTTACCCATCTATCGATAGAATCCAGGAAGATCCAGGAGGATCTAGGAGGATCAAGGAGACCGCTGTCTCTTCTGTCAACGGATAAGCCGAGGAGCTAATTAAAGGATCGAGCACTGTTACAGACAGTGAAGCAGCTGTGAGTACTTCCGCCACGCAAAAGCATCCACGCTGGCCGGGGAGCACAGCCAGGTAAGCCTGTCTAACAGCTGAAAAATTACACTGAATTTTCAGTAGTTTTGTCTACAAAGGTTCTTCTTCAGAACTGTACTGTTTTACTAAGAGAACTACTCACCTTTTTTTACGGAGCTACACACTGTGCACTTAACAGGGAATTATCCTGCACACCTATATTATATCTAGAACGGCAGAACAGCAGGAAGTTTACATTGACACTGATTGTTCAGTAGTTTTTTTTCTTCAGAACTGTCCTGTTGTATCAGAAAATCACTCACCATTATTCACGGAGTTAAACTCAGTGCACTTAACAGGGAACTATCCTGCACATCTATACTACATCCAGAACGGAACTTTATGAATTATTTATATCACCTCATAAGGAAATCCTTATCCTAAGGACTATTTATCAATAAGAGTATAAATCACGCATGAACATATCTTGACTTATTATTTTATGCTCCTTTCAGAAGCTGACTTTTATTGATTATTGTTGTTTTTATCTCTACAATCTACAGAGGTTTATCACATTGCACTCTTTATATACTTAACTTGAGTTAATTCTTAGGATTGTTTTTATATAGGGGCCTAGTTATCAAGCCGTCAACCTCAAATACGCTGGAATTCCACAGCGTATTTGGGGTGAGGCTGATTCGCCTTAGTTATCAAAGGCTAGATACCGGCAAAAGTAGAATTTTGTGACGTAAACTTCGATCCGCCGGACTCAGTCCGACACAGATCGATTCTTACGTCACTCCAGATGTTCCGCACACAAGTGCGGCACTATCTGACTACTTTTGCTAGTTATCAAAAAACTAGCAGGTACGCTCGGCACTTTTACGGCCCAGCGTACCTGGTTTTCAAACCGCCACCCTGGAGGCGGCGGATCCCATAGGAATCAATGGGAGTCTGACCATAGCGAAAGTACAGGTTCGCTGCTGCCAGACATCCCATTGATTCCTATGGGAGCTGTGTACACCTAACTCCCTAACATGTACCCCGAGTCTAAACACCACTAATCTGTCCCCCCCTACACCGCCGCAACTAAATAAAGTTGTTACCCCCTAAACCGCCGCTCCCGGAGCCCACCGCAAGCTACTCTATACATATTAACCCCTAAACCGCCGCTCCAAGAGCCCACCGCAACTATAATAAATGTATTAACCCCTAAACCGCCGCTCCCGGAGCCCACCGCCACCTACATTATACCTAGTAACCCCTATCCTGCCCCCCTATACCGCCGCCCTCTATAATAACGTTATTAACCCCTATCCTGCTGATCCCGCACCTCGCCGCAAATAAATAAATAGTTTAACCCCTAAACCGCCGCTCCCTGAACCCGCCGCAACCTATATTAAATTTATTAACCCCTATCCTGCCCCCCCTACACCGTCGCCACCTATAATAAATTTATTAACCCCTATCCTGCCCCCCACTACCTCGCCGCCACTGTAATAAATTTACTAACCCCTAAACCTAAGTCTAACACTAACACTAAAACCCCCCTAACTTAAATATTAATTAAATAAATCTAAATAATATTTCTCTTATTAACTAAGTTAATCCTATTTAAAACTAAATACTTACCTTTAAAATAAACCCTAATATAGCTACAATATAAATAATAATTATATTGTAGCTATCTTAGGATTTATTTTTATTATACAGGCAACTTTCAATTTATTTTAACTAGGTACAATAGCTATTAAATAGTTATTAACTATTTAATAGCTACCTAGCTAAAATAAAGAGAAATTTACCTGTAAACTAAAAACTAACCTAAGTTACAATTACACCTAACACTACACTATACTTAAATAAATTATTCCTATTTAAAACTAAATACTTACCTGTAAAATAAACCCTAATATAGCTACAATATAAATAATAATTATATTGTAGCTATCTTAGGATTTATTTTTATTTTACAGGTAACTTTGTATTTATTTTAGCTAGTTAGAATAGTTATTAAATAGTTATTAACTATTTAATAACTACCTAGCTAAAAGAAATACAAAATTACCTGTAAAATAAATCCTAACCTAAGTTACAATTAAACCTAACACTACGCTGTCATTAAATAAATTAAATAAATTAACTACAAATAACTACAATTAAATACAATTACATAAACTAACTAAAGTACAAAAATAAAAAAAGCTAAGTTACAAAAAATAAAAAAAATAAGTTACAAACATTTTAAAAATATTACCACAATTTTAAGCTACTTACACCTAATCTAAGCCCCCTAATAAAATAACAAACCCCCCCAAAATAAAAAAATGCCCTACCCTATTCTAAATTTAAAAAGTTCAAAGCTCTTTTACCTTACCAGCCCTTAAAAGGGCCATTTGTGGGGCATGCCCCAAAGAATTCAGCTCTTTTGCCTGTAAAAGAAAAATACAACCCCCCCAAACATTAAAACCCACCACCCACATACCCCTAATCTAACCCAAACCCCCCTTAAAATAACCTAACACTAATCCCCTGAAGATCATCCTACCTTGTCTTCACTCAGCCGAGCAGCGATGGAACCGAAGAGGACATCCGGAGCGGCAGAAGTGATCATTCAAGGGGCGCTGAAGAAATCTTCCATCCGATGAAGTGATCCTCCAAGCGGCGCTAAAGAAGTCTTCCATCCAGGCGATGTCATCTTCCAAGAGGCGCTGAAGAAGTCTTCTATCCGGGCGATGTCAGCTTCCAAGCCGGGTCTTCAATCTTCATCCCGCCGACGCGGAACATCCTTCTTTACCGACGGACTACCGACGAATGAAGGCTCCTTTATGGGACGTCATCCAAGATGGTGTCCCTTCAATTCCGATTGGCTGATAGGATTCTATCAGCCAATCGGAATTAAGGTAGGAAAAATCTGATTGGCTGATTGAATCAGCCAATCAGATTCAAGTTCAATCCGATTGGCTGATCCAATCAGCCAATCAGATTGAGTTTGCATTCTATTGGCTGTTCCGAAGAAGAATTGCTAACTTAAATGCACTTATAGAAATATTAAATGTAAAATCTTAAAAATAGTAATAATAATTATTAAATATCCTATGATATAAAAGGCCAAGTGTGTTTGTCCGAAGCTTTCATGCGCAGTAGAGACTACATGAGGACAAACACACCTGGCCTTCAACAGACTGTGAAAAAATGTGGGGAAATAGTGCGCTGGTAAAATAAAGTATCAAACCCCTTACGGTGTTTTAGATCCTTCAATCTAAAATTGGTAAGTCGTGGAAAAAAAGAGATTTTGTAAGGGTGCTAATAGCTGAAGATACTTGTGTGAAATTGTTTACACTGTCTGTGATAAATATCCGTGATAAATGTTTTAAGTGTTAATAAAATCAGATCAGAAAAGCTTCTATCAAAAAACAAAGTAATTTATTCGGTTACAATATATTTAAAAATTTAGAGACGTCTCTAGCACAATTCGGTCAAAACATAAAAGTAGTACTCATTAGTACTTCATGAGAAATATTAGTTTACTGCTTATTTTATTGGTCACAGGGAGAATATCTATTGGTGTGTGACTGAGCAATTTGCCAAAATCTCTCATGAATTATTCAGAATTCAAAAAATTACAAATTGGCATCTGTTTAAAATGACATTCACATAACAACTTGATAAAATTTGTGAAAAAATGGAGCTTGAAATAGAGCTGTGCATGAGAAGGAGAATTATATAAAATTGTGTCTCTGTACCGGATTAGATCAATCCTTTGTATTTGTTTCACAGCGTACTTTCAGAAATAATTATCGTGTCCATATATATGAACCAAGAAGAATGTCCAGTAATCATATACTGCTAATAGCTTAAAATTGCAGTTTGCAACTCTCATACAGATTGTACCTTATCGTGTGCGTGAGCAACAGCAGGGTATCCTGTGCGTCCTGCGGCTCAGTTCTTCTGGCAGTATCCTCGTGTTATTGGCGTCTGACGTCACACCCGATGTGTGGGGGCTTGACTTGCGCCTGCCAATCACTGCTTGGCGGATCCTTAGAATACAAAATTTCTTCTTGTATCCGATACTTTGTACTTATCAGGTACCGATCAGCGGAGATGTATATGTTGGAGATAAATTCACCTGCACTTAGTGCTATTTGCACGCAGGTTCCGATGATGCTTGTCTTTAGTATCCTTTAGTGACAGTCTCTCAAGATATGTGGATGTATATCACAGTGACAGGAGACACCATATCTGCAGTGAATAAATGATTAACAAAGGGAGGAATCTGTCTCTCCTTGCTTGATCCCGTCTACAGGGAGATCTTCAGAGATCCAGTAGATCTGGCTGGAATAAAATGGATCTCTTGCTGAGTCTCTTGAGAGACTGTCACTAAAGGATACTAAAGACAAGCATCATCGGAACCTGCGTGCAAATAGCACTAAGTGCAGGTGAATTTATCTCCAACATATACATCTCCGCTGATCGGTACCTGATAAGTACAAAGTATCGGATACAAGAAGAAATTTTGTATTCTAAGGATCCGCCAAGCAGTGATTGGCAGGCGCAAGTCAAGCCCCCACACATCGGGTGTGACGTCAGACACCAACAACACGAGGATACTGCCAGAAGAACTGAGCCGCAGGACGCACAGGATACCCTGCTGTTGCTCACGCACACGATAAGGTACAATCTGTATGAGAGTTGCAAACTGCAATTTTAAGCTATTAGCAGTATATGATTACTGGACATTCTTCTTGGTTCATATATATGGACACGATAATTATTTCTGAAAGTACGCTGTGAAACAAATACAAAGGATTGATCTAATCCGGTACAGAGACACAATTTTATATAATTCTCCTTCTTATGCACAGCTCTATTTCAAGCTCCATTTTTTCACAAATTTTATCAAGTTGTTATGTGAATGTCGTTTTAAACAGATGCCAATTTCTAATTTTTTGAATTCTGAATAATTCATGAGAGATTTTGGCAAATTGCTCAGTCACACACCAATAGATATTCTCCCTGTGACCAATAAAATAAGCAGTAAACTAATATTTCTCATGAAGTACTAATGAGTACTACTTTTATGTTTTGACCGAATTGTGCTAGAGACGTCTCTAAATTTTTAAATATATTGTAACCGAATAAATTACTTTGTTTTTTGATAGAAGCTTTTCTGATCTGATTTTATTAACACTTAAAACATTTATCACGGATATTTATCACAGACAGTGTAAACAATTTCACACGAGTATCTTCAGCTATTAGCGCCCTTACAAAATCTCTTTTTTTCCACTTCAACAGACTGACCTGGCATCTGGGGCCGACCGGGCATGACGGGGGCAGGATGGGGCTGACCATGTGTGCTGCAGGTGGGGGCAGACGTGGGTGGTAGGGCCAGGCGTGATGTCGACAAGGCCAGGTGTGATGTGGGCGGGGCCATGTGGGGCCGTGAGAGAGAGAGCTCAAAAAAGGGGGGATAGAGAGAGAGCAAAAGATGGGGGGATAGAGAGAGCAAAAGAGGGGGGGATAGAGACAGCAAAAGAAAGGGAGAGGGAGAGCAAAAGAGGGAGGATAGAGAGAGCAAAATAGAGGGAGAGAGACAGCAAAAGAGAGGGGAGAAAGGGGAAAGAGAGAGCAAAAGAGAGGGTGGATATAGAGCAAAAGAGAGGGGAAGAGCACAAAAGAGGGGAGAGAGAGCACAAAAGAGAGGGGGGAGAGAGGAGTAAGAGAGAGCAAAAGAGAGGGGGGAGAGAGAGCAAAAGAGAAGGGAAAAGAGAAAGGGCAAAAGAGAAGGAGAGAGAGCAAAATAGAGGGGGAGAGCTCAAAAGAGATGGGGGAGAGCACAAGGGAGAGCGGAGAGAGCACAGAAGAAAGGGTGGGAAGAGAGTTAAAGAGAGGGGAGAGAGCAAAAGAGAGAGGGAGAGAGAGAGCATAAGAGAGGGGGAGAGAGAGAGAGCATAAGATGGGGGAGAGAGAGAGCAAAAGAGAGGGGGAGAGAGACAGCAAAAGAGAGAGGGTAAGAGAGCAAAAGAAAGGGGAGAGAGAGCAGAAGAGGGGGGATAGAGAGAGCAAAAGAGTGGGATTGAGAGAGCAAAATAGAGGGGGGAAAGAGAGCAAAAGGGAGGGGGGAGAGAGAAACCAAAAGAGAGGATGGAGAGAGAGAGAGCAAAAGAGAGGGGGGAGATAGAGAGAGCAAAAGAGGGGGGATAGAGAGAGCAACAGAGGGGGGATAGAGAGAGCAAAAAGAGGGGGATAGAGAGCGCAAAAGAGAGGGAGAGAGACAGCAAAATAGGGGAGAGAGAGCAAAAGAGGGTAGAAAGAGCAAAAGAGGGGGATAGAGAGCAAAAGAGAAGGGGAGAGAGCAAGTAAAAGAGAGGGGGGAGAATGACAGAGCAAAAGAGAGGGAGATAGACATCAAAAGAGGGGAGAGAGAGCAAAAGAGGGGTGATAGAGAGAGCAAAAGAGCGGGGGAGAGAGAGCAAAAGAGCGGGGGAGAGCGCAAAAGAGAGGGGGAGAGAGAGAGAGCAAAAGAGAGGGGGAGAGAGAGAGCATAAGAGGGGGAGAGAGAGAGCAAAAGAGAGGGGGAGAGAGAGAGCAAAAGAGAGGGGGGAGAGAGAGTTAAAGAGAGTGGAGAGAGAGAGAGTTAAAGAGAGGGGAGAGAGAGCAAAAGAGAGGGGGGAGAGAGAGAGCAAAGGAGAGGGGAAAGAGAGCAAAAGTAAGGGGAAAGAGAGAGAAGAAGAGGGGGGATAGAGAGAGCAAAAGAGGGGGATAGAGAGAGCAAAAGAGAGGGGGAGAGAGAGAGAGCAAAATATAGTAGGGAGATAGAGAGCAAAATAGGGGGGGAGAGAGAGAGCAAAAGAGAGGGAGAGAGACAGAGCAAAAGAGGGGAGAGAGAGCAAAAGAGGGGGGATAGAGAGAGCAAAAGAGGGGGGATAGAGAGAGCAAAAGAGAGGGGGAGAGAGAGAGCAAAATAGGAGGAATAGAGAGAGCAAAAGAGAGGGAGAGAGACAGCAAAAGAGGGGAGAGAGAGAGCAAAAGAGGGAGGATGTAAAGAGCAAAATAAGGGGGGAAGAGAGACAACAAAAGAAAGGTAGAGAAAGAGCAAAATAGAGGGGGGAAGAGCAAAAGAAAGGGGAGAGGGAGAGAGTGCAAAAGAGGGGAATTAGAGAGAGCAAAATAGGGGGCTAGAGAGAGCAAACAAGAGAGAGAGAGAGAGAGAGAGAGAGAGAGAGAGATAGACGGAGAGAGAGAGAGAGAGAGAGAAAGAGAGACAGCAAAAGAGAGGGGGAGAGAGAGCAAAAGAAAGGGGGAGAGCAAAAGAGGGGAGAGAGAGAGCAAAAGAGAGGGAGAGAGACAGTGAAAGAGAGGAGGAGAGAGAGCAAAAGAGACGGTGGTGAGCACAAAAGAGGGGGAGAGAGAGCGCAAAAGAGAGGGAGGAAAAGAGAGTTTGGACAGAGAGAGAGCAAGAGAGGGTGAGAGACACAAAAGAGAGGGGGGAAATAGAGAGGGGGAGAGAGAGCAAAAGAGAGGGGAGAGAGAGCAAAAGAGAAGGAGAGAGACACAAAAGAGAAAGAAGAGAGTGCAAAAGAGAGAGGGGGAAGAGAGGGGGAGAGAGAGAGCAAAAGAGAGGGGGGAGGGAGAGCAAAAGAGAGTGGGAGAGAGAGAGTAAAATAGAGTGGGAGAGAGATCAAAAGAGGGGGAGAGAGAGAGCAAAAGAGAGGGGGAAAGAGAGAGCAAAAGAGAGGGGGGAGAGAGAGAGAGAGCAAAAGAGGGGGAGAGAGCAAAAAAGAGAGGAAGAGAGACAGCAAAAGGGGGGATAGAGAGAGCAAAAGAGGGGGGATAGAGAGAGCAAAAGAATGGGGGAGAGAGCAAACAAAAGAGAGGGGGAGAGAGAGCAACAGAGGGGGATAGAGAGAGAAAAGAGAGGGAGAGAGACAGGAAAAGAGGGGAGAGAGAGCAAAAGAGGGGGGATAGAGAGAGCAAAAGAGCGGGGGAGAGAGAGCAAAAGAGAGGGGGAGAGAGACAACAAAAGAGAGGGAGAGAAACAGCAAAAGAGAGGGGGAAAGAGAGCAAAAGAAAGGGGAGAGGGAGAGCGCAAAAGAGGAGGGAAAAAGAGAGCAAAAGAGGGGGGATAGAGAGAGCAAAAGAGCAGGAGAGAGACAGCAAAAGAGAGGGGGAAGAGAGCAAAGGAAAGGGGTGAGAGAGAGCAAAAGAGGGGGGAGAGACAGAGCAAAAAGAGGGAGAGAAACGGCAAAAGAGAGGAGGAGAGAGAAAGAGAGCAAAAGAGAGGGGGAGAGCACAAAAGAGAGGGAGGAAAAGAGAGGGGAGAGAGAGCAAAAGAGATGGGGGAGAGAGAGAGCAAAAGAGAAGGGAGAGAGAGCAAAAGAGAGGGGAGAGAGAGAGAGCAAAATAGCGAGAGGAGGGAGAGAGAGAGAGAGAGAGAAGAAGAGAGGAGGGAGAGAGAGAGTAAAAGAGAGGGGGGGAGAGAGAGAGAGCAAAAGAGAGGGTGGATAGAGAGAGAGAGAGCAAGGGGTGGAACCGCTGTACTGCAAAAAATGGCCCGTTATTATAATATTCTAAATAATCCATACAATATATCTATATTTTTACAGTATGTATAATAATTATTATTACAATTATTTAATATTTTACTGTATTAGTAATAGCAATTTTTCATGTGCGCTAAACCCACCTGCGTTAAAACCTAAATCGTGAACCCCGATACGCGTTATGCAAAATTTAAATGCACATAGATGAATTACATCTTTGAATAGAAACATATTTGCAATATACTGTTTTTAGTGTTAATTTTTTTCTCTGCACGTGCATGTGAAGCATAGCTAGATATTCTCAGTGCGCCAGCATTTTAAATACTTCAGCTGCTCAGTGACAACGGGGTTTGGTAAACTCATTACCAGATGGTACAAAAACCTTAGGCTCTCTGAGCAAGTGCTGTGTTTAAAATGCTGGTGCACTGTGCATACTTAAATACACTTTTGAAACAGCTATAGCTTTATAAGAAGCATTTTTGTTTATGAATATATATTACAAAAATGGCAGTGGAGGGCACTCTAGTGGGCCTGTAGCAAAATTAAAGGATAGCTGGCTTGAAGTCTGGAGTGTTCTATAGTGTGTATGTTACAATGTTGCAAGTGGGGGGGCGGGTGTACATCTTGCCTTTATAGGGTCCTGTTGCAGTGTATCTGGCCTCTTCCTGCTTCCAGACTTCAAGGAAATTTTTCTTCAGTGCTGGATATCTTTCATTTGAGGCCTTCGGTGGTTATAGAGCATTCCAGGTGTTATTCTTTGCCTCCCAGGAGGTACAAGGATGCGATGGTGGAGCCATCACGAAGGAGGAGACCTGGAGGAGAAAAGGAAGCTTCAGATCAGGATAGCATGGTACCCCCTACCCCCAAGCTTGTATGGCTAGTAGGCGCTCCATTTCTGCTAGACAGACAGTGAGGAGGGAGTTGAATTTCCCCCATAGGAACAGGGCTGAGGGCAGATCTGGCTCTAGGGACGTGGGGGGGTTTCAGGGGTGGCACTGGTTAGTGTGGGTGCTAGGCCAGCCCAGGTGGGTCATGCTCGGGCCCAGGGTAGTGTGGGGGTCACGGGGGAGCAACTTGTGGATGGAGCAGCCTTGCTGCAGCAGGTTCCTGCGCTTCCGCTGGCCGCTTTAGCCGCTGTCCTGGCCCTGGCACAGTCCCTGGCTGCAGTCATCGTGCTGGGCAGTGCTCCTCAGGGCCAGGATGGTGCTGGGGGTCTGGCGATGGTGGCGGTGCCTATGCACAGGTACACTTGGGGCCTTCGGTGTCAATGGGGCGTGGCCACGACCCCGCAGGTGACACGCAATGTGACTCCTCCCCCTCTGATGGACCTTCGAGGAAGGATTTACTTCAGCTTTTTTTTAAATTTTATTGTGATTTTTGTTTTACAAATTTTGTTGCATTGTGCTTTTGCAAGCCCGATAGTTGCACTCCACTCAGAAATACTGGCACACACAAATGTGCGCTGGTATTACAAGTAAAGCGCAATGTGAACGTGACCTCGCATTTCTCATTGCATGGAAGCTTTGTGCTCACAAGAGTGTGCTTCCATAGGCTCAAACGGGAGCCTTGTTCTAATGCAGATAGACATGGCAAAGAAACTAAGAAAAGAAAAGTGTGGAGTGATACGTAGATGGGACTCAACTAGCTTCCCCAAATCTGATATGCTCCCAATATCAGATGTATAGAAATGTGCAAGTAGTGATGGGTGTGGGGAGCGCTCTAAAAGAGCTGTGAGTATAAACTATGATTTGAAGTGTGTATACACTGTGATAGAATGTGTATGGATTTACCAAATATAATTTCTTTGAATAAATATAATTGCTTTGAATCATAAATATTGTGTGGTTCTGGTGTTATGTAGTGTCTCTCCAAAAAATGTGAACAAATAAACAAACAAAAACAAAACGTTGATTCTTAAAATTCTTCAAGGACAATTTTATAAAATCCTTCTATTTATCCAAAATGTGTATGCTCGGTGTATTATCACTGTACCTTTAAATAAATTGATGTGCCTCTAAATAAAATTGATACACAAATTGTGCTTCAAAATGGATAGACAAACAAATCGTTATGAATTTGAAACGTGATGAATTTAAAACGTGATGAATTTAAATGAATAAACAAACAAATCGTGATGAAAAAAAATGACTTAACTTCTAGGTGAATAAACAAACAAATCGTGATAAATTCAAAAACTTTACTAAGATAAAAAACAGTATAAGATCGTTTCAATCGTATTTTATGGTTATACCATACATTGAATCTGTTTAGAGCATGTGGGGGTACATCTTTATCGTAAAACAATGCTAAAAGTTCGGATTTTTAATCCTTATGGTGGAAGTTCGGATTTGTAATCCTTATGGTTTTCTTAAGTTGTGGCCACAACCAATTTTAAAACAGTTAAAATCCAAATGTAGTACTGTGCTGTTGTTAATTTTGCAGTTTATTCTCCCCCTAACCGGACCTCTGATATTCCTTACCTCCGTGTTTTCTTTGTATTACCTTGGGTTCTGGGAAGAGTGCTTTTTGTAAGTAGGTCGAGTTCTCCAAGCGGCTTTGCCGCTGTTTGAATTTCCTCCGCAACTACTTCCTACCCTGATGTGCGTGTGACGTTGACGTTGTACACGGAGGACCAATCAGGCAACCGGATCGTGGGGGGAGTGTTTCTTGTACTGGAGCCAATCTTTCCACACTCGATGTCAGGTTTTCAAAACCTGACATCGAGTGTGGAAAGATTGGCTCCAGTACAAGAAACACTCCCCCCACGATCCGGTTGCCTGATTGGTCCTCCGTGTACAACGTCAACGTCACACGCACATCAGGGTAGGAAGTAGTTGCGGAGGAAATTCAAACAGCGGCAAAGCCGCTTGGAGAACTCGACCTACTTACAAAAAGCACTCTTCCCAGAACCCAAGGTAATACAAAGAAAACACGGAGGTAAGGAATATCAGAGGTCCGGTTAGGGGGAGAATAAACTGCAAAATTAACAACAGCACAGTACTACATTTGGATTTTAACTGTTTTAAAATTGGTTGTGGCCACAACTTAAGAAAACCATAAGGATTACAAATCCGAACTTCCACCATAAGGATTAAAAATCCGAACTTTTAGCATTGTTTTACGATAAAGATGTACCCCCACATGCTCTAAACAGATTCAATGTATGGTATAACCATAAAATACGATTGAAACGATCTTATACTGTTTTTTATCTTAGTAAAGTTTTTGAATTTATCACGATTTGTTTGTTTATTCACCTAGAAGTTAAGTCATTTTTTTTCATCACGATTTGTTTGTTTATTCATTTAAATTCATCACGTTTTAAATTCATCACGTTTCAAATTCATAACGATTTGTTTGTCTATCCATTTTGAAGCACAATTTGTGTATCAATTTTATTTAGAGGCACATCAATTTATTTAAAGGTACAGTGATAATACACCGAGCATACACATTTTGGATAAATAGAAGGATTTTATAAAATTGTCCTTGAAGAATTTTAAGAATCAACGTTTTGTTTTTGTTTGTTTATTTGTTCACATTTTTTGGAGAGACACTACATAACACCAGAACCACACAATATTTATGATTCAAAGCAATTATATTTATTCAAAGAAATTATATTTGGTAAATCCATACACATTCTATCACAGTGTATACACACTTCAAATCATAGTTTATACTCACAGCTCTTTTAGAGCGCTCCCCACACCCATCACTACTTGCACATGGCAAAGAAACTAGCCAAGCGCATTGGGTAAGTCTCACAGCGTTAAGCAGCAAATTTTAAATATATATATATAGGAATATATACATAAATATTTATGTGTTTATATGTTTATATATACAAATAAATATATACTGTATGTATATAAGCATTTACACAGTCCCCATAGACTGCAATGTAAAGGCACTTTTCATCCGACATCACCTAATTTTAACCCCTAAAAACTGCTTTGTGCAGTTATTTTAAAAAAATTAAATAAAATAAGATTTCATTTTAAATAAAGGATGTATCCTCTTTATTTGGGGGTCAATTTGGGGACATTTTTTTAATTAAACAGAGGTCTGACCTCTGGTTAATTTAACTTAGTACAAAGTGCTACCGCAAGCTTTTGATAGCATTAACCAGCCACTTGTAATGGCTGGTTATTTAATGTGCGCCCTTTAATAGGCAAATTTGCCCCTTTACGAGCACACATTAAATTAGCGCTTCACTTGTAATCTAGCCTTGTGTGTTTTGTTTTTTCTTTGTACTTATATGTGTTTACATCTATAATGGAAAATTGGTCAGCATTATTTCATATTTTTAACCCTGTATTGTGTTGCCTGTGTTCTCATTATTTTACTGCGGTATCTATTATTGTTTATTATTGTCACTTATACTGTATAATGTATACTTATTTTGAGACTGTAAGTGCCAAATCCTGAACATGGAACTTTTCTAGTTAAAGTGAGAAAGAAAAATGCTTTACAATGTACCTTTGTCATGTGATTATTACAGAGATGTTCCCTATAATACAAATGTCATCCAGGTTACTTTACCCTTTTTTAGTGTTAAACCTTTTATCTTTTTTTATATTAGTGGCATCATACATAGCACTACAATATCCCATTTAATAAAAAAGGTACAGTTTCTCAGCAGGTAAAGCTATTCCGCTGCCTTCAGCTCTGATAATGTTCTATATCTTGTTCTTAGTCTAATAATAAGTATAGTCAAATGTTCAGCCCTGTCGTTTTTCCTACCTTTTATGTACTTTTATAACATTTATTCTTCCAGATCAATTCAGATCTACAGCAAAATTCAGAAGTGTGTCTGTTTTATTTTTCCATTCCTATAATTTAAATTAATCATTTTCAAAGAAGCAGTGCCACCGTTTTTTGAGGGGATATTAAGGAACTGCAGCACTATTTAGAACAATCTCCTAATCCAAACCTCAGCAATTATTTTTAATTTTACTTAAAGGAACAATATACACCTTTTAATTTTACAATTCTCTGCAGTCTTACAATAAACTTACATAATGTAGGTGTTTGAATATATTTGGATTGAATTATTATGAAAACTACACAAACCACTTGCCTCATTTGGTTAAGTAGCAGCAGGCCTAAAATGCTAAAGCCCCAAACTGCAACCATATTTTAATACATGGGGCCAGATATATTTACTGCCCATTTACATACAAGAGATGTAGAAGTTTTCTAAAACATTCCTCTTATGTCTATCTATCTATCTATCTATTGATCTATCTATCTATCTATCTATTGATCTATCTATCTATCGATCTATCTATCTATCTATCTATCTATCTATCTTTATTTTTAAAACAGCAGTAGAGTCCGATTAATGTAAACTAGAATATAACGTAGTCAAATCATAAATATGCTGTTAGTATTGTATTTGGAATGTGTTGTGGTAATTCAAAATTTCTAGATTTTCTGCATATTGGCTAGATTGCGAATGAGACACTTTTTTGCGCTCCCGCATTAACGTCACTAAACGGAGGCTCATATTACAAGTCAAAAGTAAAATGTTTAAACATGAGCAGAACCCAATGCAATCATGATAACATACTCCCCCATAGACTTCAATGAATCGTGAAAACTGAAAAAAACACCCATACCTTATCCCACATTGCAATACGTCCCCTACTCTAATAACCCCTTAACTGCCACAACCCTCACCGCAAATTGTCCCACTACCTTACTAACCCCCTAACCACAACATAGAACACTGCAAATAACTCCCTACCCTTTTAACACCATAAACCCCCACATAGCCCACCACAATTAACTACATACACTATTAACCCCCTAAACCCCCACATAGCCCACCACAATTAACTCCATACACTATTAACCCCCTAAACCCCCACATAGCCCACCACAATTAACTCCATACACTATTAACCCCCTAAACCCCCACATAGCCCACCACAATTAACTCCATACACTATTAACCCCCTAAACCACCACATAGTCCAACACAATTAACTACATACACTATTAACCCCCTAAACCACCACATAGTCCAACACAATTAGCTTCCTACACTATTAACACCCTAAGTCACCACAATTAAATTCCTACACCATTAACCTCCTAAACTGCCACAAAGCCCAAAGCAAAGTACTACCTAACATTTTAAAACAGCTAACCTCCCAACATCCTTAACCTAACACCCCGTAAATTACAAAAAATACTAACATTACAGAAAAAACTGCCATTACTAAAAACTAAAAAAAAAAAAAAACTAACATTACAGAAAATAAAAAAACAAACATTACCAAAAAAACAAACATTAAGAACTATGCTAAAACTATAATCCCCTTTAAAAATAAAGCACACCCCAAAATAACAAACCCTAAACTAACACTAAAACCTACTGTAAAAATTGCACTTAAAAAGAGTATTTGTTGTGCAGAGCCCTAAGTGAAGTAGTCGGCTCTTTTGGTGAAAACAGGGGCGTAACTAACAGTGATATGAAGGTCGCCATTGCGACCGGGCCCAGCAGGTCTCCCAAACAGGGGGGCCCAACAAGGCAGGTGGTTGTATTTGGTTTTTTTTATCATTATTTTTTTTAATTCCCCCCCCCAAAAAACTTAACCTGTTCGATTCACTAATATCCTATTCTGATTCATATAATATATTTGGGGCACACTAGGGCAGCCAGACGCAGCAGCAGCACAATTGTCCTTATTTGATCTGATTGTCTGGCCTGGCGCTATCTGCTGTCGGCTGCCTGCCCGGGCGGGAACTTATCATTTTGGCGTGACTGATCTCTTCTCCCTCCTCCTCCCTCCCTCCTGACTGGCTGCATGCACGTGTATCATAACAATTTTCTCGTGACTGCACGTGAGGTGCAGTCAGTCAGTAGCAGGACAGGAGTCGACCGAGTCTGGACTGGAGTGGAGGACAGTGGTCTGTGGAACATCTCTGGGTCCAGTGGGAGACTGGGAGTCTGTCTTTGGCTAGCGCGGCAGGCCGGCAGCAGTGTCACAGCCAGTAACTACTGAGTGGAATCCGATGTAAGCTAAAGCTGCTCAGACTGAAGAGGGCCGCAGGGGCACGGTGAGTTCCTCAGAGTCAGACTGAGGGGGGACCAAGGGGGGGCACGGTCACTCATGGTGAGCGCTCACTCAGCACCTTAGATCAGAGTCACTGTAAGACTGAAGGGGGGCTGCGGGGGTCACAGTGAAGTTGGTGAACTCAGAATCATACTGGGGGGGCACAGTCACTGTGTGATCTCAGAGTCAGACTGAGGGGGGGGCTGGCCACCGGCCGGGGGGGGGGGCATGGTGAGGTGAGCTCTGAGGGGGAGCACGGGGGGGGCACAGTCAATGTGAGCTAGAATTTAAGGCGCAATAGAATTTATATTGTCATCATGCTCTGCTATACTTAAACTCCTGTATTTGATTGCGTGCCCCTATTTTTCACGTAGTATCAGTTTGCTTAGTTTCAATGCTAGTAACATTGGTATACTGGTACTGGGTTTTGACATTGCAATGACCATTAAAGACATTAGCATTGCATAATCATTGCATGAATTTCAAACGAGCAGCAGCTTTTATTCCTTTTAAATTAGAAGTTTCCTTTCATTTTCCTGCCCTATGCTCTATCTGAATCAATAAAGTTAAAGGGGCAGTATAGTCAAAAGCAAAGACAACAGTGTGAATAACAAGACCAACTCATGACAGGAGCCAGTTGTGATAATTTTGTTAATTGCCTTCATGTCTATAAAAAAAAACATGTGCCACTAAGAAGAATTTATATTTGTAGATTATTTTAAACCAACTGACCCCACCCACACATCATCTGTTTAAAAAAAAATCTATCAAGTGGTGCTTATAAAACAAATAAGATGATAATAACCTACATTTTAGATATGATGCCCAGTTGCCCACTTACTTTAAAATCTTTGCAAGATAATGTTGGGGAATGGTAATGCTCATCTTTAGTGATATGATAGGAAGCATTTTAGTGCAGCTCTCTTTACATAATTGCACTGCAATGTTCTTGTAAACTGTACTCTATTACACATTTGTCTTAAGTTACTGCTTTAGCTTTTGAAGAAAATTCAATAAACTCTGAGACATTTTTTTTATACCTGTTGTTTATGACATTCAAAAAGAGTGTCACAGTAATATCACAATGCTTATTGTCTGAGATAATTGGTGCCAGCCTCACAGTAATATTACAGTGCTTGTTGTCTGAGATAATTGGTGCCAGCGTCACAGTAATATTACAGTGCTTGTTGTCTGAGATAATTGGTGCCAGTGTCACAGTAATATCACAGTGCTTATTGTCTGAGATAATAGGTGCCAGCATCACAGTAATATCACAGTGCTTATTGTCTGAGCTAATTGGTGCCAGTGTCACAAGAATATCACAGTGCTTATTGTCTGAGTAAATTGGTGCCAGTGTCACAGTAATATCACAGTGCTTATTGTCTGAGATAATTGGTGCCAGTGTCACAGTAATATCACAGTGCTTGTTGTCTGAGCTAATTGGTGCCAGTGTCACAAGAATATCACAGTGCTTATTGTCTGATCTAATTGGTGCCAGTGTCACAGTAATATCACAGTGCTTATTGTCTGAGCTAATTTGTGCCAGTGTCACAGTAATATCACAGTGCTTATTGTCTGAGCTAATTGGTGCCAGTGTCACAGTAATTTCACAGTGCTTATTGTCTGAGATAATTTGTGCCAGTGTCACAAGAATATCACAGTGCTTATTGTCTGAGCTAATTGGTGCCAGTGTCACAGTAATATCACAGTGCTTATTGTCTGAGCTAATTTGTGCCAGTGTCACAGTAATATTACAGTGCTTATTGTCTGAGTAAATTGGTGCCAGCGTCACAGTAATATCACAGTGCTTATTGTCTGAGTGAATTGGTGCTAGTGTCACAGTAATATCACAGTGCTTATTGTCTGAGCTAATTGGTGCCAGTGTCACAGTAATATTACAGTGCTTTTTGTCTGAGCTAATTGGTGCCAGTGTCACAGTAATATTACAGTGCTTATTGTCTGAGCTAATTGGTGCCAGTGTCACAGTAATATTACAGTGCTTATTGTCTGAGCTAATTGGTGCCAGTGTCACAGTAATATTACAGTGCTTATTGTCTGAGCAAATTGGTGCCAGTGTCACAGTAATATCACAGTGCTTATTGTCTGAGATAATTGGTGCTAGTGTCACAGTAATATCACAGTGTTTATTGTCTGAGACAATTGGTGCCAGTGTCACAGTAATATCACAGTGCTTATTGTCTGAGATAATTGGTGCCAGTGCCCCATTAATATCACAGTGCTTATTGTCTGAGCAAATTGGTGCCAGTTTCACAGTAATATCACAGTGCTTATTGTCTGAGCTAATTGGTTCCAGTGTCACAGTAATATCACAATGCTTATTGTCTGAGCTAATTGGTGCCAGTGTCACAGTAATATTACAGTGCTTATTGTCTGAGCTAATTGGTGCCAGTGTCACAGTAATATTACAGTGCTTATTGTCTGAGCAAATTGGTGCCAGTGTCACAGTAATATCACAGTGCTTATTGTCTGAGATAATTGGTGCTAGTGTCACAGTAATATCACAGTGTTTATTGTCTGAGACAATTGGTGCCAGTGTTTTACGTAATATCACAGTGCTTATTGTCTGAGATAATTGGTGCCAGTGCCCCATTAATATCACAGTGCTTATTGTCTGAGCAAATTGGTGCCAGTTTCACAGTAATATCACAGTGCTTATTGTCTGAGCTAATTGGTTCCAGTGTCACAGTAATATCACAATGCTTATTGTCTGAGATAATTGGTGCCAGTGTCACAGTAATATCACAGTGCTTATTGTCTGAGCTAATTGGTGCCAGTGTCCCAGTAATATCACAGTGCTTATTGTCTGAGCTAATTGGTGCCAGTGTCCCATTAATATCACAGTGCTTATTGTCTGAGCTCATTGGTGCCAGTGTCACATTAATAGCACAGTGCTTATTGTCTGTCTGAGATAATTTGTGCCAGTGTCACAGTAATATCACAGTGCTTATTGTCTGTCTGAGATAATTTGTGCCAGTGTCACAGTAATATCACAGTGTTTATTGTCTGAGCTAATTGGTGCCAGTGTCACAGTAATTTCACAGTGCTTATTATCTGTCTGAGATCATTTGTGCCAGTTTCAAAGTAATATCACAATGCTTATTGTCTGAGCTAATTGATGCCAGTGTCACAGTAATATCACTTTGCTTATTGTCTGAGCTAACTGGTGCCAGTGTCACAGTCTGTAATAATAATAATAATAAAAAAAGTGTCAATTTTACATATATTTTTTTAGGGGGGGCTGGTAGGGGGGCCCTTCTTAGATTCTTGCACCTGGGCCCTGTGGATTCTAGTTACGCCTCTGGGTGAAAAATAACTATTTTAAAACCATAGTAAGCCCCCCAATAAAAACTCATATCTTAGAAAACCTACCCCTATCTAGAAACCCCTAAAAACAACATTTTGCAGGGCATTGTCCTAAACTTAGAAATCTCCTCTGCAGCAAAAATCTCTATAATGTAAAAACTCCTAATCTAAAGAAAAACTCTAGCCTAAAAAATAAACCTGTACTAAAAAACGATTGCCATGAAAAGGGCATTTGGTTGGGCATTGCCCTAAAGTGAGCATAGCTCTTTTTCCCAATAAAAAACCCTACTCTTAGAAAATCCTAATAAAAAAAAAGCTTTCCTAAGTGAATACAGCACTTTGTTGAATGAAGAAAAATCTAAAAAAACCCAAATCTTAAAAAGCCCCTATCCTAAAATAATTTCAGATCTTTTGCACCCTAACCTAAAAAAAAAACAAAAATACTATCGCTAAACCCCAAAATTGGTACTCAACAAACTTGAATCTGATTCCTAGATGATCACCTCTGGTAGTGCTTCTCTTCTTTCTTCATCCATGTTGGAGCTCCACTGGCCCAGTCTTCTTCTATCTTCTACCTTCCATCCAATGCCTCTAATCTTCTATCCAAAGTTTCCTCTTTTCTTCTTATCTTCCACCCAATCTGCCTTCATGTGGTTTCTGCTGCGTACTGAAGCTTGAATGCAAGGTTCACCCTTTTATAGGGTTACACTTGCATTTCTATTGGCTGATTTTCAAATCTAAATTAAAATCAGCGAATAAAAGCTTTTTCTATTTATTTTTTTTATTAGTATTTTTTAAGGTATAGCGATTTTTTGAGTAAAAGAGCTTCAATAATTTTAGAGCAATTCCCTACAAAATGCCCATCTCAGAGCAATTTTTAGTGTAGTTTTTTTAAGATAGGCTTTTTTTGGGGGGTGGGGGTCACTTTGGTTTTAGAATAGGGTTTTGTTCACTAACAGAGCTGATATATTTACCTAGGGCACTGCTAATGTTAGTTTTTTTTTCTGTAATGGAAGGTTTTTATTGTTGCTAATGTTTGTTTTTTGTTTTTTTGATAATGATAGTTTTTTTTCTCTAATGTTAACTTTTTTTGTAACTTAGGGGTGTTAGGTTATGGGTGTTGTGGGGTTAGCTGTTAGGAAGTTAGGAGTACTTTGCAGTGGGCTATGTGGTGGTTTAGGGGTTAGCAGAATAGTTTAGTGCAACATTTTCCTCTGGCCAAACTCTTTACGTGAACTTTCAAGTCTTAAAAAAAGTTTGAGTGTAAAATGCAATTGCGTTTCAGAAATCGCCATTACTTTCAGACTGTAATACGAGTACACATTGCCCCTCAATGCCGCCCAGAAAAAATATGGTGAGTGTAAATTATCGCGAGTTTGAGCAAATGAATTTGCGGTAATTTAAACACTGCCCCACTTGTAATATGGATTTGAGTGCATTTTTTTTTTAGCCATGTACTGTATACTGAGAAAATGGCAGTTTAACTTGTTTATATGGATGTAGCCTGAGCGCCTCAACTAGAAGTGGTCTAGGATGTGAATAGGTAGTACACATGTATTTATTAATTACAATAAATGTTGACAGTTAAAACAATAATTAAAACAATAAATAATATGCAATATGCATAGGTACGTATGTGGAATATTCAAATAGTACATTAACATGGATCCATGTTTATCGACATACAAAAAGACTGGTAAGATGTTACAGTAGACAATCTTGATAATAATATGTGAATAAAAGCTATATATACACTATGAGGCCTATTTCTTCTGTTAAGTGTGATCAGTCCACGGGTCATCATTACTTCTGGGATATTAACTGCTCCCCTACAGGAAGTGCAAGAGGATTCACCCAGCAGAGCTGCATATAGCTCCTCCCCTCTACGTCACTCCCAGTCATTCTCTTGCACCCAGCAACTAGATAGGTCGTGTGAGAGGACTATGGTGATTATACTTAGTTTTATATCTTCAATCAAAAGTTTGTTATTTTAAAATAGCACCGGAGTGTGTTATTACCTCTCTGGCAGAGTTTGAGGAAGAATCTACCAGAGTTTTGCTATGATTTTAGCCGGAGTAGTTAAGATCATATTGCTGTTCTCGGCCATCTGAGGAGTGAGGTAAACTTCAGATCAGGGGACAGCGGGCAGATGAATCTGCATAGAGGTATGTAGCAGTTTTTATTTTCTGACAATGGAATTGATGAGAAAATCCTGCCATACCGATATAATGTCATGTATGTATACTTTACACTTCAGTATTCTGGGAGAATGGTACTTCACTAGAATTACACTGTAAGAAAGACATAAAGCTGTTTAATAACTAGAGATTATGTTTAACGTTTTTGCTGGAATGTAAAATCGTTTTCATTTGCTGAGGTACTGAGTGAATAAATGTTTGGGCACCATTTTTCCACTTGGCAGTTGCTTAAATCTGTTTTTTCTGTCAGTTTCTGTTCTCCCTCACTGCTGTGTGTGTGGGGGAGGGGCGCTTTTACTATGCATCAAATATTTCAGTCAGCAACTCATTGTATTCCCTGCATGATCTGGTTCATCTCTACAGAGCTCAGGGGTCTTCAAAACTTATTTTGAGGGAGGTAATTTCTCTCAGCAGAGCTGTGAGAATTATAGTTTGACTGAAATAAAAACTTTTATTCTGTAATTTGTTTCCTGCTTTCAGAAATTGTTATCTTTGCTAATGGGATTAAACCTTTGCTAAAGTTGTGTTGTTTACAAGGATTGAGGCTATAACTGTTTCAATTTATTAATTTTTAACTGTCATAAATCTTCTGTGCTTCTTAAAGGCACAGTACGTTTTAATATTATTCTATTTGAATTGTATTTCCAAGTTGCAAGTTTATTTGCTAGTGTGTTAAACATGTCTGATTCAGAAGATGATACCTGTGTCATTTGTTGCAATGCCAAAGTGGAGCCCAATAGAAATTTATGTACTAACTGTATTGATGCTACTTTAAATAAAAATCAATCTGTACAAATTGAACAAATTTCACCAAACAACGAGGGGAGAGTTATGCCGACTAACTCGCCTCACGTGTCAGTACCTACATCTCCCGCTCAGAGGGAGGTGCGTGATATTGTAGCGCCGAGTACAGCTGGGCGGCCATTACAAATCACATTACAGGATATGGCTACTGTTATGACTGAAGTTTTGGCTAAATTACCAGAACTAAAAGGTAAGCGTGATCACTCTGGGGTGAGAACAGAGTGCGCTGATAATATTAGGGCCATGTCAGACACTGCGTCACAGGTGGCAGAACATGAGGACGGAGAACTTCATTCTGTGGGTGACGGTTCTGATCCAAACAGACTGGATTCAGATATTTCAAATTTTAAATTTAAACTGGAAAACCTCCGTGTATTACTAGGGGAGGTGTTAGCGGCTCTGAATGATTGTAACACAGTTGCAATACCAGAGAAAATGTGTAGGTTGGATAAATATTTTGCGGTACCGACGAGTACTGAGGTTTTTCCTATACCTAAGAGACTTACTGAAATTGTTACTAAGGAGTGGGATAGACCCGGTGTGCCGTTCTCACCCCCTCCGATATTTAGAAAAATGTTTCCAATAGACGCCACCACAAGGGACTTATGGCAAACGGTCCCTAAGGTGGAGGGAGCAGTTTCTACTTTAGCTAAGCGTACCACTATCCCGGTGGAGGATAGCTGTGCTTTTTCAGATCCAATGGATAAAAAGTTAGAGGGTTACCTTAAGAAAATGTTTGTTCAACAAGGTTTTATATTGCAACCCCTTGCATGCATTGCGCCGATCACGGCTGCAGCGGCATTCTGGATTGAGTCTCTGGAAGAGAACATTGGTTCAGCTACTCTGGACGACATTACGGACAGGCTTAGAGTCCTTAAACTAGCTAATTCATTCATTTCGGAGGCCGTAGTACATCTTACTAAACTTACGGCGAAGAATTCAGGATTCGCCATTCAGGCACGCAGGGCGCTGTGGCTAAAATCCTGGTCAGCTGATGTTACTTCTAAGTCTAAATTGCTTAATATACCTTTCAAAGGGCAGACCTTATTCGGGCCCGGGTTGAAAGAGATTATCGCTGACATTACAGGAGGTAAAGGCCATGCCCTGCCACAGGACAAAGCCAAAGCCAAGACTAGACAGTCTAGTTTTCGTTCCTTTCGTAATTTCAAAGCAGGAGCAGCATCAACTTCCTCTGCACCAAAACAGGAAGGAGCTGTTGCTCGCTACAGACAAGGCTGGAAACCTAACCAGTCCTGGAACAAGGGCAAGCAGACTAGGAAACCTGCTGCTGCCCCCAAAACAGCATGAATTGAGGGCCCCCGATCCGGGATCGGATCTAGTGGGGGGCAGACTTTCTCTCTTCGCCCAGGCTTGGGCAAGAGATGTTCAGGATCCCTGGGCGCTAGAGATAATATCTCAGGGATACCTTCTGGACTTCAAATACTCTCCTCCAAGAGAGAGATTTCATCTGTCAAGATTGTCAACAATCCAGACAAAGAAAGAGGCTTTTCTACGCTGCGTACAAGAGCTCTTGTTAATGGGAGTAATCCATCCAGTTCCACGATCGGAACAGGGACAGGGGTTTTACTCAAATCTGTTTGTGGTTCCCAAAAAAGAGGGAACTTTCAGACCAATCCTGGACTTAAAGATCCTAAACAAATTCCTAAGAGTTCCATCGTTCAAGATGGAGACTATTCGGACAATTTTACCTATGATCCAAGAGGGTCAGTACATGACCACTGTAGATTTAAAAGATGCTTACCTGCACATACCGATTCACAAAGATCATTACCGGTACCTAAGGTTTGCCTTCCTAGACAGGCATTACCAGTTTGTGGCTCTTCCATTCGGATTGGCTACAGCGCCAAGAATCTTCACAAAGGTTCTGGGTGCTCTTCTGGCGGTACTAAGACCGCGGGGAATCTCGGTAGCTCCATACCTAGACGACATTCTGATACAAGCTTCAAGCTTTCAAACTGCCAAATCTCATACAGAGTTAGTGCTGGCATTTCTAAGGTCACATGGATGGAAGGTGAACGAAAAGAAAAGTTTACTCGTTCCACTCACAAGAGTTCCCTTCCTGGGGACTCTTATAGATTCTGTAGAAATGAAGATTTACCTGACAGAGGACAGGCTATCAAGACTTCAAAGTGCTTGCCGCACTCTTCATTCCATTCAACACCCGTCAGTGGCTCAATGTATGGAGGTAATCGGCTTAATGGTAGCGGCAATGGACATAGTACCCTTTGCACGCTTACACCTCAGACCACTGCAACTGTGCATGCTAGGTCAGTGGAATGGGGATTACTCAGACTTATCCCCTTCTCTGAATCTGGATCAAGAGACCAGAAATTCTCTTCTATGGTGGCTTTCTCGGCCACACCTGTCCAGGGGGATGCCATTCAGCAGACCAGACTGGACAATTGTAACAACAGACGCCAGCCTTCTAGGTTGGGGTGCCGTCTGGAATTCCCTGAAGGCTCAGGGACTATGGAGTCAGGAGGAGAGTCTCCTGCCAATAAACATTCTGGAATTGAGAGCAGTTCTCAATGCCCTCCTGGCTTGGCCCCAGTTGACAACTCGGGGGTTCATCAGGTTTCAGTCGGACAACATCACGACTGTAGCTTACATCAACCATCAGGGAGGGACAAGAAGCTCCCTAGCTATGATGGAAGTATCAAAGATAATTCGCTGGGCAGAGTCTCACTCTTGCCACCTGTCAGCAATCCACATCCCGGGAGTGGAGAACTGGGAGGCGGATTTCTTAAGTCGTCAGACTTTTCATCCGGGGGAGTGGGAACTTCATCCGGAGGTCTTTGCCCAAATACTTCGACGTTGGGGCAAACCAGAGATAGATCTCATGGCGTCTCGACAGAACGCCAAGCTTCCTCGTTACGGGTCCAGATCCAGGGATCCAGGAGCAGTCCTGATAGATGCTCTGACAGCACCTTGGGACTTCAGGATGGCTTACGTGTTTCCACCCTTCCCGTTGCTTCCTCGATTGATAGCCAGAATCAAACAAGAGAGAGCATCAGTGATTCTAATAGCACCTGCGTGGCCACGCAGGACTTGGTATGCAGACCTGGTGGACATGTCATCCTGTCCGCCTTGGTCTCTACCTCTGAAACAGGACCTTCTGATACAGGGTCCCTTCAAACATCAAAATCTAACTTCTCTGAAGCTGACTGCTTGGAAATTGAACGCTTAATTTTATCAAGACGTGGGTTTTCTGAGTCAGTTATTAGTATTAATACAGACTAGGAAACCTGTTACCAGAAAGATTTACCATAAGATATGGCATAAATACCTACATTGGTGTGAATCCAAAGGTTACTCTTGGAGTAAGGTTAGGATTCCTAGGATATTGTCTTTTCTACAAGAAGGTTTAGAAAAGGGTTTTTCTGCTAGTTCATTAAAGGGACAGATCTCAGCTCTGTCCATTCTGTTACACAAACGTCTGTCAGAAGTTCCTGACGTCCAGGCTTTTTGTCAGGCTTTGGCCAGGATTAAGCCTGTGTTTAAAACTGTTGCTCCACCATGGAGTTTAAACCTTGTTCTTAATGTTTTACAGGGCGTTCCGTTTGAACCCCTTCATTCCATTGATATAAAGTTGTTATCTTGGAAAGTTCTATTTTTAATGGCTATTTCCTCGGCTCGAAGAGTCTCTGAATTATCAGCCTTACATTGTGATTCTCCTTATTTGATTTTTCATTCGGATAAGGTAGTCCTGCGTACTAAACCTGGGTTCTTACCTAAGGTAGTTACTAACAGGAATATCAATCAAGAGATTGTTGTTCCTTCTTTATGCCCAAATCCTTCTTCAAAGAAGGAACGTCTACTGCACAACCTGGATGTAGTCCGGGCTCTAAAATTTTACTTGCAGGCAACTAAGGAATTCCGACAAACGTCTTCTCTGTTTGTCATTTACTCTGGGCAGAGGAGAGGTCAAAAAGCTTCTGCTACCTCTCTTTCTTTTTGGCTTCGTAGCATAATTCGTTTAGCTTATGAGACTGCTGGACAGCAGCCCCCTGAAAGAATTACAGCTCATTCTACTAGAGCTGTGGCTTCCACTTGGGCCTTCAAGAATGAGGCCTCTGTTGAACAGATTTGCAAGGCTGCAACTTGGTCTTCGCTTCATACTTTTTCCAAATTTTACAAATTTGACACCTTTGCTTCATCGGAGGCTATTTTTGGGAGAAAGGTTCTTCAGGCAGTGGTTCCTTCTGTATAAAGAGTCTGCCTATCCCTCCCGTCATCCGTGTACTTTTGCTTTGGTATTGGTATCCCAGAAGTAATGATGACCCGTGGACTGATCACACTTAACAGAAGAAAACATAATTTATGCTTACCTGATAAATTCCTTTCTTCTGTAGTGTGATCAGTCCACGGCCCGCCCTGTTTTTAAGGCAGGTAAATATTTTTTAATTTATACTCCAGTCACCACTTCACCCTTGGCTTTTCCTTTCTCGTTGGTCCTTGGTCGAATGACTGGGAGTGACGTAGAGGGGAGGAGCTATATGCAGCTCTGCTGGGTGAATCCTCTTGCACTTCCTGTAGGGGAGCAGTTAATATCCCAGAAGTAATGATGACCCGTGGACTGATCACACTACAGAAGAAAGGAATTTATCAGGTAAGCATAAATTATGTTTTATCAAAGGTCTTGCGGACCTGATCCGACAGTATGGATCAGGTCCGCAAGACCTAGCTGAATGCAGAGACCAATACGCTCTCCATATTCAGCATTGCACCAGCAGCTCACAAGAGCTGCTGGTGCAACGCCGACCCCTACAGACTCACAGCCAGCAGGGGGGTGTCAATCAACCCGATCGTACTCGATCAGGTTGAATTGTGGCGATTCCTGTCTGCCTGCTCAGAGCGGGAGGACATGGTTATGTAGAAGCGGTCTTCAGACCGCTGCTTCATAACTGCTGTTTCTGGCGAGTCTGAAGACTTGCCAGAAACACTGGCCCACAAGCCCCATATGGAGCTTGATAAATGGGGCTATATATATATATATATATATATATATATATATATATATATATATATATATATATATATATATATATATATATACACTAAAGCAGTACTACACCACCTTGGTACACAAATGGGACACTAAACGCCCAGCGGGGTCTTGGCCGTGGTGTAGTGAGAAATCACAAATTGTTCCTATCAGTTGAGTGTAATTTGTAATCCCAGGTTCAGTGAAAATATGATGTAGAATTTCCAAGCGTATACTTAGGTAGAGTCCATTATAGTTATGTTATAGATGAACCCTCATTAGTGATGGTGTAGGAGAAAAAAGGGGATGTGACTGAAAGCTCAAAAAATAGTGCAAAATAGTGGGGGGGGGGGGGGATAATCCTTCAACAAAGGATAAAAATACAAAAATGTGAGATTTTTTTTAGCAGAAATTGCCAAAAGATGCTATTGATGAAAAAATGTGTTGAAGTTAGCATAAATACATTCATAGGTGCAATATAAGTCTAAGTGATGAAAGTTAGTGAATGAAAAATTATTCTCAAGGTTCAGTTAGGTGTTGCGAGATTAGTGCAGCTGGGTGCTGCAGGGTTAGTGCTGCAACCACAGGTGGAAATCCAGAGATTTTAGTGGATGTTCTGCTCCTAGCTGGATTTATCTGTGAAAGCTCTGCTCCTAGCTGGATTTATCTGTGAAAAATAATCAATATAGTGTAGTATGCTCAGAGTAGATATAGATGTAGAAATAAGGCTTACCAGATGCTTGGTCAATGCGTTTCGACCTCTCACAGGCCTTTTTCAATGTATTTATCCTAACTTCAACAAATTGTTTTCATCTTTTTTCATCAATGGCATCTTTTGGCAATTTTGGTTAAAAAAAAAATTCACATTTCTCTTGTTAAGTGTATCCAGTCCACGGATCATCCATTACTTATGGGATATTCTCCTTCCCAACAGGAAGTTGCAAGAGGATCACCCACAGCAGAGCTGCTATATAGCTCCTCCCCTCACTGACATACCCAGTCATTCTCTTGCAACTCTCAACAAAGATGGAGGTAGTAAGAGGAGAGTGGTGTATTATAGTTAGTTTTTTAACTTCAATCAAAAGTTTGTTATTTTTAAATGGTACCAGAGTGTACTATTTTATCTCAGGCAGCATTAGAAGAAGAATCTGCCTGCGGTTTCTATGATCTTAGCAGAAGTAACTAAGATCCACTGCCGTTCTCACATATTCTGAGGAGTGAGGTAACTTCAGAGGGGGAATGGCGTGCAGGTTATCCTGCAATAAGGTATGTGCAGTTAACATATTTCTAGGGATGGAATTTGGTAGAAAAATGCTGCTGATACCGGATTAATGTAAGTTAAGCCTAAATACAGTGATTTAATAGCGACTGGTATCAGGCTTATTACCAGAGATACATACTCTTATAAAAATGCAATATAAAACGTTGGCATGGCATGTTTAATCGTTTTTATATATGCTTGGTGATAAAACTTATTGGGGCATAGTTTTTTTCCACATGGCTGGCTTGATTTTTGCCTAGAAACAGTATCCTGAGGCTTTCCACTGTTGTAATATGAGTGGGAGGGGCCTATTTTAGCGTTTTTCTGCACTGCTAAAATTACAGACAGAGACACTCAGCTTCCCTCTGCATGATACAGGACATCTCTGAAGGGCTCAAAAGGCTTCAAAAGTCGTGTTTGAGGAGGGTAACAACTACAATAGACCTGTGGCAGTTGTTGTGACTAGTTTTAAAAACGTTTTTTTCCTTTATTATTCCATTTTTGGTATTAAGGAGTTAATCATCCATTTGCAAGTGGGTGCAATGCTCTGCTAACTTGTTACATACACTGTAAAAAAATTTGTTAGTGTAACTGCCTTTTTTCACTGTTATTTAAAATTTTGACAAAATTTGTTTTTCTTAAAGGCACAGTAACATTTTTTATATTGCTTGTTTAACTTGATGCAAAGTGTTTTCCAAGCTTGCTAGTCTCATTGCTAGTCTGTACAAACATGTCTGACTTAGAGGAAACTACTTGTTCATTATGTTCAAAAGCCATGGTGGAGCCCCATAGGAGAATGTGTACTAAATGTATTGATTTCACCTTAAACAGTAAAGATCAGTTTATCTATAAAAGAATTGTCACCAGAGGGTTCTGTCGAGGGGGAAGTTATGCCGACTAACTCTCCCCACGTGTCGGACCCTTTGCCTCCCGTTCAAGGGACGCACGCTAATATGGCGCCAAGTACATCAGGGACGCCCATAGCGATTACTTTGCAGGACATGGCTGCGATCATGGATAATACCCTGACAGCGGTATTAGCCAGATTGCCTGAATTAAGAGGCAAGCGTGATAGCTCTGGGGTTAGACGAGATACAGAGCATGTAGATGCTGTAAGAGCCATGTCTGATACTGCGTCACAATATGCAGAACCTGAGGACGGAGAGCTTCAGTCTGTGGGTGACATCTCTGACTCGGGGAAACCTGATTCAGAGATTTCTAATTTTAAATTTAAGCTTGAGAACCTCCGTGTATTGCTTGGGGAGGTGTTAGCTGCTCTGAATGACTGTGACACAATTGCAGTGCCAGAGAAATTGTGTAGACTGGATAAATACTATGCAGTGCCGGTGTGTACTGATGTTTTTCCAATACCTAAAAGGTTTACAGAAATTATTAGTAAGGAGTGGGATAGACCCGGTGTGCCGTTTTCCCCCCCTCCTATATATAGAAAAATGTTTCCCATAGACGCCACTACACGGGACTTATGGCAGACGGTCCCTAAGGTGGAGGGAGCAGTTTCTATTTTAGCAAAGTGTACCACTATCCCGGTTGAGGACAGTTGTGCTTTTTCAAATCCAATGGATAAAAAATTAGAGGGTTACCTTAAGAAAATGTTTATTCAACAAGGTTTTATTTTACAGCCCCTTGCATGCATTGCGCCTGTCACTGCTGCGGCGGCATTCTGGTTTGAGGCCCTGGAAGAGGCCATCCATATAGCTCCATTGACTGAAATCATTGACAAGCTTAGAACACTTAAGCTATCTAACTCATTTGTTTCTGATGCCATTGTTCATTTGACTAAACTAACGGCTAAGAATTCCGGATTCGCCATCCAGGCGCGTAGGGCGCTATGGCTTAAATCCTGGTCAGCTGATGTGACTTCAAAGTCTAAATTACTCAACATTCCTTTCAAGGGGCAGACCTTATTCGGGCCTGGTTTGAAAGAAATTATTGCTGACATTACTGGAGGTAAGGGTCATACCCTTCCTCAGGACAGGGCCAAATCAAGGGCCAAACAGTTTAATTTTCGTGCCTTTCGAAATTTCAAGGCAGGTTCAGCATCAACTTCCTCTGCTTCAAAACAAGAGGGAACTTTTGCTCAATCCAAGCAGACCTGGAAATCTAACCAGTCCTGGAACAAGGGCAAGCAGGCCAGAAAATATGCACAAGTAGTAAGAAGTGAATACAGCGCCAACAAGAGGCCAAGGGATAAATATACTCACAGAGAGATAAAAGAAGATTATTTAATGAACCATGTTAAAAAGCATCAGTAATAAAAGACTATATATAAAAAATGTAAAAAGCACATATAAATAAAATTACAAATACAGGAATATCTTACAGAAGCGGCTCAAAGGGCCAAAGCTGATAATTACAATAAAAACAGAGGTAATAACAGGTGATCAGTGTGAGTGGTACACCAGAATAAGAGTGTATACTAATAAAACAGAATTAGCCTAAGTACAACTGTAGCAAGTGCATCAAGCAAAAAACTAATAAACAATAATACAAACAATAGTGTTCAAAATTAGTGTTACAAAAATAGTGTTCCAAAAAAATAGAAAAATGCACTGCAGTGCAAAAAAAGGGGGGTAGCAAAATAATTGTATAGATACAATCAAATAGTGAGTGAGTGCAAATGGATATAAAAATGCTAGCTACTTAATCCAGTGAGGTTAAGATATAATTAAATAAAATACACAATATGCAATAACATAAAAAATAAAATACACAATATGCAATAACATAAAAAATAAAATATAAAATATAATCCAAAAAAGTATTCAAAAAGTTGATCAACAAATGTTAGTGAAGAACAAAAATAAGTCAATCAAAACAAAAAAATGGAAAAAATGGGTGATGAAAAGCAAGGTGAAAGTGAGGAAATTGATTCCTTCCAATGTTAGTTACTTTAACAGATCCAAATTCCTGAGTGTGGTTGCTGAAGTAGCTGATTGGATCCTAGCACCTGTCAGCTGCTCCTATGGTATCCTAAAAAGTGTCCCTGTAAAAAAAGAAATTCACAACATAGTGTATCCAATATGAGAATGAAGTAAAGATTAAAGTAATGCTTACCAATATGTCAACGCGTTTCTGGCCTCAAAAAAGGGCCTTTCTCAAGACTAGAATATTGGTAATGGCAGCTGGCCTTATATACAGTTTAGAAGTAGCCTATATGGTAGTTTAATTGATTAATTGTATTGTTTGGGCGCCAAATCCCTCCACTTCCTGTGTAACATCTAAAAGATTCCCCCATAAAGTGTAGTATCACTTCCTGTGTAACATCTAAAAGATTCCCCTCCACTTCCTGTGTAACATCTAAAAGATTCCCCCATAAAGTGTAGCATCACTTCCTGTGTAACATCTAAAATATTCCCCTCCACTTCCTGTGTAACATCTAAAAGATTCCCCCATAAAGTGTAGTATCACTTCCTGTGTAACATCTAAAAGATTCCCCTCCACTTCCTGTGTAACATCTAAAAGATTCCCCCATAAAGTGTAGCATCACTTCCTGTGTAACATCTAAAAGATTCCCCCATATGGCAAACCGGAAGTATATAAATTTTCCCGGATTAATTTTATACATATCTAAATATATAGGTCATTCAAAAGGCATGTATATGGCCTTAGATTTATCCAGTTGTTTCTTTCTCGATTGCCGGTATCTTTGTTTTGGCTTACCAGTTTCAAGCCCAATATCGGAGCTACCCGGTAGTGACGTAACCGTTGACGTCACTTCCGGTCCGGTGATATTACATAGACAAGCCGCTAGCAACATTAGCATGCTGTACAATGCTAATATATGCGGCTGTCAGTTACGCCTCCCATCTAGTATATTAAATCCTTAGAGAGCCCTGGGGATAAAGATGTCAGAACAATGCCCACCAATGTGTCAATAAAGGGGATAAGTGTCAAGGCACTATTGGCCCCCAAACGTTATAACGATAGATAAAGGCTATGTAATCACAAACATTGAGATTTACAAAAAACTAACACATATTTTATGTCAGTGGGACAAAGGAAACAATAAAAACAATAACGGCAAGTATTTTTGGAAATTAAATAACGGTTTTGTTATCTATTTCTCTTAAGTCCAAAGGGGTCAGATAATATTTTCTTTCTATAGCCATATTTTATATATCCATCATTATACTAGTAGATGGATTGAATGATCTCAAATATTATAATATGTGTTAACATATTGTCAAAGTGTGTTTAAGATACACTGGTAGTGGATTAAGTGATCTTAAATATTATAATATGTGTTAACATATTGTTAAAATATTTTGAGATATGTTTGACATTTCATAAAGAGAAGAGAAGTTGTATATACTTTTATGGATCCTTCAATGTCATTGAGCCATGCTCAGATGGTAAGATCTCGCATATTTATAAGAAATAAAGTTATTTTAATTTATTTTATAAAAGATCAGAATCATAGTGAGAGGAGGAAGAAATTAACCTGTGATGAATTATTTACAGAGGGCAAACTGCTTAGTTATTAAAAAAGTCCTAGAATGTATTCTTATATATATATATATATATATATATATATACATATATATATATACATATATATATATATATATATATATATATATACACATACATATATATATATCTCGTTTGCTCCAAAATTTGAGCATAGAGAATACAAAGTCCCAATAGAAACAATTTGGACTTAGTTGTCCATCTATCTGATATGTAAAATTAGTTATATGTATATAAAGATATAGATAAAACCAGGACATGGTATCTCATATTTAGCGAGAAATAAAAGGGATATGTACCTGATTCTGGTCGCATAAATATATTAGATTACAACGCCATCATAGTAATTGAATAAGGAAACTAGTGATAGCTGGACAAGTCCAGTGTATAAATTTCTATGTCAGAGAAAGAAACATTCAAGTGTATGCTCATGAATGTAATTAAGGGTATATATATAAAAGGGTATATAAATAGGAAACAGTCTACATTTGCTGTTTAATAGTTGAGAACTAGAACAATAGAGGAAAATAGAGGAAAAAGCCTTCTTCTTATGTTAATAGGATAACTGTATAGATGTCCACACTAATTGCTTTGAAGATTGAATCTGCAAAACCTACTTTTAAATCATTCTAACCCACAATTATATAGTATTGTGGAGCTTAGATTTTAATGGTGATCAGAAGATCAAACAGAAGATGGTAAACAAATATGTGGTAGGGTGAAGGGTAACCTTAAGCAGACAAAAATTGATACGCAATTAATGAGTAAAAATGGATGAACTTCTATATATTTGGGTGGAGGGCTACAATGCCTATATAATGAAACTTTGGATTGGATATATACGATACCAGACCTTCTATAAATTTAGGTCTTTATAAAGGCTAAATTGTGTAATAACCCAGAAGCTTTAAAACAGCGGGTTTATAGAATTCTAAATGATACAGCACTATCTTATAAGTCTAGCTTGTGTCTTTATATAGACTAGTTGTTCAATAGCCCAGATGATTCAAAGGTCTTTTTGTTTTTTTAAAAAGTCTTTGGAGAGGAATTTTATACTGTCCTATGAGGACATTGGCAGATACATATCATAAATTGAAGAGGTAGGTAAGATCCTCCCTATTATTCAGACCTTTCGGGTGTAAGCAGTCTAATAAGAAGATCCATTTGGATTCTGCTTTCAAGAGGCTCTTTTCAAAATTACCCCCTCTCCAGTTCTTGGCAACTTTTTGAAAGCCTACTGCTGCCCCCAAGACAGCATGAAGGAACGGCCCCCTATCCAGCAACGGATCTAGTAGGGGGCAGACTTTCTCTCTTCGCCCAGGCGTGGGCAAGAGATGTTCAGGATCCCTGGGCGTTGGAGATCATATCTCAGGGATATCTTCTGGACTTCAAAGCTTCTCCTCCACAGGGGAGATTTCACATTTCAAGATTATCTGCAAACCAGATAAAGAAAGAGGCGTTCCTACGCTGCGTGCAAGACCTCCTAGTAATGGGAGTGATCCATCCAGTTCCGCGGACGGAACAAGGACAGGGTTTTTATTCAAATCTGTTTGTGGTTCCCAAAAAAGAGGGAACCTTCAGACCAATTTTGGATCTAAAGATCTTAAACAAATTCCTCAGAGTTCCATCATTCAAGATGGAAACTATTCGGACCATCTTACCCATGATCCAAGAGGGTCAGTACAGGACCACAGTGGATTTAAAGGATGTCTACCTTCACATTCCGATTCACAAGAATCATCATCGGTTCCTGAGATTTGCCTTTCTAGACAGGCATTACCAATTTGTAGCTCTTCCCTTCGGGTTGGCTACAGCCCCAATAATTTTTACAAAGGTTCTGGGCTCTCTTCTAGCGGTTCTAAGACCGCGAGGCATAGCGGTAGCTCCTTATCTAGACGACATCCTGATACAGGCGTCAAGCTTTCAAATTGCCAAGTCTCACACAGAGATAGTTCTGACATTTCTGAGGTCGCATGGGTGGAAAGTGAACGAAGAAAAGAGTTCTCTATCTCCTCTCACAAGGGTTTCCTTGCTAGGGACTCTTATAGATTCTGTAGAAATGAAAATTTACCTGACGGAGTCCAGGTTATCAAAACTTCTAAATGCTTGCCGTGTTCTTCACTCCACTCCGTGCCCTGCGGTGGCTCAGTGCATGGAGGTAATTGGCTTAATGGTAGCGGCAATGGACATAGTGCCATTTGCGTGCCTGCATCTCAGACCGCTGCAATTATGCATGCTCAGTCAGTGGAATGGGGATTACACAGATTTGTCCCCTCTACTAAATCTGGATCAGGAAACCAGAGATTCTCTTCTCTGGTGGTTATCTCGGGTCCATCTGTCTAAGGGTATGACCTTTTGCAGACCAGATTGGATGATTGTAACAACAGATGCCAGCCTTCTAGGTTGGGGTGCAGTCTGGAACTCCCTGAAGGCTCAGGGATCGTGGACTCAGGAGGAGAAACTCCTCCCAATAAATATTCTGGAGTTAAGAGCAATATTCAATGCTCTTCTAGCTTGGCCTCAGTTAGCAACCCTGAGGTTCATCAGATTTTAGTCGGACAACATCATGACTGTGGCTTACATCAACCATCAAGGGGGAACCAGGAGTTCCCTAGCGATGTTAGAAGTCTCCAAGATAATTCCCTGGGCAGAGTCTCACTCTTATAAAAACACAAATACAGGGAGCGCTAATGAAAGCTGCTAATATATAAAATAGAGGATGGGATAGAGCTAGTGATTGTAAACATATGCTGATAGCAAAAAAATAGCTCACAAAACGAGTAAATAAAATAAAATATATATTTAATAAACCCTAGTACAAGGTGATTAGCCTAAAACATATAATAACAGGTATAAAAATTAAATGAAAAATAAAAAACCACCGGTGGTATGAAGGATTATGGATTGAAAAGAAAATCCGTTTTGAGCTCAAATAATAAGTCCAAAGAAACAAAGTTCATTAGTAGAAAATACAGGTAAAAAACAATAAAGTTCGGTTAAAAGCAGGGTTCGCAGCAAAGTCAGTCTGTTTGGCTAAATCAATGTTTGGGCTGAATCAATGCAACATTCAAGTTAAAGCATTGTAGGTGGCTAAACGGACAATCTGCATTCAAGTAGAAAAGTCTGTGTCATAGATAATTAGTTTGACTCACCCAGAATACAAAGCTATTTTCTGTTATGCTTCTCCATGTGCAAGTGTAATAAGTGAGATGTACACACGTTTAGACCCTTGGTGGACAGGAGATTACCTTTCAGATGAGCGGTATCGCGCCAGAGTATACTCTGATTCACTAGGATGTGCAGCGTGTGTGGGGTCACGTGATGGTTTGATCCAATAGGAAACACGGATTACCGGGTGGTCTGTAGATCAGCGTGTCGACGATATCTGCAGATTCTAAGAGCCACAGTTAGCCGAAAAGGAAACAATGTTACATTTGCAGTTTGGATTGTAGTCAAAAAAGTTCCCAGGTAGAAAACAACAGAGCGCTCTGTATGTAAATGTTGACTTAAACAATCACAGGGTTGTGGATCAACGCGTTTCAGCTGGTGTAGCCTTTTTCAAAATAGATTCAGACTGCTTGCTGTTCCCCTTTTATTGAGAATAATTGTTTAGGACTCCTCCTTGTTGAGTGCTCAGTTTTTTTCTTAAAGGGATATCTCCTTTCTATCGTTGAAGTTATCCTTATCTTTCCATTACTAGCAAAGTCTCATTATTAAAAGTGAAGCATAAATGATATATAGTATATATACAAGTATAAATAACATATATAAACATGAAAAATTGATCAAAAACAAATACTTTTATTTTGAGATATAAATAAATAAATATTAAAGAGTCTCACTCTTGCCACATATCAGCAATCCATATCCCAGGTGTAGAGAACTGGGAGGCGGATTTTCTAAGTCGTCAGACTTTTCATCCGGGGGAGTGGGAACTCCATCCGGAGGTGTTTGCTCAATTGGTTCATCGTTGGGGCAAACCAGAACTGGATCTCATGGCGTCTCGCCAGAACGCCAAGCTTCCTTGTTACGGATCCAGGTCCAGGGACCCAGAAGCCACGCTGATAGATGCTCTAGCAGCTCCTTGGTTCTTCAACCTGGCTTATGTGTTTCCACCATTTCCTCTGCTCCCTCGACTGATTGCCAAAATCAGACAGGAGAGGGCATTGGTGATTCTGATAGCGCCTGCGTGGCCACGCAGGACCTCGTATGCAGACCTAGTGGACATGTCATCCTTTCCACCATGGACTCTGCCTCTGAGACAAGACCTTCTCATACAAGGTCCTTTCAATCATCCGAATCTAATTTCTCTGAGACTGACTGCATGGAGATTGAACGCTTGATTCTATCAAAGCGTGGCTTCTCCAAGTCAGTCATTGATATCTTAATACAGGCACAAAAGCCTGTCACCAGGAAAATCTACCACAAGATATGGCGTAAATATCTTCATTTGTGTGAATCCAAGAATTACTCATGGTAGGGTTAGGATTCCTAGGATATTGTCCTTCCTCCAAGAGGGTTTGGACAAAGGATTATCAGCTAGTTCTTTAAAGGGACAGATTTCTGCTCTGTCTATTCTTTTACACAAGCGTCTGGCAGAAGTTCCAGACGTTCAGGCATTTTGTCAGGCTTTAGTTAGAATTAAGCCTGTGTTTAAACCTGTTGCTCCTCCATGGAGCTTAAACTTGGTTCTTAAAGTTCTTCAAGGGGTTCCGTTTGAACCCCTTCATTCTATTGATATCAAACTTCTATCATGGAAAGTTCTTTTTCTGATGGCTATTTCCTCGGCTCAGAGAGTCTCTGAGTTATCTGCCTTACATTGTGATTCTCCTTATCTGATCTTTCATTCAGATAAAGTAGTTCTGCGTACAAAACCTGGGTTTTTACCCAAGGTGGTTTCTAACAAGAATATCAATCAAGAGATTGTTGTTCCATCATTATGTCCTAATCCTTCTTCAAAGAAGGAACGTCTTTTGCATAATCTAGACGTAGTCCGTGCCTTGAAGTTTTACTTACAAGCTACTAAAGATTTTCGTCAAACATCTAACCTGTTTGTTGTTTACTCTGGACAGAGGAGAGGTCAAAAGGCCTCGGCAACCTCTCTTTCTTTTTGGCTTCGGAGTATAATCCGTTTAGCCTATGAGACTTCTGGACAGCAGCCCCCTGAAAGGATTACAGCTCATTCCACTAGAGCTGTGGCTTCCACCTGGGCCTTTAAAAATTAGGCTTCTGTTGAACAGATTTGCAAGGCTGCGACTTGGTCTTCGCTTCATACCTTTTCCAAATTTTACAAATTTGATACTTTTGCTTCTTCGGAGGCTGTTTTTGGGAGAAAGGTTCTACAGGCAGTGGTTCCTTCCATTTAAGTTCCTGCCTTGTCCCTCCCATCATCCGTCTACTTTAGCTTTGGTATTGGTATCCCATAAGTAATGGATGATCCGTGGACTGGATACACTTAACAAGAGAAAACATAATTTATGCTTACCTAATAAATTTATTTCTCTTGTAGTGTATCCAGTCCACGGCCCGCCTTGTCCTTTTCAGGCAGGTCTAAATTGTAATTAAACTACAGTCACCACTGCACCCTATGGTTTCTCCTTTCTCGGCTTGTTTCGGTCGAATGACTGGATATGGCAGTGAGGGGAGGAGCTATATAGCAGCTCTGTTGTGGGTGATCCTCTTGCAACTTCCTGTTGGGAAGGAGAATATCCCATAAGTAATGGATGATCCGTGGACTGGATACACTACAAGAGAAATAAATTTATCAGGTAAGCATAAATTATATTTTTTTTCACATTTTTACATTTTTGTTTTTTTATCCTTTGTTGAATGATTATCCTTTTTTCTTTTTTTTTCTCACAATTTTCATTATTTTTTGAGCTTTCAGTCACATCCCCTTTTTTCTCCTACACCATCACTAATGAGGGATCATCTATAACATAACTATATTGGACTCTACCTATACGCTTGGAAATTCTACATCATATTTTCACTGAACCTGGGATTACAAATTACACTCAACTGATAGGAACAATTTTTGACTTCTCACTACACCACAACCAAGACCCCGCTGGGCGCTTAGTGCCCCTTTTGTGTACCAAGGTGGTGTAGTACTGATTTAGTTGTACTTTCCTTAGTATTACTTTTTCCATATATATATATATATATATATATATATATATATATATAGATAGATAGATAGATAGATAAATATATATATATATATATATATATATATATATCTATATATATATATATAGTGTAAATATATATTTTATTTGTATATCATTATCAAGATTGTCTACTGTCACATCTTACCAGTCTTTTTGCATGTTGATAAACATGGATCCATGTTAATGTACTATTTGAATATTCCACATAGGTACCTTTGCATATTGCATATTATTTATTTTTTTAAACTTTTGTTTTAATTATTGTTTTAACTATCAACATTTATTGTCATTAATAAATACATGTGTACTACCTATTCACATCCTAGCCCTTCTAGTTGAGGCGCTTAGGCTACATCCATATATTCTTAGAGTTCCTTATTGACAGCTAGAGGTCAAGACAGTCGGAGCATATAGGATTACACAGGTGCTAGGTATATATTCCATCAGTTTAACTTGTTTATATGACTTTAATAATACATTTAATTTTTTTTTTTTACATGTTTACACAAATTATTCCTGAATTTACTAACCCTATTAAACATAAGATTATGACCCTTTTTTCTGGTATTGCTCTTTTTAAGAACAATATTTTCAGCATCAGCTTCATTAAATACCTTAATATAGTTGAAAGGTTCTGTGATATCCCATCTATCCCTTCTCTTTTCTAAGCTACACACATTTAGGTTACTGAATTTTTCTATGCAGGTTTTATTTTTTAGGCAATGTACAGTTTTACCAACCCTCTTCTGAATAGATTGTAGATTATTTAAATCCTATTGAAGATATGGCCTTCAAAACAATACACAATACTCAAGATAAGGCCTAGTTAGTGATCTGTTAAGTGGGATAAAACCCTTACTAATTTTGCTGCAAATACTACATATAGCCAGGCTCTGGGGCCTATCTATCAAGCTCCGGATGGAGCTTGACGGCCCGTGTTTCTGGCGAGTCTTCAGACTCGCCAGAAACACCAGTTATGAAGCAGCGGTCTAAAGACCCCTGCTCCATAACCTGTTCGCCTGCTCTGAGTAGGTGGACAGACATCGCCGCAATTCAACCCGATCGAGTATGTTGATTGACACCCTCTTGCTGGTGGCCGATTGGCCGTGATTCTGCAGGGGGCGGCGTTGCACCAGCAGCTCTTGTGAGCTGCTGGTGCAATGCTGAATACGGAGAGCGTATTGCTCTCCGTATTCAGCGAGGTCTGGCGGACCTGATCCGCACTGTCTCTTGTGTATAATTTCAGTGGCACTAAGAAGAAGCAAATAAGCATGGCAGGTCATCTGGGAGTGCTGTCTCTCTCCGAGCCTGTTTTTTCTGTAAGAGATCCAAGATAGCTGTTAAAAAAGAATGTGCTAGGATAGCAAGGCTGTGGCTCCTATTGAAGTTCCTGCTTGTGTGGAAAATGTTACCTGATCTAAGTTTAGCATGTATGTTGTCTCTGTTAAAGAATGGCTTTAGAGAATACACAGATGGTCCCAATGTACTCAAGGCGAGTAAGACCATTTCTGATACCAGTTCTTTGCTTGGTTATTTCTTCATGAGAGTCCTGGCATTCATGTTTCAGGCTTTTTTTTCCTGGTTCTGACCCTGGTGTGAATCCTCACTTCATGCTTCCTGCTTCACTCTTATCTGTACTGCAATTTAAGTACTGATTACCTGGCTACTGACCTTTGGGACGAACCTTTTATTATGCTCCTGCTTTAACCCTTTACTGGGAATTTTGGTAACTATTTTATGACCCAGTTTTGAATCTTGGCCTGGCTTCTGACCTCAATTTGGTATACCCTTTGCTGACCTTTTGTTGCTGCTGCTCTTCCGGGGTGAGATTACATATCCAGGGTAGGTTTCAGCACAACTGCTGAAACCCATGCCGCCCGTAAGTTCACCTCGCACATCGGGTGAATCACATATACGGCTTCATCAGATGACAAACTGACGTAAGTCGGATAAACCGTTGACATTCAGAAATGTTTGGAAATACACATTTCTGGAGTCGCCAGTGACTTACAACAGTTTATGAACTGCCGGCACCTAAGTAAAAAACCCAAAAATGTTTAATTTCCTGTAAAAGTCTAATCCGCCTCCCAAAAATGAACCCGACACATAAAAACCCCTATATACCCCATCCTCCCACATTGCAACTAATAATAAAATGTATTAACCTCTAAACCACCATCCCCTACAATGCAATCTACCTATTTAAACTTTTAACCCCTAATCCGCCATCCCCCCACATCGCAAACTACCTAATAAATGTATTAACCCCTAATTCACCATCCCCCACAACGCTAAGCACCTATCAACACTATCAACCACTAAACCGCCATCCCCCCACAACGCAAACTACCTATTAAAACTATTAATCCCTAATCCACCAACCCCCCCAATGCAATCTACTTATTAATATGATTTTAGCAACTCTCATGGTAGTTTAGTGTTAGATTAGGGGGTGTTTTTATTTTGGGGTAGCTTTTTTGTTTTTAAAGGGGTATTAGATTAGGTTTAAATTTTTATTTTAAATAATTTTGTTTATTTTTTCTGTAATCTTAGATTCTTTTTATTTTTGTAATATTAGATTTTTTTATTTTAATGTAATCTTAGGTTGTTGTTTTTTAATGTAATGTTAGGATTTTTTTTGTGTTAAGTTAGTATTTTTATATTTTAGAAACTTTTAATTAATTGTTTAGGGAGATAGTCTATTTTATTTTATGTAATTGTGGTTAACTTAGGGGGTATTAGGTTAGGGGGCTTAGTTATTAGATAAATAATTTGCATTGTGTGGGGATAACTGGTTTAAGGGTTAATAGGTTAATTAGGTAGAATGCATTGTGGGGGGTTGGCGGATTGGGGGTTATTAGTTTTAATAGGTAGCTTGCAAAGTGGGGGGTTGGCGGATTAGGGGTATATAGTGTTAATAGGTAGTTTGCAATGTGGGGGGTTGGCGGATTAGGGGTTAATAGTGTTAATAGGCAGATTGTGTTGTGGAGGTTGGCGGATTAGGGGTTAATAGTGTAATTAGATACTTTGCATTGTGGGTGAATGGCGGATTAGGAGTTAATAACTTTATTAGATACTTTGCTATGTGAGGGTTGGCGGATTAGGGGTTAATTGGTATATGGTAAATGACAGTGTCTGCAGAGGACTACAGGCTAGTAATTTTATACAGCTGTGCTGCCCTAAAGGCAGCTAAATGTGTATGATGTCTAGCTTATATAAAGACCTGAATAGGTATTGCTAAAAATATGCATTGCAAAAGATATTTAATTTAAAAGAACAGGGTTTAAAAACATATATTGAGTTTAGAAAACATAAACAACCTACGCATAGATTGTAATATGCAGCATAGACATAAAACCATATAATAATCACATCAACATCACATAAAAAAAAACATTTCATACAGTCTAACATAGACCCATTTGCATATACACAAAATATTGCAGCAAATCACGTGTAGTAGCAAGTGGTAGGTTAAGTCTGTTTTATAAAATAAAAGTATTTTTGAGACAACAGTAGTAGTTTGTTAATTGCTGGTTAGTTTTAGCAGAGATAGCCACAATCGTTATTGACAGCAGGTGGAAAGCTGGAAAGATGCAAAGCTAAAAAGCTGCAAGGTGTGGGCGAGAAGAAGAACAGGAAGATCCTTTAAGGCATTTATATTATTCCAAAGGCTAGGTGTACATTTATACTTACACCGGTTGCCTTTTGTAGTTGTTCCCCAAGGAATATATCTGGGTCTGTAGTCCTCCCTCCTTGCCTGTGTAGCTTTCAAATGTGCCGCTCCAGAGCGTATTTTTCCTATGGATGGGTTCAGTGAACTCCTACAGCTTCCGTTCAGTACATCTACGGGTGCCCAAGTGACTCAAAAAACAGAGCAACGCGTTTCGGCTGCGTAGAGCCTTTTTCAAGCTCAATGGTTATGCTGCATAGGGTTTGGGGATTTATATGTCAGATTTAAAGCGATATACACAAATTCAAACAGACCATATGGTGTATTAACCTGTATTTGATACTTTGCTATGTGAGGGTTTGCGGATTAGGGGTTAATACATTTATTATTGCTGTTGGGGGATGGCAGTTGAGAGGTACATATTGCGTATGCATTAGGTGTTAATACATTTATTAGTTATTACGGTTGGGGGATGGAGGTTTAGAAGTACATATTGCGCATGTGTTAGGTTTTTGTTAAGACTTTAAGGGAGTTACGGTGCTCATATACTCAGTGCAAGGCTTGCTGTACCTGCCTATGTGTGACAAAGTGAATATGGAGTAAAATTTCTCAATTTTTGCCGTGTAAGTACTTGCACTGAATATGTGATACCGACTTGCGACACCGGTTCTATGTTAGTTTATGGGAGTAAAAACAGCGGCTGACGGGTAAAATATACGTGCTGCATTTGTATGCAGCACCGTATATGGGATTGCTCCATCCATTTAAAAATAGCTCCGGATTTTGCGGGCGACACCACATATGTGATCAAGCCCCTGGTGTCTACTCTTATATGTACCTGACTTAAGCCTGTAACATATCTCCTACAAAATTGGTTCCAGCTTCTAATCCAGGTAACTACCTTTATACCTTAAATGTACACATTCAAGCAGTTTACTGGCATTGTTGTAAAACTACATACATTTGGACCCAAAATTAAAATGATTGTCAATTAAAACATGATTCAGAAGAACAAGATTTAAACTTCTGCAGCTGGAGGATAAAATAACCAAGTGCAAAAGTTGTTTTAGGCAATCTATGATCAATAACTAAAATATTGTTTACATAGGGAGTCAAATAGATTCTCAGAAAAATATGCTGATATTACAATAAAACTAACATTCTCAAACTGAATTTTTGGAGAAAAAAAATAAGAAAACAAAACATTGTGTGAGACACATTGTAGTTCCTTTAACATATTTCAAGCTCACAAATTAAGATCATGAATGAGTTGTTCTCTGGGATGCACTACTCCCCGATAATAATTTTCATAAGCGAAAGCTCAGACTTATATGACTTAAAGGGACATAATACTTAAATGCTAAATCACTTATAACTGATGCAGTATAACTGGAAAAAGCTGACAGGAAAACATCACCTGAGCATCTCTATGTAAAAAAGGAAGATATTTTACCTCACAATCTTCTCAGCTCAGCAGAGTAAGTTCTGTGTAAAAAGTTATAATTCAGAAGAAATGAACAGCAGCCAATCAGCATCAACAGTGCTGAGGTCATGAACTCTTTTACTGTGATCTCATGAGATTTCGCTTAATTCTCATGAGATTTTATGGTAAACTTCCTTAAACTGAATAGGGAAATAAGATGAGTGTTCACAAAGCCTCGTTCCTTTGCCTGTCCCAGGACAGACATACTGATTTGCTGCTTAGAAGTCTTTTACAATGGGATGTGGAACTTTTGAAGTAAAATGGGTTTCTTTTTTAAATAGAGATGTTCAGGTGATATTTTCTAGTCAGCTTTTTACAGCTATGCTGCATCACTTTCAAGTGTTCAACATTTGGGTATCATGGCCTTTTAAATAGATAGATAGAGCATTGCAATTTAAACAACTTTCCAATTTAATTATGTTATTAATGTTATTAATGTCTAGTACTCTTTGTATCCTTTGTTACAAAGCAATTATATGTGAGCTTAGGAGCATGCATGTGTCTTTAGCCACCTGGCAGCACTGTTCGCAACATTGTTTATGTTAATGTTATACATAGATGCAAACACTGCTCCCATTGACACGTAGACGCTCCTAAGCTCTTATCAGCCCACCTAGCTTTACTATGCAACAACAGATATCATGAGAACAAAGCAAATCTAATAACAAAAGTATATTGTAAGGGGGCGGGTCCGAACACCGACCAAGATAGCTGCTTTTAACTTAAGCTGAATTCTGGAGCTGATGGCTCCGTTGCCTATCACTTCTCAAGCATCTAGCACAAGTCCTAAATTACAGCTGATCTGGAGATTAATAGCTAAAGAACGGACTCATATGTTTTTTTGTCTTTTCTTTTACTTTGAATTCAGCCAAGCAGACCGGAATAAGTGAGGTACACAGTGGAGGCCTAGCAATAGACCTGACTCCTCATTTACCCTCCCTGAGTCCTGATTTGTCAGGAGTAACAGCCTTATGAGCTGTCTTGAGTCATTGAAGCGTAGCTTTTGAAACTTTATGGACATAACTTCTACCCTATTATTATCCTAAGGAGAGCAACAAAACTGAACCTAGCTATTGAAGAGACCTACCATGCGTTACAGGATTTAATGGATCATTTTGAATCTCAGATGCGCAACATCATAGCAGATGCAATGAAACCCCTAAACCAGGGAGCACCTGCCAGTGAATTGTTAAGCCGGGATCCTGGGGGAGCTCACAATCTTGGGGCAGCTACGAGTTGGCAGAGTCCTGAGGGGAGTGACACCATGGTGGTTCAAGTGACGGGATTGTGTAGATCACTGTTCATACACCACTTCTCTGTTACCACGGCAGCTCGTACCCCAGACCTCACAGAGACCCTGGAAGAGTTGCAGAGAGAGGCCAGTACTGGGTGGAGAGTGCGGAGGTCACAGAACATCATAAAGCTCGTACTGACCGACCCCGTTACTAAATTTGTTTGTGACCTGGACTGGCCCTATATGTGGAGCGATGTGATCACCATTTAGGACTGTACAGAAAGCCTGTTCAGTTGGCGGGGTTCCTCAGTCAAGCTTGGAGGGCCCATGCGGTCGCAGGTCAGAAGAGGATGGGGTCAATAAAGTCCTACTTGGTTGGAATCTATTCTTAACACAAAAGGTTGGAGTTGGTTAAGTTTTAAGCTCCTAGGGGGACATTTATGGGGGATTTATAGCTCTGGTGTTAAGGATAAGACCCTTAGGCTATGAATATGCACCTACGACAGACAAAGGACTAATGAGAACTTTTTAGTCGGATGCTATCATTCAACCTTTTGAATATTATAAACTATGTTTTGGACAGGGGTTAAGGTTTTTATGCGAGAAATGCTTATCAGAGATAACACCTGTTGTGCGTTTTATCTGTGTCTTTCAGTCTCATAGGTGGAGGGGATGTGTAAACCTGTGGGTTAAATGTATATGGTTAAATACAGTGTTAATTTAGAACATGCTAAATATTAATGCCGGTAGCAACCCCCCCCACTAGTGTTTTTAATATGTGGGATTAATATCTGAGTTAGAGACAATGTACAATACCTACCTGCTGTCAATCCCTATAGAGGTATAATAATAGTTATATTTACAAGGGTTAAATTCACTGTCCACAAATGAATAGAGAGCCTCCTGGTATAGTCTGATCAGAGGGTGTGTTATTCCAGAAGAAGATGGCCTCTCCCTTTTAACCCCTAGTTTTTCTTACTGTACAAGGCAGTAGCTGTTAAACATGTTTTAAAATCACAGGCTTTATTCCTTAAATCCCACGTAAAACATATGTGATCATTCACTTTCATTGACATTCCCCTAGGGGTACTTATCTAGTTATTAGCCCATCCTAAGTAGTTACAACTACTGGTAGCCCCCTCTTCTTATATCTGTTTCCCATAAATCTTGTTTCTCGTAGCTGATATTTATTATCTATAAGATGTGATTTTTTCATATTTATTTTGCAAGTTAGAAGTCTATGTTATACTCATAATTGCTATGTTTCTTTGGCATTTTAAAGGTCCAAAAGTGGCCTATATTAATGTAGCCCTCCTGCTACTCTGTATAATATATTTGTTATTTGTTGAAGGTCCAAATATAACGGTACCTATGTAATGGTGATTGAAAACTGAGGATTGGACTTTGTTATTTAGTGTTACACCATACAGGCAGAACCTATACAGTAGGTTTTATTATTGTGTATTTCCTATCTGAGTTTCATGTTGTTATTATGATGTATGTAATTATGGAAATTGTAATCCAACTCAATGCCTGTAACTTTCTTTTTTCCTCAATAAAAAATGTTTTGAAGAAAAAAAAAAAGTATATTGTAAAGTTGTTTAAAATGACATGCTCTATCTGAATCATAAAATATTAATATTAACTTTGCTGTCCCTTTAATATAGATCCTTAGGACTTTGGTAGTAAAAAAGCACTACTAAAGGGTATAACAAATGTATAACTGCATTTCACAGAAGCATTGCGCTCCTGAGAGCACACTTCCATAGGCTCCAATGGGAGAACAAGAGCAGCAAAAGGGGTAAGTTGTACAGCAATGGGCAGCAAATATTAATATATATGTGTCAGTATATATCTTGGTTATAATACAATTAATTTGTTATTATTCTTTAAAACAAACCCCCAGTTAAAAATGTATATACAAAACAATTGAAATGAATAATTATTCCTAAATTCTTTAGATTAGTTAAGATTTATGTACACATTGCAATATATTTATAGAAACCAGACTATGGCATCTATTTATCAAAGTGTCAACTTTCCTGCATTCGATGGCACCAATACGCTCGCCTAAGATCACCTAACATTGATGCTGCGGACCTGAATACGTTCTCCAAAGTTATCAAAAAAGCTGTTAAAAAGCCACGCACCAAGTACGGTGCGATGAGCAGCGGACTGTTGTTAACTAACAGTCATCGATCTTGCTGCTCTTCGGCTTTTTTACAGCTTTCTTGGTACCCTGTCACTAAACACCCACACTATACTATACTGTTTACCCCCTATCCCGCCGCTCCCGGAGCCCACCGCAACTCTAATAAATATATTAACCCCTAAACCGCCGCTCCCGGACCCAGCCACAACTAAATACAATTATTAACCCCTAAACCTCCGCTCCCAGACCCCGCAGCAACTAAATACAATTATTAACCCCTAAAACGCCGCTCCCGGAGCCCACCGCCACCTACATTATACTTATTAACCCCTAATCTCCCCCCCTACACCGCCGCCACCTACATTATATTTAATAACCCCTAATCTCCCCCCTACAGCGCAGCCACCTACCTACATTTATTAACCCCTAATCTGCCCCCCCTACACCGCCACCATTAAATTTATTAACCTCTAAACCTAATTCTAACCCTAATCCCCCCTAACTTAAATTTAATTTAAATAAATGTAAATAAATATTACTATCATTAAATAAATTATTCCTATTTAAAACTAAATACTTGCCTATAAAATAAATTACCTATAAAATAAACCCTAAGCTAGCCACAATATAACTAATAGTTACATTGTAGCTAGCTTAGGGTTTATATTTATTTTACAGGCAACTTTGTATTTATTTTAACTAGGTAGAATAGTTATTAAATAGTTATTAACTATTTAATAACTTCCTAATTAAAATAAAGACAAATATACCTGTAAAATAAAACCTAACCTAAGTTATAATTACACCTAACACTACACTATAATTAAATAAATAAATTAACTAAACTAAATAAAATTAAATACAATTTAAAAAAATTATCTAAAGTATAAACCCCCCACTAAATTACAGAAAATAATAAAATAATTACAATATTTTTAAACTAATTACACCTAATCTAATCCCCCTAACAAAATAAAAAAGCCCCCCAAAATAAAGAAAAGCCCTACCCTACACTAAATTACAAATAGCCCTTTAAAGGACCTTTTGCGGGGCATTGCCCCAAAGTAATCAGTTCTTTTACCTGTAAAAAAAGAAATACAACCCCCCAACATTAAAACCCACCACCCACACAAACAACCCTACTCTAAAACCCACCCAATCCCCCCTTAAAAAAACCTAACACTAACCCCTTGAAGATCACCCTACCTTGAGAAGTCTTCACCCAACCAGCCCAAAGTCCTCAACGAATCTGGCAGAAGAGGTCCTCCAGATGGGCAGAAGTCTTCATCCAGGCGGCATCTTCTATCTTCATCCATCCGGCGTGGAGCGGCTCCATCTTCAAGACATCCAACGCGGAGCATCCTCTTTGTTCGACGGTGACTGAAGAATGAAGGTTCCTTTAAGTGATGTCATCCAAGATGGCGTCCCTTCAATTCTGATTGGCTGATAGAATTCTATCAGCCAATCGGAAATAAGGTAGTAAAAATCCTATTGGCTGATGCAATTCAATCCGGCTTGGATGAAGATTTCTGCCAGTCTGGAGGACCACTTCTGCCAGATTCGTTGAGGACTTCGGCCCGGTTGGGTGAAGACTTCTCAAGGTAGGGTGATCTTCAAGGGGTTAGTGTTAGGTTTTTTAAGGGGGGATTGGGTGGGTTTTAGAGTAGGGTTGGGTGTGTGGGTGGTGGGTAAAAGAGCTGATTACTTTGGGGCAATGCCCCGCAAAAGGTCCTTTTAAGGGCTAATTGTAATTTAGTGTAGGGTAGGGCTTTTTTATTTTGTTAGGGGGATTAGATTAGGTTTAATTAGTTTAAAAATATTGTAATTATTTTATTTTCCGTAATTTAGTGGGGTTTTTTTTTGTACTTTAGATATTTTTTTTAAATTGTATTTAATTGTATTTAGTTTAGTTAATTTATTTAATTATAGTGCAGTGTTAGGTGTAATTGTAACTTAGGTTAGGTTTTATTTTACAGGTATATTTTTCTTTATTTTAACTAGGAAGTTATTAAATAGTTAATAACTATTTAATAACTATTCTACCTAGTTAAAATAAATACAAAGTTGCCTGTAAAATAAATATAAACTCTAAGGCCTAGATTTAGAGTTGGGCGGTAGCTGTCAAAACCAGCGTTAGAGGCTCCTAACGCTGGTTTTTACCGCCCTCTGGTATTTGGAGTCAGTCATTAAAGGGTCTAACGCTCACTTTTCAGCCGCGACTTTTAAATACCGCAGATCCCCTTACGTCAATTGCGTATCCTATCTTTTCAATGGGATCTTTCTAACGCCGGTATTTAGAGTCTTGGCTGAAGTGAGCGTTAGAAATCTAACGACAAGACTCCAGCCGCAGAAAGAAGTCAGTAGTTAAGAGCTTTCTGGGCTAACGCCGGTTTATAAAGCTCTTAACTACTGTGCTCTAAAGTACACTAACACCTATAAACTACCTATGTACCCCTAAACCGAGGTCCCCCCACATCGCCGCCACTCTATTAATTTTTTTTAACCCCTAATCTGCCGACCGCCACCTACGTTATACTTATGTACCCCTAATCTGCTGACCCTAACACCGCCGACCCCTATATTATATTTATTAACCCCTAACCTGCCCCCCACAACGTCGCCGCCAGCTACCTACAATAATTAACCCCTAATCTGCCGACCGCAAAGCGCTGCTACCTACGTTATCCTTATGTACCCCTAATCTGCTGCCCCTAACACCGCCGACCCCTATATTATATTTATTAACCCCTAATCTGCCCCCCTCAATGTCACCTCCACCTGCCTACACTTATTAACCCCTAATCTGCCGAACGGACCGCACTGCTACTATAATAAAGTTATTAACCCCTAATCCGCCTCACTCCCGCCTCAATAACCCTATAATAAATAGTATTAACCCCTAATCTGCCCTCCCTAACATCGCTGACACCTAACTTCAATTATTAACCCCTAATCTGCCGACCGAATCTTGCCGCTACTGTAATAAATGGATTAACCCCTAAAGCTAAGTCTAACCCTAACCCTAACACCCCCCTAAATTAAATATAATTTAAATCTAACGAAATAAATTAACTCTTATAAAATAAATGATTCCTATTTAAAGCTAAATACTTACCTGTAAAATAAACCCTAATATAGCTACAATATAAATTATAATTATATTATAGCTATTTTAGGATTTATATTTATTTTACAGGTAACTTTGTATTTATTTTAACCAGGTACAATAGCTATTAAATAGTTAAGAACTATTTAATAGCTAAAATAGTTAAAATAATTACAAAATTACCTGTAAAATAAATCCTAACCTAAGTTACAATTAAACCTAACACTACACTATCAATAAATAAATTAAATAAAATACCTACAATTACCTACAATTAAACCTAACACTACACTATCAATACATTAATTAAATACAATACCTACACATAACTACAATTAAACTAACTAAAGTACAAAAAAGAAAAAAGAACTAAGTTACAAAAAATAATAAAATATTTACAAACATTAGAAAAATATTACAACAATTTTAAACTAATTACACCTACTCTAAGCCCCCTAATAAAATAACAAAGACCCCCAAAATAAAAAAATGCCCTACCCTATTCTAAATTAAAAAAGTTCAAAGCTCTTTTACCTTACCAGCCCTGAACAGGGCCCTTTGCGGGGCATGCCCCAAGAAATTCAGCTCTTTTGCCTGTAAAAAAAACACATTCAATACCCCCCCCAACATTACAACCCACCACCCACATACCCCTAATCTAACCCAAACCCCCCTTAAATAAACCTAACACTAAGCCCCTGAAGATCTTCCTACCTTATCTTCACCTTGCCGGGTATCACCGATCGGTCCTGGCTCCAAAATCTTCATCCAACCCAAGCGGGGGCTGGCGATCCATAATCCTGCGGCTGAAGAGGTCCAGAAGAGGCTCCAAAGTCTTCATCCTATCCGGGAAGAAGAGGCGATCCAGACCGGCAACCATCTTGATCCAAGCGGCATCTTCTATCTTCATCTGATGAGGAACGGCTCCATCGTGAAGACCTCCAGCGCGGATCAATCTTCTTCCGACGACGTCCAACTGAAGAATGACGGTACCTTTAAGGGACGTCATCCAAGATGGCGTCCCTCAAATTCCGATTGGCTGATAGGATTCTATCAGCCAATCGGAATTAAGGTAGGAAAATTCTGATTGGCTGATGGAATCAGCCAATCAGAATCAAGTTCAATCCTTAAAGGAACCGTCATTCTTCAGTTGGACGTCGTCGGAAGAAGATTGATCCGCGCTGGAGGTCTTCACGATGGAGCCGTTCCTCATCGGATGAAGATAGAAGATGCCGCTTGGATCAAGATGGTTGCCGGTCTGGATCGCCTCTTCTTCCCGGATAGGATGAAGACTTTGGAGCCTCTTCTGGACCTCTTCAGCCGCAGGATTATGGATCGCCAGCCCCCGCTTGGGTTGGATGAAGATTTTGGAGCCAGGACGGATCGGTGTGATACCCAGCGAGGTGAAGATAAGGTAGGAAGATCTTCAGTGGCTTAGTGTTAGGGTTATTTAAGGGGGGTTTGGGTTAGATTAGGGGTATGTGGGTGGTGGGTTGTAATGTTGGGGGGGTATTGTATGTGTTTTTTTACAGGCAAAATAGCTGAATTATTTGGGGCATGCCCCGCAAAGGGCCCTGTTCAGGGCTGGTAAGGTAAAAGAGCTTTGAACTTTTGTAATTTATTATAGGGTAGGGCATTTTCTTTATTTTGGGGGGCTTTGTTATTTTATTAGGGGGCTTAGAGTAGGTGTAATTAGTTTAAAATTGTTGTAATATTTTTCTAATGTTTGTAAATATTTTTTTATTTTTTGTAACTTAGTTCTTTTTTATTTTTGGTACTTAAGTTAGTTTATTTAAATGTATTTATTTGTAGGTATTGTATTTAATTAATTTATTGATAGTGTAGTGTTAGGTTTAATTGTAGATAATTGTAGGTATTTTATTTAATTAATTTATTGATAGTGTAGTATTAGGTTTAATTGTAACTTAGGTTAGGATTTATTTTACAGGTAATTTTGTAATTATTTTAACTATTTTAGCTATTAAATAGTTATTAACTATTTAATAGCTATTGTACCTGGTTAAAATAAATACAAAGTTACCTGTAAAATAAATATAAATCCTAAAATAGCTATAATATAATTATAATTTATATTGTAGCTATATTAGAATTTATTTTACAGGTAAGTATTTAGCTTTAAATAGGAATAATTTATTTAATAAGAGTTAATTTATTTCGTTAGATTTAAATTATATTTAATTTAGGGGGGTGTTAGTGTTAGGGTTAGACTTAGCTTTAGGGGTTAATACATTTATTAGAATAGCGGTGAGCTCCAGTCGGCAGATTAGGGGTTAATGTTTGAAGTTAGGTGTCGGCAATGTTAGGGAGGGCAGATTAGGGGTTAATACTATTTATTATAGTGTTATTGAGGTGGGAGTGAGGCGGATTAGGGGTTAATAACTTTATTATAATAGCGGTGCAGTCCGCTCGGCAGATTAGGGGTTAATAAGTGTAGGCAGGTGGAGGCGACGTTGTGGGGGTTAATAAATATAATATAGGGGTCGGCGGTGTTAGGGGCAGCAGATTAGGGGTACATAGGGATAATGTAAGTAGCGGCGGTTTACGGAGCGGCAGATTAGGGGTTAAAAAAATATGCATGGGTCAGCGATAGCGGGGGCGGCAGAATAGGGGTTAATAAGTGTAAGGGTTAGGGGTGTTTAGACTCGGGGTACATGTTAGAGTGTTAGGTGCAGACGTAGGAAGTGTTTCCCCATAGCAAACAATGGGGCTGCGTTAGGAGCTGAACGCGGCTTTTTTGCAGGTGTTAGTTTTTTTTCAGCTCAAACAGCCCCATTGTTTTCTATGGGGGAATCGTGCACGAGCACGTTTTTTAAGCTGGCCGCGTCCGTAAGCACAGCTGGTATCAAGAGTTGAAGTTGCGGTAAATATGCTCTACGCTCCTTTTTTGGAGCCTAACGCAGCCATTCTGTGAACTCTAAATACCAGCGGTTTTTAAAAGGTGCGGCCAGAAAAAAGCACGCGTAGCTAACGCACCCCTTTGGCCGCAAAACTCTAAATCTAGGCGTAAGATAGCTACAATGTAACTATTAGTTATATTGTAGCTAGCTTAGGGTTTATTTTACAGGTAAGTATTTAGTTTTAAATAGGAATAATTTATTTAATGACAGTAATATTTATTTACATTTATTTAAATTATATTTAAGTTAGGGGGGTTAGGGTAAGGGTTAGACTTAGGTTTAGTGGTTCATAAATTTAATATAGTGGTGGCGGTGTAGGGGTGGCAGATTAGAGGTTAATAAGTATAATATAGGTGGCGGTGGGTTCCGGGTGCAGAAGTTTAGGGGTTAATACATTTATTTAGTTGTGGCGGGGTCCGGGAGCGTCGGGATAGGGGTTAATAACTTTTATTTAGGTGACAGCGGTGTAGGGGGGGCAGATTAGGGGTTAATATGTATAATGTAGGTGGCGGCGGTGTAGGTGGGGCAGATTTGGGGTGTTTAGACGCGGGGTACATGTTAGAGTGTTAGGTGTAAACATTCCCATAGGAATCAATGCGATATCAGGCAGCAGCGAACAACCAGGTTCTCTGGGCCGGAAGAGTGCCGAGCGTACCTGGTAGACTTTTGATAACTTATAAAAGTAGTCAGATTGTGCCAAACTTGCGTTCAGAACATCTGTAGTGACATAAGCATTGATCTGTGTCAGACTGAGTCCAGCAGATCGTATGTTACATCACTAAATTCTACTTTTGCCGGTCTGTAGGGTTTGATAACTGGCGAATCAGGCTCGCCACAAATACAATGCGGAATTCCAGTGTATTTGTGGTTGATGGCTTGATAAATAGATGCCTATGAATCAAATTATATACGCTTATGCTGTTATAATATTCTTTTCAAAGATCATAAAAGATATACCCTTAAAATTAACTTTACTCACAATAATCGCATTAAAATACCACAATAAAATACCAGAGTATAGACCATTAACAATCAAGACAAAATAACAAAATACTTTAACATCCAATTGATATGTCAATTTATGTGAGCTGAAATAACCTCCTATTTAGCTACAATAAGGCAAATTCTAATACACACACATATATATATATATATATATATATATATATAAATAACTGTAATTAATTTATTAAATTAAAATACAAATTTCTTTCTAAACATTAATATTTAATGCCAGTATATTTAATACAATCTAACTAAAGCTTTAGAATACCTTTGTTTAAAATATTAAATATACAATTGCTTATACTTTACAAGATCACCAGTTTGAGAATTCAGTTAATATCCAAATATGTCTATCGTCATATGTCTTAGGAGAATTATTAAAATTAATCTTGATAGTCTCTTATCCACAAAGAGTGTCCCGACGTATTTGTCTTACAGAAAACTGTGATCGCACACTGGTCTCTCTATAAGCAAAAATGGCAAAATGCAGGATTGCAAACAGTCACTCAGCAAAGTTTTTCCACCAAGCTGAGGCAAAACTCCTCCCCACTTCTTAATCATTCGATAGATTTGGATACGCTCTTTTCTCTGATTGGCTACTGGGAAATTTCATTTTCAACAGCCAAATGCCTTTTGGCTGTATTACTGGATTTAAGCCATCGGGGGCAGCAGACAAAGACAAACAGTTTCATTTTTAACACTGCTAACAGTAAATACAGATTATTATATATTTTTAATATATATATTTAGCATATTCACTATTTCTTGATATTAATAAAACTGTGTGGTCAATATGTATGTGCCCCATCTAACATAATGTATCATGTATTTATAAATACTAAACATGAGTATACTTCTAGCATCATACTAGTAAGTAATTTACTGTTAATTATTTTTCTTCACAGAATCATAGCATTCAACATCCTGGCATTGTATTGTATCTTAATATATATACAGAATATTTCATGCTTCTAATAATTTTTGAGTGCATGGACTTATGCTTATGACCAATATTCATAGGACATCTTGTTGTCTGAAAAATAAAGAAACAGATGTTATTTTGAAATGAGTAAAAAATGTATACATCTACCAATGCATCTATTATTCAATACAGCAGACATTTATCTAATATAGTATGTTTCAGATCAATACATATATGTTGTTAATATAGTCTGAGTGTGGAGAATGTTAACTTATATGAATTTATACTTTATTCATTTCATATTTAATATTATCCAAACAGACAATCTCTCAGACTTATCTATTTACATTTACTATACAGCTACTTATTAAGTTCAGCAAATACTTATCTTATATGTTACTGTTAGGCACTGCTTCTTAGATCCACAAACATACATTTTTATACAATACTGAAAATTACACATAAGTTATACTTTAAAATTAATTTCAAAGTTACAATGCAAAACATGTGTTTCTGCTAGCCAGTACAGATGTGTATCTGAGGTTCAGGGGCAATTAACAGGCCTGTGCTAATTACTATATTCTCATAATTTATGTTTGCTTATCTGACTTATGTAGAGAATCTTGTCTCCAACATCCCATGATGTATCCTGGCTTGGTTAATTATCTATCTTCACTAATTAAACCAAATGTTTTCCCTTTGTCTCTCTCTTAGATGTATTGAGCAGTGAGGGGGTCTGTAAATCTATTATCCATTTTGGGCAGGAAACCCATATATGGGCATACACATCTGAGGGTTTCATAATGATAATATTTACTTTGAAGTGGCCCATTGGTCTTATCTACACAGAGGTCTAAATCTTTTGTTCTTTCCTGTGTAACCAAGAAGAAGGGTGGTTTGGTCTGTTATGTCTACAGCCCACACAATTCATGTCAGAGAAGACATTAGCTGATCTGAAGTACCAAAATGTTTTTGATACATATGTAGTTTATTTAATGCTATTTACAGATACCTTGACATATGTGTATGATTATATACATATATATTTATGTGTTAATATATATTTACAGGGAACATAGACCACTATGTAATGCCACTTTTCAGTCCATTTTTTTTTAATACCTCACACCCGCCACTTTTAACCACTAAAAACTGCCTAGTGCTGTAGTTTTTTGTGAAAGACTCTTTATTTTGGTGGTATTTGGGGAACTTGTAGAAAATTAACCAGAGATCTGATCTCTGGTTAATTTTCAAGAGCGCTAATTGCTACTGCAAGCTTGCAGTAGCAATAACCAGCCACTTGTAATGGCTAGTTATTTATTGTGTGCCGCAAACAGGGGAATTTGCCTGTTTGAGGGCGTGCAATAAATTAGCGCTCCATTTCTAATCTGGCCCTTAATAGAGGAAGGATCTGCAGTTACTCAAACTAACGATTAATATAACATGGGTAACAAAATATAACATATAGATACCTGTATGTGCTTCAATTTAGCTAAAATCATGCAGAGGAAATATAAAATTATTATTATTATGTGGCTCATTAGTGAACAGGTCTCTCTTGGGATCATCATAAGACCAAAGAAATGTATAGGGAGAGGGCTAACAAATATTTAGTAAATTTAGCTATACCAGAATTAAAGTATAAGAAAATAATTTCCCACGAACTTGAGTATTAAAACCCTACCACCCTTATATGGGCCCTATACCCGGATGACAGGAAAACAACTCTATTTGTAGGTGGGAACATTCCTAAGAGTTAACTGTTAATCTCCTCTAAGATACTAATATGGTTATTTTTGGCTAGATTTAGAGTTTTGTGGCCAAAGGGGTGCGTTAGCTACTTGTGGTTTTTTCCCCCCGCACCTTTTAAATAACGCTAGTATTTAGAGTTCTCTGAAGGGCTCCAAAAAGGGAGCGTAGAGCATAATTTACCGCCACTTCAAATCTCCATACCAGCGTTGCTTACGGTAGCGGCCATCTTGAAAAACGTGCTTGTGCATGATTCCCCCATAGGAAACAATGGGGCAGTTTGAGCTGCAAAAAAACCTAACACCTGCAAAAAAGCAGCGTTCAGCTCCTAACGCAGCCCCATTGTTTCCTATGGGGAAACACTTCCTAAGTCTGCACCTAACATCCTAGCATGAACCCCGAGTCTAAACACACCTAACCTTACACTTATTAACCCCTAATCTGCTTCCCCCGCTATCGCTGACCCCTGCATATTATTATTAACCCCTAATCTGCCGCTCCATACACCGCCGCCACCTACATTATATCTATGTACCCCTAATCTGCTGCACCTAACACCGCCGACCCCTATATTATATTTATTAACCCCTAATCTGCCCCCCCAACGTCGCCGCTACCTTATCTACACTTACCTACACTTATTAACCCCTAATCTGCCGACCGGACCTCGCCGCCACTATAATAAATGTGTTAACCCCTAAACCGCCTCACTCCCGCCTCGCAAACCCTATAATAAATAGTATTAACCCCTAATCTGCCCTCCCTAACATCTCCGACACCTAACTTCAAGTATTAACCCCTAATCTGCCGACCGGACCTCGCCGCTACTCTAATAAATGTATTAACCCCTAAAGCTAAGTCTAACCCTAACACCCCCCTAAATTAAATATAATTTTAATCTAACGAAATAAATTATTTCTTATTAAATAAATTAATCCTATTTAAAGCTAAATACTTACCTGTAAAATAAACCCTAATATAGCTACAATATAAATAATAATTATATTGTAGCTATTTTAGGATTTATATTTATTTTACAGGCAACTTTGTATTTATTTTAACTAGGTACAATAGCTATTAAATAGTTATTAACTATTTAATAGCTACCTAGTTAAAATTATTACAAAATTACCTGTAAAATAAATCCTAACCTAAGTTACAATTAAAACTGAAACTACACTATCAACAAATAAATTAAATCAATTAACTACAATTACCTACAATTAAATAAACTAAACTAAATTACAAAAAACAAACAAACACTAAATTACAAAAAAAAAAAGATTACAAGAATTTTAAACTAATTACACCTACTCTAAGCCCGATAAAAAAATAACAAAGCCCCCCAAAATAAAAAAATGCCCTACCCTATTCTAAAATAAAAAGTTAACAGCTCTATTACCTTACCAGCCCTTAAAAGGGCCTTTTGCTGGGCATGCCCCAAAGAAATCAGCTCTTTTGCCTGAAAAAAAAACATACAATACCCCCCCAACATTGCAACCCACCACCCACATACGCCTAATCTAACCCAAACCCCCCCTTAAAAAACTTAACACTAAGCCCCTGAAGATCTCCCTACCTTGTCTTCACCCAACCGGGTATCACCGATCCGTCCAGAAGAGGGTCCGAAGTCTTCATCCTATCCGGCCAGAAGAGGTCCTCCAGAGGGTCGGAAGTCTTCATTCAGGCGGCATCTTCTATCTTCTTCCATCCGGAGTGGAGCGGGTCCATCTTTAAGCAGCCGATGCGGAGCCATCCTTCCTCACCGACGGACTAACGATGAATGAAGGTTCCTATAAATGACGTCATCCAAGATGGCTTCCCTCGAATTCCGATTGGCTGATAGGATTCTATCAGCCAATCGGAATTAAGGTAGGAAAAATCTGATTGGCTGATTGAATCAGCCAATCAGATTAAAGTTCAATCCGATTGGCTGATTGGATCAGCCAATCAGATTGAGCCTGCATTCTATTGGCTGTTCCGATCAGCCAATAGAATGCAAGCTCAATCTGATTGGCTGATTGGATCAGCCAATCCGATTGAACTTGAATCTGATTGGCTGATTCAATCAGCCAATCAGATTTTTCCTACCTTAATTCCGATTGGCTGATATAATCCTATCTCGGTCAAAAGCCTTGTCCACGTCTGTAGACAGTATGACCAATGGGGTATTAGTTTCATGTGAATAATGAATAAGATTTAAGGTTCTGACCGTGCCGTCTTTCGCCTCCCTGCCAGGGATGAACCCCACCTGATCTGGAGTAATTAGATCCGTAATATACTTATTAATTCTGTTCACTAATATTCTGGCGTAGATTTTTAGGTCTGTAATTATTAAAGATATTGGACGATAGTTAGATGGGCTTTCTGTTGTCCTCCCTGGTTTAGGGATCATTATAATATGAGTTTCTAACGCTGCTCTGGAGAATGAGTGGGTCTCATTTATAGAGGTATAGTATGATAAAAGGTGGGGAATTAGTATATATTTAAATTTAGTATAATAAGAATAAGAAAACCCATCTGGGCCAGGTGCTTTGCCCGTTGGGAGGTTTTTAATAGAGTCCACCACCTCCTCTATAGTTATAGGTTCTTCTAGTTGTGTTTTTTGATCTGATGTGAGTTTTGGCAAGTGTAATTGCGAGAGGTAGTGGTCTATGTTTTCTCTTCATTGATTATTATCATGTAAAATCTTAGGAGATAAATTATATAAATCTTTGAAGTAGTCTCTAAAGGTTGCAGCTATGGAATGGGAGGAATGGTGGGGCTGTCCCTTTTGTAATAGTATTTCTAATGCTTTCTTTAAATGTAATATTTGAATTATGCAATATTCTATATAGAAACATTCAAAATGATATATTTGTATATATTATGTATCAATTTACTAGATTCCCTCCCTACCACATAAACTATTGAACTTCTGAATAGTATTTGATAAAATTTCGAATGTGGACATTCAATATAATTATAAACATTCGAATTCGAAATTGACATTCGAAAAATGTAAATAGCATTCGATTACAGAATTTTTAAGAATATTCGTTCTTATCAAAATTCGGATTTATAATTCGAATTTCGGTAAGAACATTTGTTCTAACATTCGAATTTGGAAATTTATACATTCGCCCATGCCTAGTCATGATATCCAAATAACTAGAAGAAGCAATAGTAGACACAAACATACTAATACAGTGTAACATGTATGTGCTATGATAGCGAAATATCTAGAGAAGATAATATTAAACACAAACATATTAACTCAGTGTAATTTACATGTGCAATGATAGTTGAATATCTAAAGGGGGTAAAATAAAATGCAGACATAGCGCAGTGAATTATACATGTCCTATAAGAGCTAAATATCTAGAGGAGATAATATTAAACAGTACCAGTACAGGGAGATATACATATGCTATGAGAGCTAAATATCTAGAGGAGGTAATATAAAACACAGCCATACTAGTGTAGTATAATATACAGGGAGTGCAGAATTATTAGGCAAATGAGTATTTTGACCACATCATCCTCTTTATTGCATGTTGTCTTACTCCAAGCTGTATAGGCTCGAAAGCCTACTACCAATTAAGCATATTAGGTGATGTGCATCTCTGTAATGAGAAGGGGTGTGGTCTAATGACATCAACACCCTATATCAGGTGTGCATAATTATTAGGCAACTTCCTTTCCTTTGGCAAAATGGGTCAAAAGAAGGACTTGACAGGCTCAGAAAAGTCAAAAATAGTGAGATATCTTGCAGAGGGATGCAGCACTCTTAAAATTGCAAAGCTTCTGAAGCGTGATCATCGAACAATCAAGCGTTTCATTCAAAATAGTCAACAGGGTCGCAAGAAGCGTGTGGAAAAACCAAGGCGCAAAATAACTGCCCATGAACTGAGAAAAGTCAAGCGTGCAGCTGCCAAGATGCCATTTGCCACCAGTTTTGGCCATATTTCAGAGCTGCAACATCACTGGAGTGCCCAAAAGCACAAGGTGTGCAATACTCAGAGACATGGCCAAGGTAAGAAAGGCTGAAAGACGACCACCACTGAACAAGACACACAAGCTGAAACGTCAAGACTGGGCCAAGAAATATCTCAAGACTGATTTTTCTAAGGTTTTATGGACTGATGAAATGAGAGTGAGTCTTGGTGGGCCAGATGGATGGGCCCGTAGCTGGATTGGTAAAGGGCAGAGAGCTCCAGTCCGACTCAGACGCCAGCAAGGTGGAGGTGGAGTACTGGTTTGGGCTGGTATAATAAAGATGAGCTTGTGGGGCCTTTTCGGGTTGAGGATGGAGTCAAGCTCAACTCCAAGTCCTACTGCCAGTTTCTGGAAGACACCTTCTTCAAGCAGTGGTACAGGAAGAAGTTTGCATCCTTCAAGAAAAACATGATTTTCATGCAGGACAATGCTCCATCACACGCGTCCAAGTACTCCACAGCGTGGCTGGCAAGAAAGGGTATAAAAGAAGAAAATCTAATGACATGGCCTCCTTGTTCACCTGATCTGAACCCCATTGAGAACCTGTGGTCCATCATCAAATGTGAGATTTACAAGGAGGGAAAACAGTACACCTCTCTGAACAGTGTCTGGGAGGCTGTGGTTGCTGCTGCACGCAATGTTGATGGTGAACAGATCAAAACACTGACAGAATCCATGGATGGCAGGCTTTTGAGTGTCCTTGCAAAGAAATGTGGCTATATTAGTCACTGATTTGTTTTTGTTTTGTTTTTGAATGTCAGAAATGTATATTTGTGAATGTTGAGATGTTATATTGGTTTCACTGGTAAAAATAAATAATTGAAATGGGTATATATTTGTTTTTTGTTAAGTTGCCTAATAATTATGCACAGTAATAGTCACCTGCACACACAGATATCCCCCTAAAATAGCTATAACTAAAAACAAACTAAAAACTACTTCCAAAAATATTCAGCTTTGATATTAATTAGTTTTTTGGGTTCATTGAGAACATGGTTGTTGTTCAATAATAAAATTAATCCTCAAAAATACAACTTGCCTAATAATTCTGCACTCCCTGTACATGTGTAAAGTACAAAAAAGAATAATATGTCATGTTACAAAAATAACAATCATAATGAGAAGCTTTAACACAGTTGAGCCATACACACAATAATTAATAGTGAGGCCATTGGATAAAGAGAGAAGTACTTAAGAAACCTCCATTTTGAAAGAAACTTTAGTATAGTGGTAACTACAACCTTGGTCACTTATGGACCACCTGTGAAATTAGAGTTATATCATATGGTGTTTATGTTAGAGGCCACTCTTGGCCCCTTGGAAAAGTTTTACAGTTTTAATGGGCTATTGAGATCAAACAGCATTAGTATATAATGGAAATGAAGTTAGGAAAATGTAGCTAGATACTCAAACATGATATATTTCGCTAGTTAATAACTGTTTAGTATATATTTACTGAAAGAAGCGAACCATAAGGAAAGTCACAAAACTATAATGTCAGGTTAAGCTATAATGTATGTTTTAGCTGTTTGTCATATAATAATGTTAATCGTTGCTCAGAGTTGGGGCATATATATATAGTTATTTGGATTATAGTAATGTGAAGTATCTTTAGCATCAAACAAATCATTTAGCAGTATTAAGATATTTGGCATAATAATTCTATGTTTTGAACTTAGAGAACTTCAGAATGGCTGCCTATTTGTATGGGTGGAGGAATTTTGCTGTAAGGTGAACACGGGGCACAAATTATATAGTCACTTGTGAGCTTTAAAAAGACACAAGTCATAGGGAGTAAAAAAAGCAGCGTTCAGCTCCTAACGCAGCTACATTGTTTCCTATGGGGGAATCGTGCTCGTGCACGATTCCCCCATAGGAAACAATGGGGCTGTTTGAGCTGAAAAAAAACCTAACACCTGCAAAAAAGCAGCGTTCAGCTCCTAACGCAGCTACATTGTTTCCTATGGGGAAACACTTCCTACGTCTGCACCTAGCACCCTAACATGTACCCCGAGTCTAAACACCCCTAAACTTACACTTTTTAACCCCTAATCTGCCGCCCCCGCTATCGCTGACCCCTGCATATTATTATTAACCCCTAATCTGTCGCTCCGTACACTGCCGCCAGCTACGTTATCCCTATGTACCCCTAACATCGCCGACCACTATGTTATATTTATTAACCCCTAATCTGACACCCCCGCTATCGCTGATGCCTGCATATTATTATTAACTCCTAATCTGCCGCTCCGTACACCGCCGCAACATACATTATAGTTATGTACCCCTAATCTGCTGCCCCTAACACGGCCGACCCCTATATTATATTTATTAATCCCTAATCTGCCCCCCACAACGTCACCTCCAGCTACCTACAATAATTAACCCCTAATCTGCCGACCGGAGCTCACCGCTACTATAATAAATGTATTAACCCCTAAAGCTAAGTCTAAACCTAACACTAACACCCCCCTAAGTTAAATATAATTTAAATCTAACGAAATAAACTAACTCTTATTAAATAAATTATTCCTATTTAAAGCTAAATACTTACCTGTAAAATAAACCCTAATATAGCTACAATATAAATTATAATTATATTGTAGCTATTTTAGGATTAATATTTATTTTACAGGCAACTTTGTATTTATTTTAACCAGGTACAATAGCTATTAAATAGTAAATAACTATTTAATAGTTACCTAGTTAAAATAATTACAAAATTACCTGTAAAATAAATCCTAACCTAAGTTACAATTAAACCTAACACTACACTATCAATAAATAAATTAAATAAAATACCTACAATTATATACAATTAAACCTAACACTACACTATCAATAAATTAATTAAATACAATATCTACAAATAAATACAATGAAATAAACTAACTAAAGTACAAAAAATAAAAAAGAATTAAGTTACAAAAAATAATTTTTTTTTACAAACATTAGAAAAATATTACAACAATTTTAAACTAATTACACCTACTCTAAGCCCCCTAATAAAATAACAAACACCCCCAAAATAAAAAAAATGCCCTACCCTATTCTAAATTAAAAAAGTTCAAAGCTCTTTTACCTTACCAGCCCTGAAAATGGCCATTTGCGGGGCATGCCCCAAAGAATTCAGCTCTTTTGCCTGTAAAAAAACACATACCACCCCCCCCCAACATTACAACCCACCACCCACATACCCCTAATCTAACCCAAACCCCCCTTAAATAAACCTAACACTAAGCCCCTGAAGATCTTCCTACCTTATCTTCACCTCGCCGGGTATCACACCGATCCGTCCTGGCTCCGATGACTTGATCCAATCCCAAGCGGGGGGCTGAAGATGTCCATGATCCGGCTGAAGTCTTCATCCAAGCGGGAGCTGAAGAGGTCCATGATCCGGCTGAAATCTGCTATCAACGGCATCTCAATCTTCTTTCTTCCGGAGCCATCATCTTTCAGCCGACGCGGATCCAACCTCTTCTACCGACGCCTACTCGCCGAATGATGGTTCCTTTAAATGACGTCATCCAAGATGGCGTCCGTCGAATTCCGATTGCCTCAATCAGAATTTTCCTACCTTAATTCTGATTGGCTGATAGAATCCTATCAGCCAATCGGAATTCGACGGACGCCATCTTGGATGACGTCATTTAAAGGAACCATCATTCGGCTAGTAGGCGTCGGTAGAAGAGGTTGGATCCGCGTCGGCTGGAATATGATGGCTCCGGAAGAAAGAAGATTGAAGATGCCGTTGATAGAAGACTTCAGCCGGATCATGGACCTCTTCAGCTCCGCTGGGATGAAGACTTCAGCCGGATCATGGACATCTTCAGCCCCCGCTTGGGCTTGGATCAAGACATCGGAGGCTCTTCTGGACTGATCGGGACCCGGTGTGGTAAAGACAAGGTAGGAAGATCTTCATGGGCTTCAGTGTTAGGTTTATTTAAGGGGGGTTTGGGTTAGATTAGGGGTATGTGGGTGGTGGGTTGTAATGTTTTTTTTTACAGGCAAAAGAGCTGAATTATTTGGGGCATGCCCCGCAAAGGGCCCTTTTCAGGGCTGGTAAGGTAAAAGAGCTTTGAACTTTTTAATTTAGAATAGGGTAGGGCATTTTTTTATTTTGGGGGTCTTTGTTATTTTATTAGGGGGGCTTAGAGTAGGTGTAATTAGTTTAAAATTGTTGTAATATTTTTCTAATGTTTGTAAATATTTTTTTATTTTTTGTAACTTAGTTCTCTTTTATTTTTTGTACTTTAGTTAGTTTATTTCATTGTATTTATTTGTAGATATTGTATTTAATTAATTTATTGATAGTGTAGTGTTAGGTTTAATTGTAGATAATTGTAGGTATTTAATTTAATTTATTTATTGATAGTGTAGTGTTAGGTTTAATTGTAGATAATTGTAGGTATTGTATTTAATTTATTTATTGATAGTGTAGTGTTTAGGTTTAATTGTAACTTAGGTTAGGATTTATTTTACAGGTAATTTTGTAATTATTTTAACCAGGTAACTATTAAATAGTTATTAACTATTTAATAGCTATTGTACCTGGCTAAAATAAATACAAAGTTGCCTGTAAAATAAATATTAATCCTAAAATAGCTACAATATAATTATAATTTATATTGTAGCTATATTACGGTTTATTTTACAGGTAAGTATTTAGCTTAAATAGGAATAATTTATTTAATAAGAGTTAATTTATTTTGTTAGATTTAAATTATATTTAACTTAGGGGGGTGTTAGTGTTAGGTTTAGACTTTAGGGGTTAATACATTTATTATAGTAGCGGTGAGCTCCGGTCGGCAGATTAGGGGTTAATTATTGTAGGTAGCTGGCGGCGACGTTGTGGGGGGCAGATTAGGGGTTATTAAATATAATATAGGGGTCGGCGGTGTTAGGGGCAGCAGATTAGGGGTAAATAGGGATAATGTAGCTGGCGGCGGTGTACGGAGCGGCAGATTAGGGGTTAAAAAATTTAATAGAGTTGTGGCGATGTGGGGGGACCTCGGTTTAGGGGTACATAGATAGTTTATGGGTGTTAGTGTACTTTAGAGCACAGTAGTTAAGAGCTTTATAAACCGGCGTTAGCCCAGAAAGCTCTTAACTCCTGTTTTTTTTCTGCGGCTGGAGTTTTTAGAAAGATCCCATTGAAAAGATAGGATACGCAAATGGCGTAGGGGGATCTGCGGTATGGAAAAGTCGCGGCTGTAAAGTGAGAATTAGACCCTTTCCTGACTGACTCCAAATACCAGCGGGCGGTAAAAACCAGCGTTAGGAGCCTCTGACGCTGGTTTTGACGGCTACCACCCAACTCTAAATCTAGCCGTAATTGAATTGTAATAGAACAATAACAGCCTACGACTAGAAATAGTAAATAATGGGGGGCGGAGCCAGCAGCCGAGGCAGCAAGCCGTGTTTCAACAGAGCTCCTGCTGATGGACTAAATAAATCATTATATTCACCTAGTCACGGAACCTTATTTTATGAAGTCTTTTTCTATTTGAGCCCTAATGTAAAGGACAATCGATACCAGCTACGAATTTAGAATACTGGACGCTGACGCAGCAGAAAAATCTTTTTGGCCTGAGGAGACGAGTGCAGGGGATAGACCGCCATCTTGGAAGACATTCGCGCTTTACAGCTACTTCCAGAAACATCTCTTGCTGTATATTAACTCAGTCTTACCTTACTCTATGGAGAACCAAGTTGCTGCTGCGATACGTAATCTCTCCCTCTCTCTAGACATACACTATTGCTCACTCCTCCGGGAGTTGAGAGCAACTAGACTACTGAAGAGAGATATACCGGCAGCATGTGGGAACGGAGAAGCATCTGGAACTTACAGATCCAGTTTACCGCAAAGTGGAGGAGCTGTGCTGTCTGACTTAGAGGAGGTAAGCAGAGTCGACGAGCAGAGTCCTGAGTCTGATGTGACCGCTCTAATAGATCACTCTGGACAATGTAAATTTCTACAGCCGGTTGAATCGGAGCAGAAACCTGTCAGGCAAACCCAGACTCGTTTAACATGGGCTTCTACAGCGGACCTGGAGATATATCCTGATTATGTGAAATGGGAGCCCAGAGAACCTAATGCTATAAATAGCCCTGATCTTGTTGTGCAGCGGTGCGATCCCTTACCAGTGTCTCAAATTGAGGCGGCTACCCTATTAGTAAGCGACGCCGATATCTCTATGGAGCTGGAGACTGACACTTATACCAGGGCAGTTCTGAAAGAGAGCGGTCATGCATCTGGTAATCTCATGACACTCAACTACCGGTTCTTATTAACCTGGGGTAGTACCAGTTCCCTGATGATGTTTAAAATTGACATCGGACAATGTTTGAAACACATTCCTTCATCAGTATACCACCGGTCTGGAGTGGGATAGAATGGAAACATTATATTAACAGGACGCATACTAAAGTTTTATTACCCCCCTGTGCTTGACTCCACCATCTTTGAGACTTTAGTGGCGTTATTAACCTAGTTTTCAACATGCTAAGTATGTTAGCTCACTGACGCTTTAAATCCATAAGCGGAGAACACTCTCTCATTACGTAGTAAATCCAGAATTGGCATTTTCCTCTTTTCACTTAATAAGCAGTTGTCCTAGGCCTCCCACTCTCCTAAAGGACACATATTTATGATAGCTTTTAGGCTTGAAGTCACAATGTACACACACAATGGTGGATAATTACTCTACAGATATGCTATAACATATATGCTCGTTTGTATTGTGCTAGTTTTCTGAACCATATCTAAGGTGCCTATATATAAGAGGCAGTTTGTTATTTTCTCTTCTAAACAGGTTTATATACTCTCTAGTTGTTCAGTATCAATGCAATCTACACCTTATAATGTTGTCACATTCCTGCTCAGGTTATCTTGTACACTGCGGTCTCTGATATGCTGCCACATTCTACTTATAAATGTTTAGTGTCTACTTATATGCAGGAGACAGTTTACCTCCTTTTTCCTCCAATAGTATTATATCCTACCTCTCTGTTTAATTATAATATCAGTTGTGTTTTATAATGTTACAAGACACTTATTTAGCTCCTTATATTTACTGTGATTTCAGAACATTTTGGACGTGCTCTTATGCTGGATATAGTGGACTGCAGGCTAGTTAGCTGGTATTAGAGCACAACCTGCATCAGGGTATTACTGAATATTAAAGTATTGTAATATAGAATATATACTGATAGCACCACTGTCGGATATTACCTTTAACTATTTAAATAGCATGATCACACGTATACCTACTCCTCATTGTGCTATGCTTCCTGTGTCTAGCTATCTCAGAAAAGAAAAGGTTAATAGTCCTTTTAGACATAACCAAAGTATTTTTCTGATATTGCTGTTTGCTCCTTTTTTTTTTTTTTTTAAGTAAAGGTACAGAGTAGTGTAGATTTCATGTGAGCCTATGTAGGTAATTTTCAGGTTTGCTGATTATATATATGGAGCTGGATACAGATTAATACCTGTATAGCTGCATTATTTTTGTATTATGTTGATCTATCAAACATGCTCCCCCAGACAACTCCTACACGTTATGCTTCACTGTTTACTTGCCACTTAAGACACTATCTCTCGTCAGGGCCTCTGAACGTAAAGACTCTCACCTTCTACTTATACCTGGGTTATTTATCTATTAATGCTGGCCCCTGCTATATATAAAGGTTATGAAAGTTAATGGCTAGGGTTTATACCCCACTGAAGAACTATACGATATAGTTAATATTTATTTAGTTTATCATAGGCTGTAGCCCCACTATATTATCTAAACTGGTATATACTTATAGGCAGAGGTTTTAATTGCTAAAACTAAAATTACTTGCATGAAACATAGGCCGTTAAAGTAAGATTCTGGGTTTCTATCAAAGGAGTGATCTCCGTATTAGTGCACTAAGGTTTCTACACTATTCCCTATATGGGGTCCTTGTAATCCCGGATATAAGAGACATGGGACTAGTGACTTTTCCCTTCTCCTATCCAAGGAACTTGCTTGTTTCTTTAAAATCTGGAGCAGGGTAAACTGCAGCTCCTAATGCAACGTTAGCTCTTTACCTAAACATGTTTCAGTATATGTGTAAAATTGTGTTCACAGTTCTGTTAATGCTACTAGCTCCTTCTTGATTTATTTTGTTGTACTTGTTCTTATGTGGGTATGGGTACGTGTAAAATACTGGGAGTCACTTATACACCATTCTTATTTTATTGTACAGCCTATCTTATGTGAACTTTTAATAGGGATCTTAATTATCTAGTTATGCCAGTATTATTCCTATATTAGCATAACCATTATTAATGCTGGAGTTGTTGCATACACTTGCTTATATCTTATAACTGATGCATATATCTGATTCATAGTTATAATAGAATATTATTAGAGGCCATAGGCCCTACCTTATGGACCCCATTTCAAATCACCCCCATATATAATTGAGGGCTATCTAGCATTGTGTAAACAGTAGTCTTATAAGATATGTTGACTACAACATCTGTTACGTTCTTGTCACAAAATCTGCCCATAGTGTTTCTTTTATAGATCCACACTCACTAGATCCAATTCTGCACATCAGGTATATGATTGATCCCCAACACTTAAGCATGTGTTAGGCTAGCACTTCTGGTAAATCTTCACTATATTCTCTCAGAGATTTTTGAATATGCCTTTATTCTATTTGATCTGACCCTATTTTCATGCTCTATATGACTAAACACCTCACAAAAATTGTAAAGACAGAGTAGGTATCTCCCCTCACCCTTTCCCACTCTGTGTTTTAGGGTGGGTCATACCCACTATCCCTTTTCCGTCTGTGTCCAGTGGAGACAATCGTCCCCGAGGGGAGATACTGATTACATTTCTTACCCATAGTGGTCTTAACATTAATGCCATAAGCTGGTAAAATGAGTGACCCTTTATGTTTTCATATCTTGGTTGCGCCTATTTGTACAGTAGCTTATCGACTATGTTAATTGCTAAACATTTTGTCTCTACCATTTAATGTTTGTGACAAATACCACTTTCTCCAGTATAACAATCTACATAGCTAACTTAGCTAAAAGTCACTAGACTTTTTATGCTGATTTAAAAATAATCTAATATTGCTTTTCATCTTAGAATATGCGACTATGTTTCTATGCTCCCTTTATTTGAGCGCAGAGGTTTTATCAAACAAGATTATGTTCATGTTAAGAAATAGTTATTCTGTTTTTGTTGGCTCTGCCCTCCCACTCCAATCCCTATTACCACACCCAGGCTTAGACCGGGGCTCATATTATTTAGTCTATATTAGCTTCATAATACCCCCCCCCCATACTGTTTAGCTTAAACCTGTAATGACCTGGAACCCAGTCCTTCCAACTAGCATTTTCAATGTATTCTCTCAATGTAACTAAGCTCATTGTATGTTTGTCATAACTTTCTCTTTATATGGGCATAATTCTTTATTTAGATAATTATTCCGCTTTGATGGAGCTATGTCCATCCCAGTAGTCATGTAAATAACAAGCCCTCCCTGTGAAGTCCACCCTTATATCCATCCAATAAGGCTTTCCATACCTGCTCTCATGCCCTATTTGGCTCCGCCCCCCCCATTCCCCTCCCCACTCCACTTTGAGCGGCTCTTGCCCGCTGCGCCCCTTCTCCCCCTCCCCGCTAAATTGGCCCATAAGTGGCCAAACACAAGCCAATCCATGTTTATCTTAACCTTACTAGTTTATATTATGCTACAAACGCTTTTCAGGATAATGTGGAGAATATACTCTATTTCCCCCCTCCTCTACCCCCCATAAAACCAACCCTTCCTTGTTTATATTTTCTAAATTGATAACTTATGGTGTATTTGTCCATCACAAGGTTGGATCACTTCTAGTCTACATACCATATAAAAAAATAAAAACTGAGGTCTCAATTTGGATAGTCCAAAATTTTTACTAATACCTTTAATAAACGGGATTTATATGCCCCGTCTGTTTAGAGTTATTGCCTAGTAAACCTCCATGCTCCTTCATAACACTAACTAGCTATAGCTACTACATTCTTTACCACTCACCATAGAGTATTACTCTTTATATTCTTGAATCTATACAATGTGGGCATATCTAGTATTGGTTTATCTGGCAAGATCATGGTATTAGTATTGTACTATTCTCCTTTGTTATTATTGTTGGACATTTCATTATTGTTATATTTGTTTATGACTTCAATAAAAAACTATTTAAAAAAAAAAAAAAAAAAAAAAGGGAAAAAAAAAAAAAAAATAGTAATAATAGTGAGCAGTAATAACTAGCATGCCCACGCAACTAACAGCCTAACAAAAACTTTGTGTAAAGCAACATCATATTGTTAATTAAAAAGTAAACATAATGCAACATGAGTAGCTCTTAAATTAAATTTCTATGTAAACAAATCCCCAAGGAGACAATAATCTAGCCCACAACAGATTTCTGAATTTGTCTGGGAAAGTCTCTACCACTCTGGAGTTAGGTGTCAACCAGTCTTATCTTCAGCTCGGCTACTGCCTTCATTGGGATCGCTGTAGAATTGGAGACTGTGGATATAGTCATAGCTACAGGCATAGCGCCCGGCTAACTTTTGATATTTGCATTCTGGGATTCATACTGCATCTCAGTAGAGATATCAGGTGGGGTCCCTATTGTAGGTTGAAGCACTGTGGTGTCCGCATGAATCTTTGTTTGCAGGGATGGCTCTGTTATTGTGCTCCTCTGTTGTGCCAGTACTGCTCCTATGACCAACCAATTTCTAGGGAACTCTGAGTCCCAATCACGTCTGAGAGAAGCCGCCAAGTGATCACAAGATGTCTCATCTGGAACTGGGGCCACCACTCTCGACGAATGCTGGGTCATCTGTATAATATTTGAGGTATGGGTAAGATGCGGGTGAAGAGTACTCCTAGTATAGCCTGGGTCAGCTGCGGAAGCTTGTGTGATAGGGCTGTGATCTCTTGCTTGAGGGTGTGGAATTGTAAATCCATGCATATTCTAAGGCCCTTAATGGCACTATCGATTGCTGCCAGCATAGCCATGATCAACTCTTGGAGGCTAAGAAGCTCAAAGATAATATAGCGAGTTTTAATTGTTGCATGTGATCTGTTACCACTCAGGATTGAAGAGAGGAGAGCGTAAGTATACAACGCACAAGAGGCATTTGTTTATTACTGCAGTGTGATGTTATCTGCCAAACCCCAGGTAACGGAAGAGGGGGAGTTGGTAGGCAGGACAAAGGCCGCAGCCAGTATCGTCAGTAGTCCAAAATGGAGCTCCTCACTGAGTTATTCATACAATATTGACACCATTCGGCGCAGTAGATGATGACACAGCTTGTACTCTTTATAAGGAATGGTGATGTCTCTTTTGTAGCAGGATAATCATTGAAGTATTTAGAAGAAGTGAGGAGCTCACATTTTTCCGTGTTAGCATGGCTGCTACCCGGACACGCCCCATGTAAGTTTATTTTTGACTTTCCTATCCCTTTAATAGGCTGATCTTTTATTGTCTGCTAGCAGGATTCTCTTACTGACAGGAAAAATGAAAGTGAAGCTCTTGCTATGTGTAACAGCTTAGACACTAGTAACAATTCTAAATAAGTTAAATATATGTGATTGGACATGTATTAATCAATGTAAAAGAACAGGGTTCCTGGAATAATTCCAGGAAAAGTATGTGACCAGAACCCCACAACTTCAATTCCCCAATGCCACAAGCCTAAGTGTGTACAAGAGGGCAGTGCTTATGCCGGTTATACATTAAATAATGAGAAAAGAATACAGGGAAGAGACATATAGTGGTACACTTATAAAATATATACAAATATTGAAGTGAGTATTATCAAGTATTGCAAATACAGATGAGAAAGAGGACCTATATAATTAAAACATAACTTTTAATAATGGTACTAAAAATACTCAACACCATAAAAACATTTAAAAACACAAAAATACAAGAGCATGCTACTCCCACAGTGTGGATACAAAGATCCAAACAAACAAACAAACAAACAAACAAACAAACAATCAAAGATGTAATGCTTGACATGTAACTATCTATTATGAAAGCAAGATCAGCACAAAATGGGTGATTATCCCAAATAGCTGGCCTACAGCAAATAAAACAATCCCTTATTTGTATATATTTTGCCCATATGGGCTTAAGTATTCTCTTGCTGTACTGCAGGTAATTATTTAAAAAGGCTGGGTTTCCACGTGTGTATCTCCTAGAAAAATGTTATCATCATATATAAAGCAATGGTGCCTATTAGAACACACACATACACTCATATGAAATACTGGGAGTAGCAGTGCGAAGAAAAGTTTTATATCTAAAACTAAGTTTTGCTTCTGCTACATATGATGTCATGTGAGTTCCCTGCAGACAAAACTGTGTGACATGTGCATCAGTAGCATCAGTAGTAAAAGCAGGCCAGAGAAGGCTAAAAGCAAATAATATGTCCTCATCTGCAGAATACATGCTGAGGGCTCCAAAAATTTTGAAAATACAGCACAAAATCCATCAAGAAGTCTCTCCTATATGTGTCCAGAAAAGAAATGATCTGATGCAAAATTAAGGTGGCATTCCCTTCCATATATACAAAATAGTCACTGATGGGAAGTGTGTGTATACGATTAGAGCAGTGTTATGTAGAGAATAAGCATAGACCAAAGCTAAACATCTTTTCCTAAAATGAGCGTGTTGCAGGCCTGCTCACTGACTTGCTACTGAATCCTTAATGGCCCAGATTGTCATGCCTGACAGTGATCACAAAGTGAGTTATACCCTTACCAACAAGAAAAGATATTGGGTTGTTCTGTTCTAATTTTAAAGCTGAATTTTCACTTATGCAGGTTATCAATGGCATATTCAGCAGCTTCTCCTCTTAGTTCATGGATGCCTATCATGACAGCTAACCCAGTGACACACCCAATTATAACAAACTTTTTCCTATAATTGGAAACTAATTAAAGTATATTTTATTAAAGACAGGAGCCTAATATTTTGCAATATAATTTCCCAAAACAAATACAAGATAAAAAAACAAAGAAAATAACCAATAAATAAAGATATGTAAAAATAACCCAGATTCATCAGCTTTGATGATGAAACCGAAGCTGATACTATATTTTCAGCAAATAAAAAGAAACTCTTAAATAGCAACTTAAAGATAAAAAACAACTGGATCACTGAAAATGTTCAAGTATGAACTTCTAAGGACAACAAATATAATCCCAATAATGGAATAGACATCAAGTGGAGCTCAGTTGACAGAACACAGTTCTTTATATTTTATACAACCTTGCTCAAAGTATGATACAGAATCTGAGATTGCAAGTGACTGGTTAAACATTTTAACAAATACATCTTAATGTGGCTGAAACGTTAAAACCATAGAATCTATCATGTGAGGGACTTAGCACACTTAAGCGACATGCAGATGTAAGTGCACACTAGAATATCGCTTGAGTAATAAAAAAAAATAGAAGCTTGAGAACTAACTGTGCTAAAAGTAAGCTTGTTGCACATGCCGGATTGCGCTTATATTATGAGTTAAAAGTAAAACTGTTTTGGCTTATGCGCTAACCCGACAAGCTCAAATTGATAGTGGAGGGCCCTCTATTGGGCCTGTAACAACATTAAGGGCTTACCAACTTGAAGTCTAGAGATTGTGAGACTGTGTTTGTTACAATGTTGCAAGGGAGGAGGCAGTGTTTGTCCTTTATAGGGTCCTGCAGCAGGGTATTCGGCCTCTTTTCGGTTCCAGACTTAAAGAAGAAAGTTTCTGTGTCCCTGAAGGAAGATTGTTGAAGATGGATAGGTCCAGGAAGAAATCTCTGCCACCCAAGAGATACAGGGAGTTTGTGGAGATGACGTCCAGGAAGAAAGGACCTGCAAGACAGACAGAGGAGCATGGGTCTGATGATGTGGTACCCCCCAAAAAACGCCACCCCAGAGAAGTTTTAATAAGGTGAAGGGGCCTGCAAAGGGGGGAAGGGGGGGTTCTGGGCCCAAATCTAGTTCCTAAGTTAGGCCTGTGGAGTTGTCTCCTTCACAGCCGGGGGGAGTGGGCTGTGGTGAGGCCCAGGCTGGTCCCAGTGGGGGGGCGGGAAGGCCCTCAAGTGCTGGGGGTTCCTCTTAGTGGACCGGGGGTTGTTTTAGGGAGTGAGAGTGCTGGTCCCTTGCCCACGTTGCCACCGGCAGCCTTTAGCGGCAGTCCTGGCTTTGGCCCAAACTTTGGCGTCGGCCATGTCCCCATCTACCCAGGGCCAGGGCCGGGATGCGTCCCGGGCCGACGGTGGTTTAGCGGTACAGCAGGCCAGTAGGTCAGGGCGCCCAGTATCAGCTAATGCAGAGTGCGCAGCGGGGCTTTCCCTCTCAGATGGCGGATCGCGCGAGATCTACTCCTCCAGTTCGTCAGAGGAGGAGGATCTCGGCCGCCATCTTGGAGGGAGGGTTGGAGCAGGAGAGGACACATCTCGCGACTGGAGTGGCCCAGGTAACTTGGGGAGTCTTCTGGTCGCGGGTGGAGCGGCAATAGGCAGCAGTGGAGTGAGGCAGGAGCACTTACCTGGGGCAGTCAGAGCATCCAGTGAGGTTGAGGCACAGAGGTCTAGCATGGAGAGGAGAGGCTCAGCACAAGTGCGCAGACGCGTGCGTGTGCTGAGGGGCCTAGCATTACCCGCGCATGCCGCGCATGGGTGTCCACGGCTGGAGGACAGAGTTGTGTGGCTGTGGCAGCGGGGCCTTCAATGATCGCGCCAGCGATTCTGGGTGTTAGCGGTCCCCGTGTGGCTACGCATGCGCACTCGGGGACTGGCGCTTGGGGCCATACGGGTAGGTCTGGTGCTGGGGGGAGCACGAACATTGGTGCCTGAAATGTGAGGGTCACGGATGCTAGATGCGGCATGTTTGTGGGGAATGCCGCTAGAGGTACAAGGGGTGCACATGCGGGGATAATGCATGTGGGTGCTCATGGGGCACAGTATGGCATGAGTGGGGATACAGTGCTTGGCGGGCATGGTTGTGTGGTGTCTGCGAATGAGGAGATAGGGGTTGCTATGTGTTGGTCGACAGTAAACCAGGTTAATACTGTGCAGGTGCAAGAGGAAATCATAAAGAGGGCTGTTGAATCTGCGCTGCATGAGATGGAAAGACAGCAGGCCCCTCAGGGTTTGAGTTCCCACGCCCCGGAGGGGCCTGGACAGAAAGTTTTGGTCAGAAGGGCTGTGTCTGCAGCTTTGGGGATGAGCTCTGGGGGGGACCATAGGGTGGAGGGGAGGAATGTCTATTTTGACGCACCACCTGTTGGCCAGAGTACTCCCCAAGTTGCTTTGTCTCCGCAGGTACAGAATAGGCCCGCTTCAGTTATGGCAACCTAGGCTTCTAGGGCACTGGTTGTGGCAAGTCAGAGCAGCGAACAGTTGGATTAGACCGGATCGATGGCTCAAGCACCCAGCGAAGCAAGCCACCCAGGAAATCGTTAGTACTATGCACCGCACACATTACATGCTGACACGGGTTCTTCATCTAGTGGCTCAGGTTCAGATAGTGGGGAGGACCTGGGGCTGGTTGGGAAAGGTCAGCGTAGAATGTTTAGGTGGATTAAGAAGATGGCGGCTGGGCATGCAAAAGATAGGGCCAGGGGGCCGGGGCCCGTGGACAGGGATCCAGGGTTGCAAGGCCTGAGGGGGGTACCCCTGGGGCCGCAGTGCCTCGTAAGGTGGCAGCGCAGGGGGATACTTACCTGTGCCTGGTCCATTCACTTTACGGGCACCTTAAGATGAAAATAATTACGAAAATACAGGAGGGTCATTACGTTAATGTTTTCGACCTCTCACTGGATGCGTTTAGGGCGAAAGAAAGGGCCCAGGACAGATCTGGCCCTAAAAAGGTGCGCAGGCCTGAGACGTACGATGAGTGGCTTAAATGCTTCAGAGTACTAGTGGCCTGCTACGTGGATAGGTGGCCGTTGCAGGGCCACAACCTTTTTAAGTATCAAGATACTATTGAGGATATCCACAACAGATTTAAAGAGGGTGCATGGAGAGAATATGACATGGCCTTCAGGAGGAAGATGGTGGGGAACCCCTTACTACATTTCGGCACTCAGGATATGCAACTGTGGTCGAAACTAGGGCTGGAAGGGGGCGCCCCGCCCCCGGCGCAGGCAAGGCAGGGATTTCCGCTGCAGGGTGCGAGGGTCAGTAGGCGGGGGCGAGAGTGCTGGAAATTTCAGGACAAGTTGTGTGACAAGGGGAGCAGTTGCTCCATTCGGCACATCTGCAGATACTGTGGCGGTCCCCACTCCGGAGCTGATTGCAGTAAACGCAAGGAACAGGGGCAGCTTAAACCAGCACCGAAACCCGGAGTTGGGGTCAAGGGCCCCAACCCCACTTAAGCTGCCCCTATGCTAGCATGGCTGGCACACTATCCAGACCGGGAGGCAGCGGTGCTGCTCCGGGAAGGTCTGGAGTGGGGTTTCGAGATCCCAGTTACGAGTTATGTCCTGGGGTCAGGGATACACAAAAATTTGAAGACGGCTTATGAATTCCCACATGTGGTGAGGGAAAAATTGGCAAAGGAAGTTGCATTGGGTAGGGTGTTCCAGCCCATACCGCTGGAACTCCCAATTGCAGGTCCTGGTGGTCTCGCCTTTGGGAGTGGGTGCCAAAAAAGGAGCCAGGAAATTTAGGTTGATTCATCACCTGTCTTTCCCAAAAGGGGGTAGGTCAATGAAGCCATTGACCCAGAAATCAGCTCGGGTGCATTATCAATCTTTTTGATAATGCTCTAGAGGTGGTTAGGACGTGTGGCCCGGGGGCGCTGATGGCTAAAGCTCGATATAGAGTCTTGCGTTCCGGCTGCTCCCCTCCATCCCTCAGCATTTAGACTCGATGGGGATGAAGTTCGAGGGGTTTTACTATGTGGACAGTGCTTACCATGGGTGTTCCTTGTCTGCTCATTGTTCGAGTGCTTCAGTTCATTTTTGCACTGGGTGGTTGAGACGGCATCTGGAGGGGGGGCGATTGCTCATTACCTCGATGACTTCCTCTTGGTGGGACGAGTGGGTTGTGCAGATTGCGAATAGCTCATGAAGGTCATGAAGGAATTGATGGCTTTTTTTCGGGGTACCCCTCGCGGATGAGAAGACGCAGGGTCCCTGTATGTGCATAACATTTCTAGGGATAGAAATTGACACGGTGCATGCGGTCTGCAGATTGCCAGACGACAAAGTGCAGTGAATGCTGCAGGCGGTCAGGGCATTTATGGGGCACACTAGGGTCCCCATTAAGGAGGTCCAGTCATTACTCGGCCTTCTGAATTTTGCAGGGCGTGTGATTCCAATGGGAAGGGTCTTCAACCGCCGCCTGGAGGGCCAATTAAAAGGCCCTTCAGGTCAGGCGAAATGGGCTTGGGTCACGGATGAGGTGAAGGAGGATCTAGAGGTTTGGGATAAGTTCTTGGTTAACTTCAATGGGGTTTGCCTCTGGAGGCACCCGCCAGTTTCGAATCAAGCCCTTCACCTCTTCACGGACGCAGCAGGCAGCTCGGGTTATGGAGCATACCTGGATGGGGAGTGGAGTGCGGCTCCATGGCCCAGAGAATGGATAGCGGCTGGGTGTGTCAGGAATTTGATGTTATTGGAGCTGTTCCCAATAGCAGATGCACTCTCTCGATTCAATTGAGGGCAGTTTAGAAAAGCAGCACCCAGGGTGGTGAAGGAGGGTCTAACGTGCCCTTCTTATCTTTGGCAGTTGATGAAGGTTGGGAGAGCATCCTCGGTTTAGTTAAGGTTTCCCTGGTTCCAAAGACTTGTTTGAACTACCTGGGCCACTGGAACAGATGGGATTCTTTCTGTCGTCAGAGAGGCGTGCAGGTACAGGGGGCCACTAGGGTGCATGTGTTGGAATGGCTGGCTTGGTTGCGAAGAGATGGCATTAGCAAGGCAGGAGCTGCGGGTAGGCTGGCGGCAGTGTCCTTCTTTAACAAGGCACTCGGTTATGTGGACCACTCTAGGGCGTTTCTGGTTAGTAAAGTGCTAAAGGGGTGGGGGAGAATGGTTCCCCGTGTAAAGGACAATAGAGAACCTATTACAGCAAGTAGACTGAGGCAGTTGGCACTTGGCTTACCGGAGGTCTGCAAATCGGAATATGAGACTTTGCTCTTCAGAACAGCGTTCACGTTAGCATTTGCAGGAGCTCTGCAGGTGAGCGAATTGGTATCATCAGCCAAAACAAATGGCACAGGGGGGGTGCTGGTGGAACATGTGCGGCTAGCCCAAGGGGGCGCACTATTATTTGTTCCAAGGTACAAAACGGATCAAGAAGGGGCATGTGGTTGCTCCTGGCGAGATAGGAGGAAGCGGTATGCTGCCCTGTGCGATGTGTGGAGGAGTTTGAGAAACTCTGTCCGCTGCATTGCCCTCAGTTCCTCGTGCTAGAAGATGGAACAGCATTGTCAGTATTTCATTTTCGGAAGGTCCTAGTGAAAACTGCGGGGTTAGCTGGGTTAGACCCCAAGAAAATAGCTGCCCATTGTTTTAGGATCGGCGCAGCTACGTGCGCAGCAGAGAACGGGGTGTCGGCGATGGAAATAAAGCGCTTGGGAAGATGGAGATCAGCCCAATATAAAACATACATTAGGCCCGCCTCTGGTCCACATTCCTAGGAAGGGATGTGGTTCACGGACACTTAATTAATCATGTAAGGTGGGCACCAACGGGGCACCCGTGGGGGTTAGCGGGTTGGTGCATGGAATGGGGGCAGCGGATAAGGGAGCTTGACAGTGGGGGGCTGTGTAGTGGGCCAGGGCTCTGACTCATGCTAATGGAGTATCGTCTGTTTTACCAGGTGTTTTGGGAAGTTCACCCCCTGTTCGAGTGTGGATAATTGGATACTTATTTATCCATTGGGTGTCCATCAGGGCGCTGCGGACGCCGGAAGGGCAGCAACTTGGATTCCAAATGTCCAGGGCCAACTTCCGGTGGTTAGGACGCAGGGGCCTTGTGTGGGACGATTTGCCAGCTTTGTTGCAGGAGGCGCATAGGAGGTGGGGGCAGCATAATATTATAGTGCTGCATCTGGGGGGTAATGACTTGGGGGAATTACCGGCCTTGGACTTGATTAAGAGGATGACAGCAGATATTAAGTGGGTTCACACCTGGTTGAAAGAGGTCAAAATAGGTTGGTCCAATGTGGTTGCTCGGCTGCATTGGCGACACATTGTGACCCAAAGAGCCACATATAAAGTGCGAAAGAAGGTGAATAGAGATTTGGGAAGAGCGGTCACGGCCCTGGGGGGCTTCGTGATTAGACACGATGGGATAACGGCCAACAAGAAGGGCCTATTTCGTCCTGATGGGGTCCACCTGACCGATGAAGGTCTGGACTTGTTTTCGAAAGACATTAAGAATGGGTTGTTAAGGGGGCTATAGAGTTTCAAAAAAAAAAAAAAAAGGGGTTTAATTGTTAACTGTTATTAAGGTTATTGTTAAAGTTGATATGTTAAGTTATTATAGGTGCCTGTCGGTTTTGTGTGTGGCGGCAAGAGAACGCCTGGCTCTTGTGGTGGGTGGTCAGGGCCATGGGGAGCGGGCACGGGGAGAAAAGAGTGATGGTCTAAAAAGGGGAGGAGTTACGCCCACCAGGCGCCGGTCTGGGGTTCCTCTCCCTTGCGAACAAGACTGAAGATCTCTAACCTTCACAGCTCTCTCTCAGTGCCATTGGGCGTGACAGCCAGGTGTCACGCTGCAGACATTGAAAGGGGCCTTGACCATCTGCTTAAAGGGGCTAGGTTAGGGAAAGATGCCGCCAACTGATTTTTCTGTATACGAACTTGTTGCCAAGTTTGGAATTAAGATTAAGTGCCTAAGGTAATTTCAATAACATTAGGCACTAGTTATTTGTTTATTTTGAATAAACATGACCGTGACCGGTCTTTTTCCTCCCAACTTGGTGTGCTGTCTTATTTATTCATGTTATGCTACACTATGTAGGACGTAATAGGGGGTTTAGACCTTATGAGAGTGGAGGGCCCTCTAGTGGGCCTGTAACAACATTAAGGGCTTACCAACTTGAAGTCTGGAGAATGTGAGACTGTGTTTTGTTACAATGTTGCAAGGGAGGAGGCGGTGTTTGTTCTTACCTTTATAGGGTCCTGCAGCAGGGTATCCGGCCTCTTTTCGGTTCCAGACTTCAAGAAGAAAGTTTCCCGCCCACCCGTCCCTGGAGTAGCAGTGAATTGGCGGCAATGCGGCTGTTGTAGGGTGAGTTAATCCGGCAGGGGTAGGTTTAATTGAGCTAGCCTTATGTAAGACCGGGTTCTTAATTTAGTCACCCACCTCTATCAATAGGGTTGTACGATTCGATTGATGGAGGTCACCTTACTGGGTTGGGTTGATGCCTTGGCAGACGGGTGGTCAGGGCCCTGGGGAGCGGTCACGGGGAGAGAAGAGTGACGGTCTAAAAAGGGAAGGGTTACGCCTGCCAGGCACCGGTCTGGGGGTCCTCTCCCTTGCAAACAAGAACAAAGATCTCTAACCTTCACAGCTCTCTTAGTGCCATTGGGCGTGACAGCCGGGTGTCACGCTGCAGACATCGAAAGGGGCCTTGACCATCTGCTTAAAGGGGCTAGGTTAGGGAAAGATGCCGCCGGCTGATTTTTCTGTATACGAGCTTGTTGCCAAGTTTGGAATTAAGATTATGTGCCTAAGGTAATTCGAATAACATTAGGCACTAGTTATTCGTTTATTTTGAATAAACGTGACCGGTCTTTTTCCTCCCAACTTGGTGTGCTGTCTTATTTATTCATGTTATGCTACACTACGTAGGACATAATAGGGGGTTTAGACCTTAAGCTGAACTTAGAATATTGTGTGCATGTTTACTTTTTTCCCCCATAGAAGTCAATGGAGAAAGTTGATAAACACCCTACTCTAGCGCAAACCCGACATGAAAATATAAATATTTCACATTTCAATGTTCTTCACATAACAGAATATGTTCTATTTATTCATTATTCACTGTATATAAATATAAATTTATATATAATAGTATTTTGGTACAATATATATTTATACCTATAAATATATAAAAATTATGTTGGTATTCACTTCCATATCCACAAAATATTTTGTCACTGATGGGAAGTGTGTGCATAAAAATAGAGCAGTGTTATGTAGAGAATAAGCATAGGCAAAAGCTATACATCTTTTTAATTTAAACTTTTTTAAATTTGTGTGCAAACCATAGCAAAAAAAACTCAGTTTATCAAGTTTAACAATCGAGCAGGAGCGATAATTTTGTGCTCCATTCGTAATCAAGCACATTTTAGGAATACGCAGAATTCTGTGGCAATATATATTCAAATGCTAATAATAATATTAATAATTACTGTGTGAGATTAAGCAAAGAAAAGAGGATGATAGCATTTTATCAGTAGGGTTTGTTTATGCTTTAATTTATTTATTTTCTGCTGCTACTACTGCTGCTGCTGCTTCTGCTGCTGTTAGGAGGTCAATAAAGATATAGGACTCCATATATAAAAATGCAACCTCAAGAAGTTAAATTAAGAAACAGCAGTGGTAATGTGAAGATAAGAAACAGCATTGTGTAGGAGCTTTGCCTACTTTCACATTAATAAATGGGGCCCATAATGCAAAATATTAAACCTCTAAGACGGTCTTGATGATCAAAAACGTCACAGTGTTTAACCCTTTGGGAATAAATATAAAATTAGGTGCATTCATATATACAGGAGATACAAACAAAGGTTTTTGATTGCTTTGTGTAAGTGCACAGATATGTGAGAACACGTTTAAAGTTTCAAGTTAGTTGATTTAGGGTTTATGGGCTCCATTAATTAATGTGTGGATAGACAGGCTCCCAATTAGGGAATCTGTCCATCAGTGATTACTTGTTCAACATTGCCCCGTGCTCTAGTGTGGTCAATCACACACAAGCATGGGCTGTCAATTACATTGGTCATTACAGTCCTGGTTGATTTTAATTTGCTAGCTCAGAGCTGGTGGATATGTTAGGAAACAGTGGTCTGATGTCCTCTGCTTCTTAACTATCGGCTACAGGCTCGCTCATGCAGCATGCACTGAAGGTATTCCAAAGCCGCATCGGCAACTTGATAAATGGAGCCAAGTAGTAACATTACATTCTGACTTAGCTAAAATAAAAGATCAATATTTTCTTTTGATTGATCTGATAACCAAATAATTTGCATTATAAGAAACTATGAAATAAGTGCTTCTTCCCAGCTCAATTTGGTATTCTTCTGGACAGTTTTGTGCTACAGAAATTGGATACTTTAAAAACAAAAAAGAATATGATTTTATAATTTAGGAGAATTATAAGAATACCCCTCCCTGTGGAACCTTAAACATTTTAGGGTTGCCACATGGACTATGTTAACCTGGACAGTTATAAGTTAAACATGCTGCAGAGTTTGAAGGGAGGAACATGGTCTAGTGCTGTCCAGCAGTACTATTCATGTGCTATCCAGAGCCACAATACATATTCCTCAATGCACAACCTGCAGCATTTGTAACTCATAACTGGCAGAGGTGGCAAACCGAAAACCTTTAGCTGTACATGTAATTTGCTTTGCTATTTGCCATTTACAAATTAATTTGAAATTATATAAAACATATGAATGTGATGTTTTAATTAGATTCTTACAGTTTTGTCTGTTATATTTGAAGAAAACAGAAACACCTTGAACCATGCTGCTTTAATGGAACAGACAAAAAAAGCTAAAAAATAATCATAATACATAAGGCAAGGAACAACCCTAATTGTAACTCTAAAAGGAGACCTTAGCTTAAAAACAGAAAAAGTATTAATAGTTAATGCTAACTCCCATGATAGATGTAAATTCATAGATATAAAGAAGACTTTACTTCTAATAAAGTACAGATTGGAAACTATCCAAAAGATTCCACAATTCTTATCATGTTCTATCTACCTTCACTACTATTTGGGCTATAGGCAATATCTTTATGCAGAAAGTAAATTAAACAGTAAAAGCTGTGAATTTATTACTGAATCTTTGGCTCTTGGGTCTATTAGTTCTATTACTCATATTGATTTGTACAATATCTACTTTAACCCTTAACATATGCAGTAGGCCATTCCTTTTGGTATCTTTCCTTTCAAAAACAGAAAATATATTTAAAAGCTACGTTTGTAGTGTATTTAAAAAGTAAAATGTGATCTTTTAAAAATAATGTTGAAATTAATAAAAAATATATTCTATGTAAGTAATGTGATACTTATCAAATCAATTTTAATGAACTCTTCTGGTTTAGAGTTCTCATTAAGTAAAATGTTCAACAAAACAAAGTGCTGCAATTTATTTTTTACGGATGAACCACAGCATTTGTTTGTCATCAACTTCATAACATTCTTCAAATTGCTGTGCCTCCGGGCTTTTTAAAATTGGAATTAATGCATAAAAATCTAAAAATTACCCAACCATACATCTGTTATAATTGTTTTTATTAGGCCAGCAACAGTAAATGTGTTGATGTCACAGAGTTTTAGTTTTCTAAATTCTTCTACCATTTACTTTAAGATGTGTAATAGTATATTGAAAGCTCTAGTTATATTCTTTATTTTGCATGTATAAATCATCCTAAAATAGAAAAATAAAAAAATGCTCTCTTATTCTCATATTCATCTCTCTTCTTGGCTAAATATTGTATTAGGGTCATTAAAGAACTGGCTAAATTCTATTGGGAAACTGAATTCAGTGAGTATAATGCAGAGATATAATACATTAGTTGAGTGATATTTTAAGCGACATCGTTTTCCATAAAGTTTTCTCTTTTTGAATAATGCACAAATGTATCATAATAATGAAAACTGAAATCTGTAGCTTGCAGTTTCATTACTGTAAGCAATTTTTTGACAGCCCTTTATTTGTGATCTGCTCAAAAAATGATAGATTTTATTAAAATATCCAGTATTTTTTTTTTTTATATAAAATCTATTTTTTTTTTTATTCTAAAGCATAATATAGGGAACATTTCATTTTTGGTGTATAATGTTCTTGTATTTTTCTGACATGAATACAAAAGAAAAAAAACATTATAGGTATACAAACTCGCAATTTCATTATTGAAAAAAAAAATAATTTCATGACATTGAAAAAGACATATTTAGTAGAGTTACTTTTGTTCAATTTTTCTATTCCTTAATACACATTAGTAGCAATCACATTGTAAGAGTGCTATTTTTTATGAAACCATAAGAGTAGATATAAAAATATTTTTCATTTTAAATCAAGCATTTATTTTGGTTATTTAGAAAAAGTCAGATGTTTTCCTGGTTATACTCTTATGTGTGGTAAAAGGATAAGTTACTCGTCTGATTTACATATCTCAAAGTATTACTATTGTTAGTAAACATAGAACCTGGCAAAGATTACCAGATTACAAGTGGAGAGCAAATTAAAGGGACACTGAACCCAATTTTATTCTTTTGTGATTCAGATAGAGCATGCAATTTTAAGCAACTTTGTAATTTACTCCTATTATCAATTTGTCTTCGTTCTCTTGTTATCTTTATTTAAAAAGAAGGCATCTAAGTGTTTTTTGTTTCAGAACTCTGGACAGCACTTTTTATTGGTGGATGAATTTATCCACCAAGCAGCAAGAACAACCCAGGGCTGGCATCTAAACTTGCATTCTTGCATTTCAAATAAAGATACCAAGAGAATGAAGAAAATTTGATAATAGGACTAAATTACAAAGTTGCTTAAAATTGCAGGCTCTATCTGAACCATGAAAGAAAAAATTGGGTTCAGTGTCCCTTTAACAAGCTTTTTGTGCTTGTCGTGTTGAAAGTAAACTATTTTCGTTCTTGCACTAACCCGAGCATAAAAAGCCAAAGTTAGAATACTGCGTGCGCATTTACGTATTTCCCCATAGAAGTCAATGGAGAAAAAAGTGGGAAAAATACCCCCACTCTTGCGCAAACCCAATTGCACATCCCAATGTTCTTCATATACAACAATATGTTCTATTTATTCATAAATACATATTTCCACATATATCTAATGGTATTTTGTACAAGACTTGCTTTTACTTTCTTCTGACTTGTCTAGATTTGTAAATGGTTTACACAATGAGTTATTTTCTCTACATTTTGGATTTAGTGGAGGATTTTAAACTCACTTTTCGCTTCCCCATATTTTAAATTGCTCTTGTATATGTATTTATATATATATATATTTAATATATATATATATATATATATATATATATATATATATATACTGTATATATAAATATATATATATAAATATATATATATATATATATATATATATATATATATATATATATATATACTGTGTATATATATATATATATATATATATATATATATATATATATAATGCTCTGGAAAGATCAGCACTCACTAACAAAATGCAACTCTCTGGTGCACTACCAATATAATATTCAGCAGATATCCTGGATGCTGTGTAAATCCCTGTAATGGTTTTCAAAAAGTAGGCACTCTGGGTATATGCAAATCAACTTTAATGCATACAAACAATGCCGTTAAACCATAATATTTTGGCCTCTTTCAGGAGCCTTGTTCACATAGAGGCATACAAAATACATACAAAACACCCTTACCTAAGCCCCTATATATACCCCTAAATATTACCTGTGACGAATCTTAAGCCCGCAAACTACAATCAAATGGTGAGCACCTGTGAAGGCATCTGGGCACATAGACGTGATTGCGTGTGAACGTCATCAAGGAGACAACATAACACTATCAATCCATGCGTTTAGTGCAAAATGCAAAGCGTGTGTGTGTGTGTGGATGTCATCAGCGGCCAAAGACTCTAGCTGATGACATCATCATTGGGTGTCATAACTATAGCAACATCCCAACAAACTTCACATAGTGATGTCTTGTATGTTCCCAATCAAAGTTTGCGGATCTCAAAATTATACTATCCTTAAACACAATAAACATTAAAAACAGATGTTGCCAAAAAATACTGTGTTCTGTAAATCATAATTATTGTCATTGTCTATGATATTCTGAACTGAGACTGATACAGGCGTATGTGTGGATGGAGTTGAGTCTATTGTCAACTGGTTTAGGTTGCCTCTGGATAAGATACTTCTGTGTTAATCCATAAGCTTTATCACACTATTGGTGAATTGGTGTCTTCGGATAGCATCTATCTAAGAAGCATTAGGACATCTCATCCAATTAAATCTTCTTATGGGTATCCTCCGTGTTATTCTGGATAACTTGCAGGAGCTGTGAGGAGCTGACCTCAGTTTTTTTAAATGTAGGATGAAAACTTGAAAAATGCAGTATAGAGTTCTTATCAGTAGGTTTACTATACAAGGTAGTGTGTAACTTGCACCCAGAATCAGTTTCAATTAATATACTTCCACATCTAGGAAGTGTATTTTAAGTAAATCACTCTTCAACCTTAAACAACTAGTGGATTCAATCACATTAAGATTATTGAACCACTGTGTTAATGTGTAATCACCACCTCACCAAATTAAGAAAATATCATAAAGGTAACAATGATAAAAAACTTGGCACGGTGATGGGGTCCAATATGGCCCCATACTATGCCAATATTTATATGTCTATGTATGAACAAGAAAATATGCTTCGTCCAGATTGTACTTCCATCAGGTTGTATCGTTGCTACATTAATCATATTTTCTTAATTTAGATAGGTGGTTCAATTATCCTAATGTGCTTGAATCCACTATTCGTTTCAGGTTGAAGAGTGATTTACTTAAAATACAAAATTAATTAAAACCTAATACTTAATATTTATACTGAATCTTGACTTTGGGTGTCATCTCTATCACTAAGCTTTAGCTTTCTCTATGTTTATAGAAATGACACTGGTATTCAATTAGAAAACAACTTTGTTTCTTACTACAATTTGAGCTTGCTCTGAGTGGGTCTGCTTTATTGATTATCTGTTAAAGTAAGATTGTCTGTTTAAGTATAGCAGTTAAGCAAGGTAGTTAGGCAAACAAGGATTTGGAGTAACCAAGGGAAAATAAAATAATGTAATATTTTTAAGTTAAACCTTTTAGTAAGACTGTGTGACAATATAATTCAGTGTACATCTTGCCATATGTTTGCATCACTGGAGCAGCCACTTCAGGGATTATATGTTTGTGGCAAGTGTGAGCATATTTAGTCTCTTTAGAAACTCGTATTGGAGCTCTGGAGGAACAAATTACAACACTTCATGAAATTCAGACACTTGAAAAGGAAATGGATAGGACTGAGCTGGTTGTTAATGGTTCTAGCAGTGGGAATGGGGAGGATTCAGATGAGGAGACTCCAGGATGTAGCTGGGTCACAGTTAGAGGGCGAAGTAGAGGTAAGAGGAAGAGACGGGCCAGTTCTGAGCTGGTAAACCCCAACAGATTTGCCAGATTAAGTGAAGATGTTGGGGATATCAATTCAGGGGTGGCAGTGTCAGAGAGGGCTGTTTTGCCTAGGATAGTTAACAGTCCTTTAGTAATGGAAGAGGAGCATACTATGGTGGGCAGTCCTTCAGACATGGTAGAGGGGCATACTATAGTTAACAGTCCTTCAGTCATGGAAGAGGGGCATACAAGTCAGGGTCTCAGGCAGATGTTGGTGGTAGTAGACTCTATTATTAGGAAGGTTGATAGGGTAATTTGTCATCCAGACCCTTTAAATAGAACAGTTTGCTGTCTTCCAGGGGCTTGTGTTAGGCATATTGTGGAGCGTATTGATAGATTGTTAGAGGGATGTGGGTCTGATCCTGCAGTCATGGTACATATTGGTACTAATGAAGGAATCAGCGGGAGATGGAGAGTCCTAAAAAAGGATTTCAGGGAGTTAGATAGCAAGCTTAAAGCAAGGACCTCCAAAGTAATATTTTCTGAGATATTACCAGTGCCGTGTGCAAACTCAGTAAGGCAGAAGGAGCTAAGGTCTTTTAATTCATGGTTAAAAACATGGGTTGACTTTTCACTTGGGTACAATTTGTACCGTAAGGATGGATTGAACCTGAATGACATGGGTGCAGGTGTGTTAGGGAAAAGGATGGTAGCACATTTATAGAATCTTTTAAACAAGGCAAAGGGGGGGGGGGGAGGGTCAGTTAGAACACAATAGAACATAAAGATCAGTCTGTGAATATGTCACTCCCTTAATATCTCAAAGAAAGGATGACTTAAGAAATGTCACATTAGAAAGTATAGAGGAAAGCACACCAAGTAGCAGCAGAAAGCACATGAAAATTAAATGTATGACAACAAATGCAAGAAGCATGACAGGTAAAATAGGGGAGCTGGAGCTCTTAGTTGCAGAAGTGGACTATGATGTTATCAGTATAACTGAACCCTGGTGGGATGATTCACATGACTGAGCAGTTAATTTAGAGGGGTATACTTTATTTAGGAAGGACAGGAATAATACAAAAGGGTGGAGGAATCTGCATGTATATTAAACCTAACCTTAAACCTACAATAAGGGAAGATATTTATGATACAAGTGAGAATGTAGAGTCACTGTGGGATGAAATAAAGAGTGGGGGGAAAAATCCTAAAAAAATATTACTAGTAACATGCTACAAGCCCCCCATCATTAGTGACCTGGAGGAAACTCAACTACTAATCCAAATAGATAAGGCTGCTAATAACAGTGCTGTAATTATGGGAGATTTTAACTACCCTGGTATAAACTTGGCCAATGAAACTAGTAATTCAGCTAAGGGGGATAGATTTTTAAATGTTCTCAGGGATAACTTCTTGTCACAATTAATAGAGGAGCCAACTAGGAGTAAAGCTATATTGGATTTACTGCTATCAAATAATAAAGATATAATATCAAACATAGAAGTCAACAAACATTTGGGTAACAGTGATCATAACATGGTCACATTTGAAATCTCTTTTCATAAGCAGTGTCTTAAAGGTTTAACTAAGACTTTTAATTTTAAGAAAGCAAAATTCAACTATTTAAGGAAATCATTAAATAATATAAATTCAGACAATGTATTATCTAATAAAAATACAGAGGATAAATGGATAATATTTAAAACTTTGTTAAATAAATATACATATCAACACATACCATATGGTTATAAAAATCAAAATAAAAAATCAAAGCCAATGTGGCAAAATAAAAATAAGAAATTAGGAAAAAACATAGGGCATTTAAATTATTCAAATAAAATAGTAGAGACTCAACATTCCATATTTATAAGGGATGTAACAAAGCATGCAAAAAAGCAATCAAATTAGCCAACATTGAAAATGAAAAATGAATTGCAAAGGATTCTAAGTCTAACCCTAAAAGGTTCTTTAAGTACATAAATAGCAAAAAATCTAAGGCTCGGGTACTAAACTTCAGTATGCACAAGAGAGGAACCATTGGATGATACTTTGGAACACAATAGAACATGCCAGTCCATACCATTAACTGGGTTATGTTTAGATATCAGGAAAAAAACTAGATAATATTAAGGTAAATAAAATTATGGGTCCAGATGGAATACACCCAAGGGTGTTAAAGGAATTTAGCACTGTTATAGACAAACCACTACTCTTCATTTTTCAAGCCTCAGGCACGGTACCCCAGGATTGGCGTAAAGCTGATGTGGTGCCACTCTTCAAAAACGGAAGCAGGGATGATCCAGGAAGCTATAGACCAGTTAGTCTGACATTAATAGTGAGGAAGATATTTAAAGGGATTATAAGGGGTTATATTGATGAGCATATTCATGTAAACAGGATTATGAGTTTAAATCAGCATGGTTTTAGGAGAAATAGATCATGTCAAAATAATCTAATTAGATTCTACGAGGAAGTAAGTAAAAATATAGATAAAGGTGAATCAGTTGATGTGATATACTTAGATTTTGCAAAGGCATTTGATACAGTGCCACATGAGAGATTAATGCACAACATTAAGGGACTGGGAATATCTGAAAATGTTAGCTCATGGATAAATAACTGGATAAAAGATAGGGAGCAATGAGTAGTAGTAAATGGCTCATACTCAGATTGGACAAAGGTAATCAGTGGAGTCCCCCAGGGATCAGTACTAGGCCCTGTTCTTTTAAATATTTTTATAAATGACTTGGAGCAAGGATTAAATAGTGACATCTCTATTTTTGCAGATGATACTAAATTAAGTAAGGTCATTAGGTCAGAGCAGGATGAACTTTCAATACAAAGGGATCTGCAAAAATTTGAAGTATGGGCAAGTAAATGGAAAATGAGATTTACTATGGGAAAATGCAAGGCTCTACATTTTGGAAGTAAAAATAAGCAGGCAACATATTTTTTTAAATGGGATAAGCCTTAGCAAAACAGAAGAGGAAAGGGATTTGGGAGTAGTAATAGATAACAAGATAAAGATGGGTGCACAATGCAATGCAGCGACTACTAGCATGTATTAAAAGAGGCATCGATTCAAGGGAGGAAAACATTATTCTGTCACTATATAAAGCAATGGTAAGACCTCACCTTGAGAATGGAGTTCAGTTCTGGGGACTGATCGCAAAAAAAGATATTGCAGAACTAGAAAAAGTTCAGAGAAGGACCACAAAGCTAATAAGGGGATTGGAGAATTTAACCTATGAGGAGAGAGGCTAGCCAAACTGTGTCTGTTTTCTTTAGAAAAAAGGCGCTTGAGAGGTGACATGATTACTTTATATACATATATTTAAGGCCCATATACAGAGATGGCAGAAGCTCTGTTCATTCCAAGAAAATTGTTTCTGACAAGAGGTCACAATTTATGGTTGGAGGAAAGGAGATTTAATCTCCTGCAACGGAAACATTTTTTCACTGTAAGAGCAATGAAATTGTGGAACTCATTACCAAAGGAGGTAGTTAATGCCAAAACCCTAGATACATTTAAAAATAGTCTGGATACATTTCTGTATAGAAACAAAATTCATGGATATGATTGCTAGTATTAAATGGATCACCTTTTAGTGGGGTTATTTAAGCTTAACTGGAGCTTTTTGTAAGTATTTTAGATTTGTATAGGTTGAAAGGCATTGCCCTAAAGTAATCAAGCTCCTTTTCTGCAGAAAAAAAACTACAACCCTCTAACAATAGAAATAAAAGAGTTTGATAACTTTAGGGCAGTTTTTTTTTGTGGGGGTGTTTTTTATTTTGTGGTAATAGAATAGTCATAACTCATTTTTTATTTTTGGTAATTTCTTTTTTATCTTTTATAATGTTAGGGTTTGTTATTTTTTGTAATTTTACATAGTTTTTTTAGTAATGTAATTTTCTTTTTGGTAATGTTAGTTTTCTATGTTTAAATTTAAAATAGTATTTGACCCTGTACCTCCCAGTCAGCAGGCACATTCCAGCCAATCAGCAGCAGACCCTCCCTCCCAGACCCTCCCACCTCCTGGACAGCATCCATTTTAGATTCATTTGGAAGCTGCATTCTTAGTGAGAGGAGAGACAGTGTAGCTGCTGCTGATTTAATAGGGAAATCGATAGTTAGGCTAGTGTATTCAGTGTCCACTACAGTCATGAAGGACTCATCTGATCTCTGCTGTAAGGACAGCACCCCAAATAGCCCTTTTTAGGGCTAGAACATCAGTCTGCTTTTTTTTTTCCTGTGTAATATAATTGCAGTTGCCTGCCTGCCAGCGTGTGTGTCAGACTCACAGTGTATACTGTGCCCACTTGCCCAGTGCCACCACTCATATCTGGTGTAACAGTAGTGTACATTTAAAAAAAACAACACTTTTTTGACTGTGAAATAATAGCAGACAGCCGCCAGTACCCAAGATGGCCGCCAATAAGGCAGATGGGGAGGGATAGAGAGCTGTTTTGGGGGGGTGGGATCAGGGAGGTTGGGGGCTAAGGGGGGATGCTACACCACAGCATATGTAAATATGCTAAAAAAAAATAAAAAATAAATAAAAACCTTTTCTTTTTGTACTGGCAGACTTTCTGCCAGTACTTAAGATGGCGGGGACAATTGTGGGGTGGGGGAGGGAAGGGAGCTCTTTGGGAGGGATCAGGGGGTCTGATGTGTCAGGTGGGAGGCTGATCTCTACACTAAAGCTAAAAGTAACCCTGCAAGCTCCCTACAAACTACCTAATTAACCCCTTCACTGCTAGCCATAATACACATGTGATGCGCAGCAGCATTTAGCGGCCTTCTAATTGCCAGAAAGCAATGCCAAAGTCATATATTTCTGCTTTTTCTGAACAAAGGGGATCCCAGAGAAGCATTTACAACCATTTGTGCCATAATTGCACAAGCTGTTTGTAAATAATTTCAGTGAGAAACCTAAAATTTGCGAAAAAATTTAAGTTTTTCTTAAATTTGATCGCATTTGGCGGTGAAATGGTGGCATTAAATATACCAAAATGGGCCAAGATCAATACTTTGGGTTGTCTACTACACTACACTTAAGCTAAAATGAACTCTACAAGCTGCCTACATGCTCCCTAATTAACCCCTTCACTGCTGTGCATAAAACACGTTTGGTGCGCAGTGGCATTTAGCAGCCTTCTAATTACCAAAAAGCAACGCCAAAACCATATAAGTCTGCTATTTCTGAACAAAGGGGATCCTAGAGAAGCGAAAGACTAAATGGCACTACTATCCGGTATTCCTAGGATGCTCTATAATAGTTGGGGCAGGTAATTTAACTGCCTGTGATATTCGAGTTAGGTGCTGTGTACTGTTTGTTTCTAGAAAAGAAGGTAGATTCAATACTAAGATTGAAACGTGTACACGTATTAGCACTCACATCTGGGAAAGTGTGGCTATAAATTTAGAACATGTAGTTTCAAGGGGAAGACGGTCTATCCCGTAAGAGTTAAAATATAACTTTTATTAGGATTGTTTTTAAAAAACGACTACCACAAGACAAACACAAACATATATAAATAAAAACGCAAAATGTTGAAAAGGATACTGTATGCGATCCTAGAGTAGCATTTACAACCATTTATGCCATAATTGCATAAGTTGTTTGTAAATAATTTCTGTGAGAAACCTAAAGTTTGTGAAAAAGTGAACAATTTTTTTTTTTATTTGATTGCATTTGGCGGTGAAATGGTGGCATGAAATATACCAAAATGGGCCTAGATCAATACTTTGGGATGTCTTAAAAAAAAAAATATATACATGTCAAGGGATATTCAGGTATTCCTGACAGATATCAGGGTTCCAATGTAACTAGCGCTCATTTTGAAAAAAAGTGGTTTTGAAATAGCAAAGTGCTTCTTGTATTTATTTCCCTATAACTTGCAAAAAAAGCAAAGAACATGTTAACATTGGGTATTTCTAAACTCAGGACAAAATTTAGAAACTATTTAGCATGGTTGTTTTTTGGTGGTTGTAGATGTGTAACAGATTTTGGGGGTCAAAGTTAGAAAAAGTGTGTTTTTTTCCATTTTTTCCTCATATTTTATAATGTTAGGTGATTTATGCCCTTTATGGATTAAAGCCAGACTCTGCATCAACTATGTAATTTTCCATGGGAATTTTGCCATGGATCCCCCTCCGGCATGCCATAGTCCCCTTGAAACAACTTTTCCATCACTATTGTGGCCAGAAAGAGTCCCTGTGGGTTTTAAAATTCGCCTGCCTATTGAAGTCTATGGCGGTTCGCCCGGTTCGCCTGTTCGCGAACATTTGCGGAAGTTCGCGTACGCGAACACAAATTTTTATGTTCGCGACATCACTAGTTATTAGTGTACTGCAGACTTTGCAATGTAGGGAGGTTAACAGTGTAGAATCTTACTTTGAGGAGGGGTGTGGGGAGGTTTAGGGGTTTATAGTGAAGTTAAGTGCCACTGTTTTATCCATAAAAAGTTTGAGGTAAATGCAATTGCGTTTGCGTAATCACATTTACTTTCAACTTGTAATACGAGTGCATATTACTGCTTTACACTACTCATAGAAAATATCGGTAGTGCAAATTACAGTGAGTTCACGCAAACAAATTTGCAGTAATTTTAACAGCATGCCACTTGTAATATGGATTTGAACATAAAGAACAATGTGAGCTCGCGATCGCATTTACACTACTTGCACTAATGAAAGCACTCCACTTTTAATAAGACCCTAAAGGGGTATTACTGATATTAGGCTTCCCAATAAAATGCCAGGTTTTAAGAGGTCCTCTTAATTTTACCCTATACATAGTAGGGGATGTTTCATAGCAACATGAATAAGTAGAGAAGGATTTGGTTGGTCTCTCAAAAACACCTACTCCCAGAGGAACGGGAGGTTGGTAAGATTTTGTCCAACATTTATGAAGGTGGCAACCCCTTCCGAGAAAACATAATTTTCTGTAAGAGATTTATAGATGATCTCATACTGATTTGTAAAGGTGACCAACATATGGCACTACAATTTGTTCAATGTTTAGGAAATAATGAGTTTGATAAGAAATCTGTCCATTACCTTGATCTTAAGCTGGAAAGGACTCAAAAAAGGCATTATTCAAACTAAGTAATACAGAAAACCCATACCAGGGAATACCCTTGACTATGTTGGAGCTGCCATCTAAAAAAGGGGCCTTATGCTGTGGCCAAAGGGCAGTTTGTAAGGTACAATAAACTGTTCTAGTAAACAAAGAGTCTAAGTCACTGCGCTTCAAAAATAAAATACTGACAGATAAAGCCAATAGCTATGGGGAATCTCCCTAAATCCCTATTTTTAAATTGCACAGAGACAATTTAGTATGTGAAAACACAAACAAAATAAAACTATGGCGCTCAAAAAGAACTAAATATTTGCAGTATCCGGCTGCTGAGCAAACAAAAACATTAAAATTTAAAAAAAGAACTTTTACATAAACATGATTCAATATAATTCAATAAAAACAATCTCACAATGGTTATACACTAAATACACATTGGTATAAGTGTATAACCACTGCGAGATTGTTTTTATTGTATTGTATTGAATCATGTTTATGTAAAAGTACTTTTTTAAATTTTAACGTTTATCATGTATAAATAAATAAATTATTTTTATTTTTGTTTGTTCAGCCGGATACTGAAAATATTTAGCTCTTTTTGAGCGCCATAGTTTTATTTTGTGTTTTGTGTTTTCACATACTACATTTTCTTTGTACAATAAACTGTTCTACCAGGAGGAAAATGTATAATGTATAGGCTCAGCATTTGATTACTATGATTAAGTTATTCACTGATTGTGATTCAAAAAGCTGCAAGTAAAATATACTCAATTTCTAGAGATCAGCTTTTTTTTATTATTATTATTATTATTGAAAGTTTTTACAAAGTACAATATATTCAGGGATCAGCTTTTGAAAAACAAACTCAAGAGAAAGTCTAAGTGTTATTAGGGGGTAACTTTTATCAATAATTATAGTAACCAATGTGACAAGATCTGTAAATTCATATGTACGCATTTTCCTTTGTTTAAAGCAGATGAGAAATTATCTATTTTGGTCACAAATGGTTGCAAGATTTTATATAGGAGAAAGATATCCCTAGAGAAGGTAAAGTTTCCTTCACAATTTCTACATATAGTGAAAAAGTTTAAAGATATGCACAGATGTAGCTACCGGTGAGAAAGCTCAGTCGGTAAATGACCTGACTGAAAAAAAAAAAAAAAGATCCAAGATCACAGGTTCAAATCTCGGCAGGGCCGACTCAGCCATTCATCCTTCCAAGGTCAATAAAATGAGTACCATTAAATTGGGAAATAATAACAACTATTACTATTCAGCTGCTGGTTTGCTGAAAAAGCACTTTGAGTCCCACTGGGAGAAAGGCGCTATATAAATATTAGTTATTTAGAGCATACAATTAAAAAAGGGATTGTTCTTCTCTGTGTGATAAGTGATATGATAATGCTTTAAAAAAGTTTCAGCAATGATAGTATAGTACAGCTAAGTGATTACATTCATACCAAATCTTTATTATTATATACAAAGAAATTCATTTATTCAAACAACGTTGGCTGAGTGTAAAAACACTTAAACCAGAATGATTAAACAATATGCAATTATCTCAAATGAGTAAATTGTATGACTACTACAGTAGACAGAAAAAATAATTATCAGCTAAGACCCCTAATCCGGGGGCTCCTCTAATATTATACTGGAAATCTAAACTGCTGTGAGTCAATTGTACAATTATTAAATGTAAGTTAAATCATCTGGGTGAGCAAGTTAAAAGTAGGAGAGACAGAACTTCTCCTGGTGACCCCTTTCTCATTCATTTTAAAAAATATTTTATATGTAATATTTCAATAATGCAGTGTAAGATTAGTAATTCTTCATGTACCCTAACCTGACACTACACTAATTTTTCCATCTCTCTCCAACTCTTCTTCTCACATATTGTCGACGATTGGACACAACAATTTCAAACTTGAATTCATCACTCCATAATACTCTTTTCCGCTGATCTTCATTCAAATCTTTGTGAGATTTAGCATATCTTAGCCATTTCACCATATTCCCCTTCCGAAAAAGTATTTTTTTGGCTGCTACCCTTTCACAAAGACCATTCCTGATTAAGCTTCTTCATACTGTAGAAGGGTCAACTTGGCACCCAGATGAAGCTGCCAGATGCTGAGCCAAGTCCTTGTTGGATTTCTTCCAGTCTCTCAAAGAAGTTTTCTCGGCCTTCCAATCCTTTTGTCCTTGACCTTTCCTAATTCTTCAGCATAAGCTATTGGCATTTAACATTGCACAAGCAGTTCTGGTGAACTGCTTGTGCAATGCCGCCCCCTGCAGATTCGCAGACAATCAGCTGCTAGCAGGGGGTGTCAGTCATATTCAATCAGGCGGATTGATGTCCGCAGCACTCTTAAGACCGCTCTTAAGACTGATGCTTCTTAACTCCTGTTTCCGGCTAGCCTAAAGGCTGACTCGGAAACAGGGGCATTTGGCCCCATTCTGGGTCATGATAAATCGGCCCCACATCTTAAGTATCCAGTTTGCTGAGTTCCCTTTGAGAGTGACCTTGATTATGCAAAAGTATGATTTTATGTCGGTCAAATTATGTGATCTTTGGCATTTTGAATGGAATGTTGTTATTGAAAGTTAGTCTTATTAGAAAGCTTCCAATGAATTAAACTCATACCACATGTGTATGTAATGCTCAAGCATGTCTTGCACAAACCTGGTGTAATAGACGTTTTTTTGTCATTTTGACATGAAATAGTAAGACAAATACAGGTGTTAGCAATGACATTTATAAGGGTTTCATTTACATTTAGGTTTACAAGAGCCAGGACCCTTCTATTGCTCTAGTGTAAGGGGAGGTCACACTAAATACTTGGCCCTTTAGCCTATAGAAACTGTTTTTTTTTTTTTACTTTTTTCAATTTTTTTAATACTGCATACAAATATCCTGCATTTTCTGGTTGTATTCTAATAAAAAAAAACTGAAAAATAATTATATGTGGTCCTTATACCATTGCTAAAGCGAGAAATCTAATGGTAGCCTAAGACTTTTGCACAGTACTGTATATATATATATATATATATATATATATATTTATATATATATATATATATATATATATATATATATATATATATATATATATTTATTTATTTAGACCAATGCTGTATAGCCCAGACGTTCCCTCAGTATGTTTGTAAACAAAAGACAGCATGGCTAGATCATATCTAATGACGTCCAAATGGGAGTGTCTAGAACTGAACCAGATCATCAAAATATGTTTACATGTAGACAATCATCATCCCCATTTCTGTGTAAACAAATAAATATATATATATATATATATATATATATATATATATATATATATATTGAGAGAGAGAAATATATATGTATAGAGAAATAAATAAGTATAGCACACAGAAATTCACCCCTACACAGATGTGCTAATTAACCATAGGAATCATGAGGTAAACTATATAAAGAAATTATATAAACCACTTTCAGAGCTCTATTACAAGACAATCCATCCTGCAAGAACCAATCTTGCAAAAAAGAGAGAAAATTATCTCACAAAAAACATTGCTGATCAACATTTTGAGTTCCCTTTGCTGAGTTCCCTTTGAGAGTGACCTTGATTATGCAAAAGTATGATTTTATGTCGGTCAAATTATGTGATCTTTGGCATTTTGAATGGAATGTTGTTATTGAAAGTTAGTCTTATTAGAAAGCTTCCAATGAATTAAACTCATACCACATGTGTATGTAATGCTCAAGCATGTCTTGCACAAACCTGGTGTAATAGACCTTTTTTTGTCATTTTGACATGAAATAGTAAGACAAACACAGGTGTTAGCAATGACATTTATAAGGGTTTCATTCCATTTAGGTTTACAAGAGCCAGGACCCTTCTATTGCTCTAGTGTAAGGGGAGGTCACACTAAATACTTGGCCCTTTAGCCTATAGAAACTGTTTTTTTTTTTTTTTTACTTTTTTCAATTTTTTTAATACTGCATACAAATATCCTGCATTTTCTGGTTGTATTCTAATAAAAAAAAACTGAAAAATAATTATATGTGGTCCTTATACCATTGCTAAAGCGAGAAATCTAATGGTAGCCTAAGACTTTTGCACAGTACTGTATATATATATATATATATATATATATATTTATATATATATATATATATATATATATATATATATATATATATTTATTTATTTAGACCAATGCTGTATAGCCCAGACGTTCCCTCAGTATGTTTGTAAACAAAAGACAGCATGGCTAGATCATATCTAATGACGTCCAAATGGGAGTGTCTAGAACTGAACCAGATCATCAAAATATGTTTAAATGTAGACAATCATCATCCCCATTTCTGTGTAAACAAATAAATATATATATATATATATATATATATATATATATATATATATATATATATATATATATATATATATATTGAGAGAGAGAAATATATATGTATAGAGAAATAAATAAGTATAGCACACAGAAATTCACCCCTACACAGATGTGCTAATTAACCATAGGAATCATGAGGTAAACTATATAAAGAAATTATATAAACCACTTTCAGAGCTCTATTACAAGACAATCCATCCTGCAAGAACCAATCTTGCAAAAAAGAGAGAAAATGATCTCACAAAAAACAATGCTGATTAACATTGAACATTTAACCCTTGGGGTTGTAGAGTATCAAATCTGAAAATCTACTTAGCTTCAAGAGTCACCACCCCTCTTCATAGGAGGCACATGGTCAATAAAAATAAATTTAAAATCTATTTGTTTGATATCTATGGCTTTTCTAATGGCGCTACAATAATTTGCTATTCTCTTTTTAATACCATCATCAGTTTTACCAAAGTAATATTTCCCACACACACAACTCAAGAGATAGACAACACACTTAGTAGAGCAGGTCATAAAATGATGGATCTGATATTTCTTATTTTTATGTGGATGTCTGAATGTAGAACATTGGACAATTGAATTGCAGGGAGTAAACTGGGAGATCTATATGACCCAAGTCTACTGGACTTCAACCATGACCCTTTTTTGTAACAATGGGTGGGATCTGTTAACATCAATAAATCCTTAAGATTGCTGCTGAGTCTATACCCCATACGAAGAGGGGCATATTGTTCAAATGGAAGTGTTGGATCTGTTTGTAATGTGCTGTAGGGCCATTTGAGGTGGTAAATGTTAATCTTTCTTGATCAGAGGATGTTTTATTACACTGTAACACATCTTTATGTTTATATTGTCCAACATTCTTATTAACCTCTGATATTAGGTGGTGAGCATATCCTCTTTTTAGAATTTGTGAGACATCTCTTTTAGTTGGATACGTGCTAGCTCTGAATTTTTGTTGTTCCGTATTACTCTAGTGAGCTGGGCTTTAGGTATTTTTCCTATCAGTGTTCTCGGATGACTACTACTTGCCAATAATATTGAATTACGGTCCATGGGTTTCTGAGAAAAGAGTTGTTCCCAATACATGTTCACTTATGTAGATTCTCAAATCAAGGAAATCGAGGAAATCAATCTCTTCCAAACTGTAGGTTAAGCTAAACCCAATTTTTTTCCCTTCATGATTCAGATAGAGCATGCAATTTTAAGCAGCTTTCTAATTTACTCCTATTGTCAAATTTTCTTAGTTCTCTTGCAATCTTTATTTGAAAAGCAGGAATTTAAAGCTTAGGAGCAGGCCCACTTTAGGTTCAGCACCCTTAATAGCCCTTGCTTATTGGTGGCTACATTTTAGCCACCAATCAGCAAGAGCAACCTAGGTTCTGAACCAAAAATGGGCTTTGTTTCTCACAAGCTTTGCATTCCTGCTTTTCAAATAAAGACAGCAAGAGAACAAAGAAAAATTGATAGGAGTAAATTAGAAAGTTGCTTACAATTGCATGCTCTATCTGAATCATTAAAGAAAAAAATGTGGGTTTAGTATCCCTTTATATCTTACAGGTGTTGGTAAACAGTTCAACTCTGTTACCTAGTGATCAAGCTCCTCTTCTGTTGCTCGCCATATTAGGAAAATGTTATTGATATATCTTTTGTATAAGGAGACATTGGCATTCTGATAAACCTTCATAGTAGAGATCTCAAAGTCCTCCATGAAGATATTGGCATAGGATGGGGTCATATTGGACCCCATCGTTGTGCCTGTGTACTTTTGATAGAGCAATTATTCAAACCTGAAGTAATTATAAGTCAGACATATCTGTTGTAGCTGGCTATTCAGGGTCTGGTCAAAATATTTCAATAAGGTTCTTTTAACTGCTGTAAGTCCATCTATATGTAATATGATTGTTTAAAGACTATTGACGTCCATTGTCACCAGCCAGACAGTTGTATATCAGACACAGAGGATATGTACTAAATAATTTCAGTCGAATCTTTGATATAGGACTCCATCCATCCCACTATCAGTTGTAAAATTTGGTCCACCTACATAGACAATGCTTGTAGAAGAGACCACTTTGCTGAGATAATTGGATTTTCTGGTGGTTTCTCCAATCCGTTGCGGATTTTCGGTATGGTATATAGTACTGGAACAATGGTATGTGTAACCATCATCCAATAAAATTTAGTCTGGTCTATCCACCCTACTTCCAATCCTTCCAATAGGATGATCTTAATCTCAGCTTGAAATGCCACTATCTATCTATCTATCCATTGGGTACTTGTAAAGTGCAAACTAATCACCCGTGAGGGTCTCAAGGCGCTATGGGGGGGAGAGGGGGGCTAAGGGAAGACAATTCATTCAAAGAGCCAGGTCTTGAGGTCCTTCCTGAAGTTTGTAAGGGAGGTGGATTGTCTGAGGTGCAGCGGGAGGGAGTTCCATGACCTTGCTGCCATAGGGATGTGGGATCCTTCTGTAATAATCTATATGTAGATGTGTCTTGAAGATAATGTCTTCTTTAATCCGCATAATTAAGGATGACTGTAGCTCCGCCCTTGTCAGCTGGTCTTATAACAATAGAGGGGTCTTTGGTCAGATCCTCAATGGCCCTCCTCTCTTAAACACTTATATTATGTCTAACTTCAGATCCAAACATTGGTAGAGCACCTTGTGTCACCAAGCAAACATATGTTTTTTATACTTGCGTTCATTTGAACTCGGTCGAAATTGCTGGTGGGTTTATATTTAGATGGATGTTCCTCTAGCCATTGAAATGTGTGCAAGTCTAGTCAGGTGTTGAACTGTTTAGCAACCACCCCTCCTTGGATGTGGCTTTCTTCTCTCCATCTGTGTCCAGATCTCATGGTTACCCCTAAAAAAGACTGACAGCCTGAAGCAGTTTGTGTAGCATGTTGTGGAGTCGAGGGGATGTTAGAATCAGAGCCGAAGCTGCTACCCAATGTGGTCAGCTGTCGGGTGGTGTAGGGTCTCTGTCTACGTGGTCTTCTGTGATAGAAGTTACGCTGCTCTTCAGGGCCCAAAAAACACATATACTTTTTTATCTTTATAACCTTCTGTCACAAATTGTAACTTCTTGTTCTTGAAGTAAACTAGTGCATCCTTATATTCTTTTAATTGTGAAGTTAGTTTGTTGAACCAATCCTCATATTTGTCTTCCTGTAAAGTCTGGGACTTTAGGAGCTCAAAATCCTGAATCTCTTATTTTTACCTTGTTTAACAGGTTCTCCCCTCTTCTATTACCAACAATACAAGATCAAGAGAGCATTTATTATAGTACTGCACACCATTTTCTACAAAACTCTGGGTTATTTCTCCCTATGGTGGGTACATTCCTGATTCTGAATCCTCTAGGACTCATCTTCTATTTATAGTATGCAGATAAGTATCTCCAACGCAGGTGGAGGTCATTTTCCCGTTGTTTTAATTTTAACAGGTGTAGATAAATGGAATGAGATGATTCAGTACCAGTACCTGTGCCTTGTTTATCTGTTTCAAAATGTATTGTAGCTACATACTCCTCTGTGAGAGATAACACATCAGCCCCTTCCACTTCAGTGTATGTCGCCGGTTGTGAAGTGGATTCAGATGGAGTATACATGGTATAAATCAAACACATGCGTGTCTCTTACACCCAGAGTTGAATGTGAAGTACTGCTGAGGTGGATGAGTCCCAATTTCAGTGGGTGGGTGATATAGCAATAAATATATACTCCAAGCATTAAGCACTCTCGCCATACCATAGTATAAATGTGCCAGGGTGCAAGAATATCAAATATATGTCCTGGAAATAAAAATGCACTCTCTGGATTTAAGAAAAATATCTGTATTGATATGTGATGTTTCAGGGTATTCACCCCTTCCTCAGACAAACAATCTTTGAAATATTTACATTTAAATGCAAAGAATAAACCCATCCCCTTAAGTGCACATCCAACAATCAGTGTCTATGGTCATATATCACCAAAGCAAAAAAATGTCACAATCATTATTAAACATATTATATAGTGTATACAATTAAACATTAATATGAATAGTACCTGTCCCCACTTATAATGACTTTACAAACATCCTATAAAAAATGTATTAAAAAATGACCATATAATATCCACACCTACTTATTTGTAAAACATGTATCATATTATTATTGGTATAATTCTGTGTATCATAAATCTTAACCTTTATACCAGGGAACGTATTTAAAATTATCCATAGAGTTATGCTTGCACAGGACAGAACAGTAGACGTTTAAACTCATACCTGTCATGGCGATTCTAGCTGTGAAAGTTTTGCGGTCTGGAGAGGGAGGTATGGAGTGTGATGTTGCAACTACACTCCCTACTAAGGGCATGTTCCTTTAGACCAGGTCTCATCAACCTTGGCTCTCAAAAGATTTTGGAACTGCATTTTGCATGATGCTCAGACACTTTTAGCTGGCTGAGCATCATGGGAAATGTAGTTCCAAAACCTCTGGAGAGCTTTAGACCAATGCTGTATAGCCCAGATGCTTCGCTCAGTATGTTGTTAAATAAAAGACAGCATGGCTAGATCGTATTTAATGATGTCCTAATGGGAGTGTCTAATTTGAACTGAAGCACATAAACCTTACAATCATCAAAATATGTTTAAATGTAGACAATCATAATCCCCATTTCTGCGTTAAAAATAAATAAATATATATAGAGAATTGTCAATCTCTAGCTTTGAATTAGGGTTGTGGAACACAACTGCTGAGATTGTTATTAAATAACATATATTTATGCATATATGTAGTTTTTGTAAGCAGAGATTTAGAGAAAGGAATATAGAATTGTAGATACCTTCTATTTATAAACTTCTGCTGAGTTAATATACATCAAAGGTGAAATAAGGCAAAAACAACTTAACATGTTATTCACAAAACAAAAAAGAATATTTATACACCAAAGAGGTAAAGATTAAGTATTGACAGAGAAGGATAAATGCCCCAAGTGGTGAACAGTAATATTGCAGGATTTAGTAACAGACGGCTAGATTTAGAGTTCTGCAGCCAAATGGGTGTGTTAGCTACGCATGCTTTTTTCCCCCCGCACCTTTTAAATACCGCTGGTATTTAGAGTTCACAGAATGGCTGCGTTAGGCTCCAAAAAAGGAGCGTAGAGCATAATTTACCGCCACTGCAACTCTAAATACCAGCGTTGCTTATGGACGCGGCCAGCTTCAAAAATGTGCTCGTGCACGATTCCCCCATAAAAAAACAATAGGGCAGTTTGAGCTGAAAAAAAACCTAACACTGGCAAAAAAGCAGCGTTCAGCTCCTAACGCAGCCCCATTGTTTTCTAAGGGGAAACACTTCCTACGTCTGCACCTAACACTCTAACATGTACCCCGAGTCTAAACACCCCTAACCTTACACTTATTAACCCCTAATATGCCGCCCCCGCTATCGCTGACCCCTGCATATTATTTTTAACCCCTAATCTGCCGCTCCGTATACCGCCGCAACATACATTATAGTTATGTACCCCTAATCTGCTGCCCCTAACATCGCCGACCCCTATATTATATTTATTAACCCCTAATCTGCCCCCTACAACGTCGCCGCCAGCTACCTACAATAATTAACCCTTAATCTGCCGATCGGATCTCGCCGCTAGTCTAATAAATGGATTAACCCCTAAAGCTAAGTCTAATCCTAACACTAACACCCCCCTAAGTTAAATATAATTTAAATCTAACTAAATAAACTCCTATTAAATAAATTATTCCTATTTAAAGCTAAATACTTACCTGTAAAATAAACCCTAATATAGCTACAATATAAATTATAATTATATTGTAGCTATTTTAGGATTAATATTTATTTTACAGGCAACTTTGTAATTATTTTAAACAGGTACAATAGCTATTAAATAGTTAATAACTATTTAATAGCTAAAATAGTTAAAATAATTACAAAATTACCTGTAAAATAAATCCTAACCTAAGTTACAATTAAACCTAACACTACACTATCAATAAATAAATTAAATAAACTACCTACAATTATCTACAATTAAAACTAACACTACACTATCAATAAATTAATTAAATAAAATACCTACAATTAAATACAATGAAATAAACTAACTAAAGTACAAAAAATAAAAAATAAAAATATTTACAAACAATAGAAAAATATTACAACAATTTAAACTAATTACACCTACTCTAAGCCCCCTAATAAAATAACAAAGACCCCCAAAATAAAAAAATGCCCTACCCTATTCTAAATTAAAAAAGTTCAAAGCTCTTTTACCTTACCAGCCCTGAAAAGGGCCCTTTGTGGGGCATGCCCCAAAGAATTCAGCTCTTTTGCCTGTAAAAAAAAAAACATACAATACCCCCCCAACATTACAACCCACCACCCACATACCCCTAATCTAACCCAAACCCCCCTTAAATAAACCTAACACTAAGCCCCTGAAGATCTTCCTACCTTGTCTTCACCTCACCGGGTTCAGCGATTGGTCCAGAAGAGGGTCCGAAGTCTTGATCCAAGCGGCGGCTGAAGAACTCCATCATCGGGCTGAAGTCGGAAGTCCATCATCAGGATGAAGTCTTCTATCAAGCGGCATCTTCAATCTTCTTTCTTCCGGAGCGGAGCCATCTTCTTCCCAGCCGACGCGGATCCAACCTCTTCAACCGACGCCTACTCGCCGAATGACGGTTCCTTTAAATGACGTCATCCAAGATGGCGTCCCTCGAATTACGATTGGCTGATAGGATTCTATCAGCCAATCGGAATTAAGGTAGGAATATTCTGATTGGCTGATGGAATCAGCCAATCAGATTCAAGTTCAATCCGATTGGCTGATCCAATCAGCCAATCAGATTGAGCTTGCATTCTATTGGCTGTTCAGATCAGCCAATAGAATGCGAGCTCAATCTGATTGGCTGATTGGATCAGCCAATCGGATTGAACTTGAATCTGATTGGCTGATTCCATCAGCCTATCAGAATATTCTTACCTTAATTCCGATTGGCTGATAGAATCCTATCAGCCAATGGGAATTCGAGGGACGCCATCTTGGTTGACGTCCCTTAAAGGAACCGTCATTCATCGGGAAGTCGTCAGTGAAGATGGATGGATCCGCGCTGGAGGTCTTGAAGATCAGCCGGTCATCATCGGATTGAAGAACATAGAAGATGCGGCTTGGAAGAAGATATTTGCCAGTCCAGATGTCCTCTTCTGCCCGCTTGGATCAAGACTTCAGCCGGAGGATGGACGTCACTCTTCAGCCCCCCACTTGGGCTTGGATCAACACTTCGGAGGTCGGTGAACCTGGCATGGTGAAGATAAGGTAGGAAGATCTTCAGGGGCTTAGTGTTAAGTTTATGTAAGGGGGGTTTGGGTTAGATTAGGGGTATGTGGGTGGTGGGTTGTAATGTTGGGGGGGGGTATTGTATGTTTTTATTTACAGGCAAAAGAGCTGAATTATTTGGAGCATGCCCCGCAAATGGCCATTTTCAGGGCTGGTAAGGTAAAAGAGCTTTGAACTTTTTTAATTTAGAATAGGGTAGGGATTTTTTTTTATTTTGGGGGTGTTTGTTATTTTATTAGGGGGCTTAGAGTAGGTGTAATTAGTTTAAAATTGTTGTAATATTTTTCTAATGTTTGTAAATATTTTTTTATTTTTGTAACTTAGTTCTTTTTTATTTTTTGTACTTTAGTTAGTTTATTTAATTGTAGTTATTTGTAGGTATTTTATTTAATTAATTTATTGATAGTGTAGTGTTTGGTTTAATTGTAGGTAATTGTAGGTAGTTTATTTAATTAATTTATTGATAGTGTAGTGTTAGGTTTAATTGTAACTTAGGTTAGGATTTATTTTACTGGTAATTTTGTAATTATTTTAACTAGGTAACTATGAAATAGTTATTAACTATTTAATAGCTATTGTACCTGGTTAAAATAAATACAAAGTTGCCTGTAAAATAAATATTAATCCTAAAATAGCTACAATATAATTATAATTTATATTGTAGCTATATTAGGGTTTATTTTACAGGTAAGTATTTAGTTTTAAATAGGAATAATTTATTTAATAAGAGTTAATTTATTTAGTTAGATAAAAATGATATTTAACTTATGGGGGTGTTAGTGTTAGGGTTAGACTTAGCTTTAGGGGTTAAAAAATTTATTAGAATAGCGGTGAGCTCCGGTCGGCAGATTAGGGGTTAATGTTTGAAGTTAGGTGTCGGCGATGTTAGGGAGGGCAGATTAGGGGTTAATACTATTTATTATAGGGTTATTGAGGCGGGAGTGAGGCGGATTAGGGGTTAATACATTTATTATAGTAGCGGTGAGCTCCGGTCGGCAGATTAGGGGTTAATAATTGTACGTAGGTGGTGGCGATGTTGGGGGCGGCAGATTAGGGGTTAATAAATATAATATAGGGGTTGGCAGTGTTAGGGGCAGCAGATTAGGGGTTCATAGGGATAACGTAGGTGGCAGCGGTGTGTGGTCGGCAGATTAGGGGTTAAAAAATTTTAATAGAGTGGCGGCGATGTGGGGGGACCTCGGTTTAGGGGTGCATAGGTAGTTTATGGGTGTTAGTGTACTTTAGAGCACAGTAGTTAAGAGCTTTATGAACCGGCGTTAGCCCAGAAAGCTCTTAACTACTGACTTTTTTCTGCGGCTGGAGTTTTGTTGTTACTTTTCTAAAGCTCACTTCAGCCACGACTCTAAATACCGGCGTTAGGAAGATCCCATTGAAAAGATAGGATACGCAAATGGCGTAGGGGGATCTGCGGTATGGAAAAGTCGCGGCTGCAAAGTGAGCGTCAGACCCTTTCCTGACTGACTCCAAATACCAGAGGGCGGTAAAAACCAGCATTAGGAGCCTCTAACGCTGGTTTTCACGGCTACTGCCCAACTCTAAATCTAGCCGAGAATTTGCTAGGAGAGAGCTGATTACTAATTGTTTTAGCAGCTGCACAGCACAGAGAAGCTTGTATGACAATATATCAATTGCAGGGTATGTTTACAAACCGACAGCAAGTAATGCCTTTAGTAGAACGTATGTAAATAGTGACCAATGGCTTGAATATGTGCACACATTGAGTGCATACAGGAAATGAACAGCTGAAAATTTGTGAGCACAGGCAAATGAGAGAGACACAATCCAGAGTAAAGTAATGATATTACCTTGAGAGTTTGCACAAACACTTTGGAGAACAAGTAGTACTTGCACAGAGATACTTGCAGCATGCACATGGTATTTGAAGCTTGTGGAGAGCAATCACAGTCACAGAGACTCAGAGAGATCCAGAAGGTATGACAGAGAGCTTGTCAATAACCAAGCAATTAGGAATGGTGCAGCTGCTATTTAGTGATTGGAGAAGTGGTGTGCAAATGGTAAGATTAATCCAGGTTAAAGGGGCAGAGGAATAGTGGAAGTTAAAGGGGCAGAAGAAAATATATGACAGTACCCTCCTCTCAAGGAGGCCCTCCAGGATTACTAGGATGAGTCAAATTAAATTTCTTCAACAAAAGAGGAGCATTGAGATCTGAAGCAGCAATCGAAGAGTCGTTGTCTTCCTTATAACCTTTTCATCTGACAAGGTATTGGAGTTGACAACGGCAAATTCTGGAATCGAGAATCTGTGCAACTTCCAAAATATATTGTAAAGATGGATCAGGCATTTGGAGGATGGGTTTCATAGTGAATCTCTCTTTAAGATGGTAATAGTTGGGCTTTTGTATTCCATACAAATTTTGAATTCATCCCAGTGAGAGTAGTGAGTGGTTTTACAATCGCTGAATAATTTTTAATATACTTCCTATAGAATTTGGCAAAGCCTAGAAACTTTTGTAAAGCTTTCTTATTCTGAGATACAGGCCAGTTTAGAATAGTTTTGATTTTTGCATCTTCCATCTGTATGCTACCTGGAGTTATGCGGTAACCCAAAAAACTGATTTTGTCTGTCTCAAAGATACATTTCTCCAATTTCGCATATAAATGATGTATGCAAAGTCTTGAAAGAACCCAATGTACATGCTTACAATGTTCTTGAATGGAGGAGTAATGGATCAGAATATCATCTAGTTATATTACCACGCATACATCCAATATATCTTGAAAATATCATTGATAAAAAACTGAAAAGTAGCTGGCGCATAACACAGGCCGAAAGGCATAAACAAATATTTGTATAAACCATATCTAGTATGAAAAACAGTCTTCCATTCATCACCCTGCTTTATACGCACAAGGTTATATCCACCTCTGATATCCAGTTTTGTGAATATAGTAGCCTTTTGTAACCTTTTCACTAATTCAGGTATTAGTGGAAGAGGATCGCGATTTTTTATAGTAATTTTATTCAATTAGCGGTAGTCCATTATTACATTATTACATACAAAAATCATTCCAGCAGTAACTGGAGATGTAGAGGGTCTGATGAATCCTTTTTTAAGATTATTTTCAATGGACTGTAGTTCTTAACATAGAGTAGTTCTGTTTCAAAAAGTGGGTAAATATGTCCAAATGGTACTGTGGCTCTGGGTAAAAGATCAATTGGACAATTATAGGGTCTGTGTGGTGGTAAGTCTCTGCTTCTTTTTTGCTAACTGCATCTTGGAATTCCTCATAGTGAGGTGGAATAGCAGGAGTACTGAGCTGTAATATTATATTGTGTTGAAAACATGTGTTAGAGCAGTACTTTGATTTAAATTCCAAATGCATTTCACTCCAAGAAATAGTAGGTGAATGTAATTGCAACCACGGAATAATGGTGAGGGTATAACCTCAAAAGAAACAAATTCAGTATGTCCTTCATGTGTAGAGATTTGTAAAGGTATAGTTTGGTGTGTAATAGGTCCTGAAGTAATAGGGGTTCAATCTATACTCTTACAGTAATGGGGGTATGCTTTTCTATACAAGGTACTTTATTCTTTAGGGCCAAAGAGGAGTCAATGAAGTTACATCAAGCACCAGAGTCTATAATGGCATCAGCTTGTAGGTGAACTTGGTCCCACTGTAGAGTTAGAGTTAATATACAATAAGAAGATGATTTAATTTGAAGAGAAAAACAATTTGTTGAAGGATATACCTTACCAGAAACAGGTTTCTTTAAGGAAGGGCAATTTTTCACAGCATGATCTTTACCAGCGCAATATAATCATACGTGTAAAGTTCTTCTTCTATTTTTCTCTTGTTGACTTAAAGGTCCCCTTATGAACCCTATTTCCATAGGTTCAGAGAGGGTGTTAGAATTGGTAGCAACAGAGTTGGTACTAAGAGATTTCTTAAACGGAACTCTTCTTTCTCTTAACCTTCTGTCTATAGAGATACTAAGCTTCATTAATAGTTCCAATGTAGCAGGTAACTCTATCCATGATAACTCATCTTTTAGCGCTTCAGATAATCCTAGGCGAAATTGATTTCTGAGACTGATATCATTCCACTGAGAATCTAATGACCACCTTTTAAACTCTGCTATAAAGTTTTTAACAGGTCTTTTCCCTTGTCGGATTCTCCTTAATACAGTTTCTGCCGTTAGCTGGGAGTTAGTGTCTGCATAAAGAGAAGACATAGTGGAAAAGAACTGATCAAGATAATTCAGTATGGGATCATCAGTCTCTAGAAAAGTATTAGCCTAAATTAATATTTGGTTTCAAAGTAAACATTAAATAGCATGCATTTTTTTAAGGGGATCTATCACCCAAAACTTTTTCAGTTTGACTGACCATTGGCTCAGGAGTGTCATGTGATGAAAGTATACTAGTAGTTTGCATTGGTATGACAGCCTTTTAATTTTGGTTTTAATATTGTAAGTCCTGAAAATAAATTATTTGTGACATATTCAATATATGAGAGGTCATCTCAGCTGGCTCCATTCTTGGGCTTGGCTATTCTGTCACTCTCTTGCTTTGAATTAGGGTTGTGGAACAAGACTTCTGAGATTGTTATTAAATAACATACAGCTAGATTACGAGTTTTGCTTTAAGATTGAAAAAGCAGCATTATGGCCCATAAGGCTGCTTTTTCCCCTAACGCTGCTATTACGAGTCTTGTCGGTATAGGTGTACTGCACACCTTTTAGCCTGTCACGCAACGTCAGTATCTCACTTTTAAAAAAGTCCTTTTTCAATGGTACTCCATAGCGCCGATATTACAAGTTTGCCTAGGAGGCCAAAAAAGTGAGCGGTACACTCTATAACCACAAGATTTGTACCGCCATCTAAAGTTAGTAGTTATGAGTTTTATGTTACAAAGCTCATAACTCATAAACCTATTAATCCCTAAACTGCAAGCCCCCACACAATGAGATATACTAAAATAAACTATTAACCCCTAACGACCCCCTAACTTTATATTAAAATTACAATTTCACTATCTTAAATTAAATTAAAACTTACCTGTCAAATTACATAAATTAATTTTAAACTAACAATTAAAATATTATTATTATTAAACTAAAATTAAACTAACTACCAATTAAATTAAACTAGGAACAGACAATAGAATGAGAGCTGCTCAAATCCTATTGGCTGATTGGAACAGCCAATAGGATTTTAGCAGCTCTAATCCTATTGGCTGATTGAAATCTTGGATGATTTCACTTGCATTGAAGTTCCAGTTCACGGCGGTGACCATATTGAAGAGGATGCTCCGCGCCGGATGTCTTCAGGATGGACCCGCTCCGCGCCGGGTGGATGAAGTTGGAAGATGCCATCTGGTTGAAGACTGCTCCAGCTGGATGAAGATGGAAGAGGTCGCCCGAATAAAGACTTCTTGCGGCCTGGATGAGGACTTTGCCAGCTGGATGAAGATTGAAGAGGCTGCCTGGATGAAGACTTCTTGTCGGCTGGATGGATTCTTCAAGTGGGATTTCAATAACTTTAAGTGGATCATCGGGGGTTAGTGTTAGGTTCATTTAAGGTTTTTTTGGGTGGGTTTTATTTTTAAATTAAGTCTGGACATGTAAAAGAGCTAAATGCCCTTTTAAGGGCAATGCCCATACAAATGCCCTTTTCAGGGCAATGGTTTTCTTAGTTTTTTTTTAGATATTTATTTTATTTGGGGGGGTTGGTTGTGGGGGTGGTGGGTTTTACTGTTGGGGGGGTGTTTGTATTTTTCTTACAGGTAAAAGCGCTGATTTCCTTGGGGCAATGGTAGTTTATTGTAGGCTAGGGTTTTTTATTTGGGGGGGGGGGCTTTTTTATTTTGATAGGGCTATTAGATTAGGTGTAATTCTTTTTTGTTTTTGATAATTTGTTTCTTATTTTATGTAATTTAGTGTTTTTTTTGGTAATTTAGTTATTTTTATTATTAGTAATTATAGTGTTTATTGTTTTGTTTTTTTGTAATGTTAGGTTTTAGTGTAAGGCAGGTTAGGTTTTATTTCACAGGTAAGTTTGTATTTATTTCAACTAGGTAGTTAGTAAATAGTTAATAAGTATTTACTAACTAGTCTACCTAGTTAAAATAAATACAAACTTACCTGTGAAATAAAAATAAAACTATTAGTTATATTGTAGCTAGCTTATGTATTATTTTACAGGTAAGTTTGTATTTATTTTAAAATAGTTATTATTTAGTTAATAATTGTAACTTTAGTTTAGCTCTATTTTAATTATGTTAAAGTTGGGGGGTTATGGTTAGGTTAAGGTTTAGGGTAAGGTTTAGGGGTCAATGGATTTATTTAGTGGTAGTGATATGGGAGGCCAGAGGTTTAGGGGTTAATAACTTTAGTATAGTGGCGGTGACATCGGGGGCAGCAGATTAGGGGTTAATAACATTATTTAGGTGGCGGCAATGTTGGGGGCAGCAGATTAGGGGTTAATAACTGTATGTAGGTGGCGGCGATGTTAGGGGCAGCAGATTAGAGGTGTTTAGACTCAGGGTTTATGTTAAGGGATTAGGTTTAAACGTAACTTTTTATTTCCCCATAGACATCAATGGGGCTGCGTTACGGAGCTTTTCTTTCTGCGATCGTAGGTGCTATACTTTTTTTTGCAGGCTCTCCCCATTGATGTCTTTAGACCGTTGCTCCATAACTTGTGTTTCTGGCGAGTCTGAAGACTAGCCAGAAACATGAGCCCACAAGCTCCGTTAGGAGCTTGATAAATGGGCCCCATAGGGACAGATTACAAGTGGCTCGCTAACAATAGATTGCAAGTAATAACTCATTTTGCTTGACTGCGCTACCATAGCGCACAACTTTGATCATACAAGTTCATAGTAAAGCGTGCTAACCAGAGAAGGGTTAGAAGGTGTATAGTTTAATAATTCAATAATTTTGTGTCTATCGAAAACATTTTAGTTATTTTCAACCAACGGTCAGTTTAAAATAACATCCTGCCTAGGACCGAGAATTAAATGATAACCTCCCAACTAACCCTACCATAGTCACCAGTCTTATAGATTCAACTTCAGCAGATTGCAATTTCACACAAGTTTATGCTGATAACCAGTTGATGGATATCATCTTAGTGTAAAGAATTGTTTATAAGCACATACAAATAAATGTATAAATGTTCCATTGTCAGATAATTTAAAAGATATGCTTGTTTTGTGTAATGGGAACAAATATTTAATCATTACTGACAATGTAATTTCAATTGCTTAGTTATTCCTTCATTGTATCACATTTAATACTGGAATTATTGTATAAGACTTATTTCAGTCATTGTATAAAGCATCTAATTGAAATGATAAATAGGGCTCAGATTTTATATTAACAAGCCTGTATCTTTTTGTACTAGATGTAAATGTACTGATGTATTCTTATGCCAAAATCAGCAGGGAGAGTGATTTAATATGAATGCAGTAATTAGATAAATGAAGGAGCAAAAATGTACTTGGCCTCCAAATTGATTGAAAAAAATCGCTGGATATATCACTCTTGAGATTTGTTGTCTTTCATTCATTGGTATAAGCAGTAAAACTGTTGATTTCCCTTTTGGCAAGGTATAATTTAAATAAGAAATATATATTACTAACATACTTAAATGTAGCCACTTAAAGATAAAATTTTTATGAAAGTCTGTTTCCCAAGGTAAATGAATATAAAAATGATAATTAGAAAAAAAAAAAAATATATATATATATATATATATATATATGTGTGTGTGTATATATATATATGTATATATACCGTATTGTTCCGCATATAGGCCGCACTTTTTTCCCTTGATTTGTACCTTTAAATTTGCAGCGCGGCCTATATGCGGGTCGCGGCCTATATTCGGGTGCTTATCGGCAATATCGCACATGCGCAGTGCTGCCGAACTTCCGGTGCACCCCGTGGCCTTATGGGTATTGTATTTAAATGAAAAACTGCAAAGGGAGCACTCACTTGTTGTAAAACGTCACTTTTATTTTGCCAAAGTAATAACTGCTTACACAACAGTCCATAAAACAAGCATCATAGAAGCCCAATCAATGCAGATAGCAGCGATCTGTATTGATTGGGCTTCTATGATGCTTGTTTTATGGACTGTTGTGTAAGCAGTTTTTAATGCAACCGTGATCCACTACCGCTACCCCACTGAATTGGCCTCTGAGTGATGATGTCATTACCCGGTGCGGAAGTCCAAGTAACCTGAAGAACGAATATGGAGGTGTCAGTTATTGCTGAAGGAAGCGCTCCCAGCTACATTCAAGGGGATTACACAATTGTAGGGGACCGGGTTGTCCGGTTAGCCACACATCCAGCACTGGGTGTTAGACAGAAGTTGCCGCAGCTTGTGGGTAAGTGTGTTAACTTAGCTTTTGGTTAATTTAGCTTTTGGTACTTTATCTATGAGCGCATGATAGGCTGACTTGTTAAGCCATTATACACACAGTGTTTGTTGGTTTAATGTGCATTTAAGAGCCTCCCTTTTTGGGAACTTTATTGCATTATGAGAATTGTAGGTGTGAAGATATTTTCTTTAAAAATTTAATTTCTTCAAAATGGCACCAAACATTAAGGGTGCGGCCTATATTCAGGTGCGGCCTATATGCGGCACAATACGGGTATATATATATATATATATATGTGTGTGTGTGTGTGTGTATATATATATATATATATATATATATATATATATATATATATATATATATATATATATATGTGTGTGTGTGTATATATATATATAGACTGTTGGTATACCAGCTCAACCTATTTTTTTATAAAACATCATGGGTCACCTTGGATAACTAAAGATACTTGTATCCAGGGGTGCAAGGAGGCATAATATGTAATAATATTGGTTTAGAAAAAAAGAAGATAGAAAATAAAGTGAAAGAATCAAGTATGCCATTGCCAGCACTACCCTTTAATAAAAATACCAATTATAAAGCTTAGGGCACCTCTCCCATAGATGTACTATACTGCATATGAAATGTACAACAAATATATTATTTTATTAACTCAATAACATAGTTGATACATGCAGTATATATAATACAAATTGCAACCACAGTGGTGCCTATATCTACTTAAAAAGGTACCTATACACCAATGGCCATTGGATACTGTTATAGATTTGAGAGTTCAAAACATCTTAAAAAGACAGTGTTCTTAGTACTGGTCATCCAAATTCCCCATTTGTATAAGGACCAATGTGGTCATGTAAATGGGCCCATGCAGAGGTGGATTTCAATGTGGAGTCTCTAAGGAATACCCTATATCAAATACCGTCCATGTAGGAGTCAGGTGTAGTATCTCCTAATTACAGAAATTTTTACTTGTGAAAGCTGCATAGAGTTCGCCCAGCGTGATTGGAATCAATTCACCATACTCGGCTAGGTCGGCCGAGTGTTGTTCCTGAGCACCAAAGGATCTGAGGTATACCTTTTATTTATACCTATTCAACCAACCTTAGCTGGATGGCACAGCAATTATAACAGTTATAGTTTACCTTCAAATTTACTTTCCATGGTTTTTCAAAACAAACCTTTGGGTGCGGAATAGTTTTTGAATTTTAGCTAAATCTAACAATTTAAATAAATGACGTAAGTACTTTTGAGTTATTAAGATTTTAAAGAATATTTTTACTGCAATAATTAACGCTTACAATAATTTTAATAATGAGTGAAAATCAGAAACACAGGCTTATTGTTATTCCTTGTACTAGAATAATAATAGCATTAAAGGGATACTAAACCCAAATTTTTTCTTTCATGATTTGAATAGAGCAGTGTTTTTCAACCAGTGTGCCGTGGCACACTAGTGTGCCGTGAGATATCCTCAGGTGTGCCACGGCAGACTGACAACAATGTGACATATTTTTTAAACTTTGCTTGTTTTTTACTCCCAGTGCAGGGGTAGTTTGTAGGAGTCATGGCATAACAGCACAATACAGGGAGTGCAGAATTATTAGGCAAATGAGTATTTTGACCACATCATCCTCTTTATGCATGTTGTCTTACTCCAAGCTGTATAGGCTCGAAAGCCTACTACCAATTAAGCATATTAGGTGACATGCATCTCTGTAATGAGAAGGGGTGTGGTCTAATGACATCAACACCCTATATCAGGTGTGCATAATTATAAGGCAACTTCCTTTCCTTTGGCAAAATGGGTCAAAAGAAGTACTTGACAGGCTCAGAAAAGTCAAAAATAGTGAGATATCTTGCAGAGGGATGCAGCACTCTTAAAATTGCAAAGCTTCTGAAGCGTGATCATCGAACAATCAAGCGTTTCATTCAAAATAGTCAACAGGGTCGCAAGAAGCGTGTAGAAAAACCAAGGCGCAAAATAACTGCCCATGAACTGAGAAAAGTCAAGCGTGCAGCTGCCAAGATGCCACTTGCCACCAGTTTGGCCATATTTCAGAGCTGCAACATCACTGGAGTGTCCAAAAGCACAAGGTGTGCAATACTCAGAGACATGGCCAAGGTAAGAAAGGCTGAAAGACGACCACCACTGAACACGACACACAAGCTGAAACGTCAAGACTGGGCCAAGAAATATCTCAAGACTGATTTTTCTAAGGTTTAATGGACTGATGAAATGAGAGTGAGTCTTGATGGGCCAGATGGATAGGCCCGTGGCTGGATTGGTAAAGGGCAGAGAGCTCCAGTCCGACTCAGACGCCAGCAAGGTGGAGGTGGAGTACTGGTTTGGGCTGGTATCATCAAAGATGAGCTTGTGGGGCCTTTTCGGGTTGAGGATGGAGTCAAGCTCAACTCCCAGTCCTACTGCCAGTTTCTGGAAGACACCTTCTTCAAGCAGTGGTACAGGAAGAAGTCTGCATCCTTCAAGAAAAACATGATTTTCATGCAGGACAATGCTCCATCACACGCGTCCAAGTACTCTACAGCGTGGCTGGCAAGAAAGGGTATAAAAGAAGAAAATCTAATGACATGGCCTCCTTGTTCACCTGATCTGAACCCCATTGAGAACCTGTGGTCCATCATCAAATGTGAGATTTACAAGGAGGAAAAACAGTACACCTCTTTGAACAGTGTCTGGGAGGCTGTGGTTGCTGCTGAACACAATGTTGATGGTGAACAGATCAAAACACTGACAGAATCCATGGATGGCAGGCTTTTGAGTGTCCTTGCAAAGAAAGGTGGCTATATTGGTCACTGATTTGTTTTTGTTTTGTTTTTGAATGTCAGAAATGTATATTTGTGAATGTTGAGATGTTATATTGGTTTCACTGGTAAAAATAAATAATTGAAATGGGTATATATTTGTTTTTTGTTAAGTTGCCTAATAATTATGCACAGTAATAGTCACCTGCACACACAGATATCCCCCTAAAATAGCTAAAACTAAAAACAAACTAAAAACTACTTCCAAAAATATTCAGCTTTGATATTAATGAGTTTTTTGGGTTCATTGAGAACATGGTTGTTGTTCAATAATAAAATTAATCCTCAAAAATACAACTTGCCTAATAATTCTGCACTCCCTGTACATACAGTATGTGTGTGTTTGTGTGTATGTGTATATATATATATATGCTGTATTAGGCTACAATGTGTGATTTTTTTAAAATTTTGGGATGGTGGTGTGTCACAGGATTTTTTAATGTAAAAAAGTGTGCCACGGCAAAAAAAGGTTAAGAATCACTGGAATAGAGCATGCAATTTTAAGCAACTTTCAAATTTACTCCTATTATCAATGGGCCAGCTCCAAAGCTTTTATTCCTGCTTTTTCTAATAAAGATACCAAGAGAACAAAGAAAATGTTATAATAGGAGTAAATTAAAAAGTTTCTAAAATTGCACGCTCTATCCGAATCATAAAAAAAAAAAAGGATTTAGTATCCATTTAACTAAGGAAATATTAACCAAAGGGAAAAGATCCTGCAATCCTGTTCTGTAAAGTGAGAACTTATAAAAAATGAAACGGCTTATTCGTTTTAAGAGTAGAAACAGTAGATCTTTACAGGATACATTTTACAATGCAAGGAATATTTGAAAGCCCACTACTGTAAATGGGAAAAGTTGCAGCAATATTAATATCCTGCACTGTTAATCTTGTTTCGAGACCTAAACCTTGCAAAAAAAATAAAAAAATTGTTTTTAAAATAAGCCAAGCTAGAAAAAAAAGATATAATGAACAAATTGACAGTATAATGCATATAAATAACACATAATACACACATGTATTTTTACCCATAATGCCCCTATTCAAATGTATAACCAATTAGTTTAATCAAATAAATAAATAATTAGTTTACAAGTTTAGCTATTCTCTTATGTAAATTGTTATTGTCATTTAACTCTGTACAGCAGTATCAATTCAAATACATTTATTTTTTAATGTGGTTTAAATCTTTACTGAATATACTTTGCCTGGCAATCTCATTAATAAAACGTTTCATTTGTGTCTGTGATGGACCAAGAATTTACTCCTTTATGTTACGAGTTTATAAGGTTTAAAACTGCAAAAGAGCTTTAATGTGCAGCAGAGATTATTTACATAATTTTGTACATTTTTGTACATTCTTTAAATTCTTGTTTTAAAGATGTCCTAACACTATACTTCTGTATATACTTGTTGAAATGTTAAACTTCTAAAGGAATTATCAAGTGTCCAATATTTATCACAGCAGCACCATTTAAAATAAAATACAATATTTGTATTCTCTCTCACGGTCAGGTATATATGATTTGAGTATATTGAGTTGTACCTTGATGTTTGCATTTGATTCAATTTGTGTGTTTATTTAGTGCTGTGGACTTTTTCGTATATTGTGTCTACATGGGGGAAAGATGGCTGTTGCTTCTATCCAGAATGCACCTACACGAGTGAGGCGATTTTCCATGTGCTGAACTCACTTTATTATATTGTTAGAGCAGGCTTTTATGTAACGCTGAACTAGGAATAGCACACAATTTGATATAACAATCAATGGTAGAAGAGATTTACAAGAGAATATTAGCATGGATGACATTTTTTTAACATAGAAATATAAATACATAAATTTTGATGTCAGATAAGAAACATAGGCCTAACAAGTCTGCCAAAATTTCCTAAAAGTGTAAACTTATCTCGTTCATAGGATAGCTGTATGCTTATCCCAGGCATTCTTAAAATCACCAACAGTGTTTGTCACCTCTAATGGAATAAAAGCATAACAAAATACATGTATAATATATTAAAATAAAGTATTTTACACACATGTATATATTAAATGCAAAATGTATGTATGCATTATTGAGATAAATGTGTTGACAAGGAGATAGTATATGAAAACAATGTGTTGAAATGGGAAGGTGTGTGTATATGTATATATTTATACATACAGTTGCAAGAAAAAGAACGTGAACCCTTTGGAATGATATGGATTTCTGCACAAATTGGTCATAAAATGTGATCTGATCATCATCTAAGTCACAACAATAGACAATCACAGTCTGCTTAAACTAATAAAACACAAAGAATGAAATGTTGCCATGTTTTTATTGAACACACCATGTAAACATTCACAGTGCAGGTGGAAAAAGTATGTGAACCCCTAGACTAATGACATCTCCAAGAGCTAATTGGAGTGAGATGTCAGCCAACTGGAGTCCAATCAATGAGATGAGATTGGAGGTGTTGGTTACAGCTGCCCTGCCCTATAAAAAACACACACCAGTTCTGGGTTTGCTTTTCACAAGAAGCATTGCCTGATGTGAATGATGCCTTGCACAAAAGAGCTCTCAGAAGACCTACGGTTAAGAATTGTTGACTTGCAAAAAGCTGGAAAGGGTTATAAAAGTATCTCCAAAAGCCTTGCTGTTCATCAGTCCACGGTAAGACAAATTGTCTATAAATGGAGAAAGTTCAGCACTGCTGCTACTCTCCCTTGAAGTGGCCGTCCTGTAAAGATGACTTCAAGAGCACAGTGCAGACTGCTCAATGAGGTGAAGAAGAATCCTAGAGTGTCAGCTAGACTTACAAAAGTCACTGGCAAATGCTAACATCCCTGTTAGCGAATCTACAATACGTAAAACACTAAACAAGAATGGATTTCATGGGAGGATACCACAGAGGAAGCCACTGCTGTCCAAACAAAACATTGCTGCACGTTTACAGTTTGCACAAGAGCACCTGGATGTTCCACAGCAGTACTGGCAAAATATTCTGTGGACAGATGAAACCAAAGTTGAGTTGTTTGGAAGAAACCCACAACACTATGTGTGGTGAAAAAGCGGCACAGCACACCAACATCAAAACCTCATCCCAACTGTGAAGTATGATGGTGGGGGCATCATGGTTTGGGGCTGCTTTGCTGCAATAGGGCCTGGACGGATTGCTATCATCGAAGGAAAAATGAATTCCCAAGTTTATCAAGACATTTTGCAGGAGAACTTAAGGCCATCTGTCTACCAGCTGAAGCTCAAAAGAAGATGGGTGTTGCAACAGGACAATGACCCAAAGCATAGAAGTAAATCAACAACAGAAGAAAATACGCCTTCTGAAGTGGCCCAGTCAGAGTCCTGACCTCAACCCGATTGAGATGCTGTGACATGACTCAAGAAAGCGATTCGCACCAGACATCCCAAGAATATTGATGAACTGAAACAGTTCTGTAAAGAGGAATGGTCAAGAATTACTCCTGACCGTTGTGCACGTCTGATCTGCAACTACAGGAAACGTTTGGTTGAAGTTATTGCTGCCAAAGGAGGTTCAACCAGTTATTAAATCCAAGGGTTCACATACTTTTTCCACCTGCACTGTGAATGTTTACATGGTGTGTTCAATAAAAACATGGCAACATTTCATTCTTTGTGTGTTATTAGCTTAAGCAGACTGTGATTGTCTATTGTTGTGACTTAGATGATGATCAGATCACATTTTATGACCAATTTGTGCAGAAATCCATATTATTCCAAAGGGTTCACATACTTTTTCTTGCAACTGTATACATATATATATATAATGTGTGTGTTTGTGTGTTGTGTGCATGTGTCTGTGTGTATTTGTATGTATATATATATATATATATATATATATATATATATATATATATATATATATATATATATAGGGTTGTAGGTTTGTTTTTAGGTAGTTGTACCTGAGTAAAGAGGGTGGTTTTGAGACTAGAGCACTATGAGTGAATCTGATGAGTGCTGCTGTTAGTGGTTTCTCACTTCCTCCTTAGTGAGAAGTAATGGTTGTGGTTGTAGAAGAGGTGTTTCTAACAGCGTTTACAAGAGAAGTTACTCATGTGCATGTGTAGATGAGAATACAAAAAGATACATATATCTCAAATGAGTAAAATAGTGTCTTCAACAATAAAAGATGATACACTTTAATAGCTCACCTGTAAGATCACAGGGATCGGTGATCAGCGTTGTAGGTTATGTCCCAGTTTTCTTTCTATTTAACTGGAGTGCCAAAAAGTCTAAATGGAGACTGTACCCCCCCTCTGGTTCCACTCCGTATGATTTGACGGAGGGAAGTGTGAAGGGTACTCCATTTTTTTATGAGCTGATATGCGTTGTAGTTAAAAAAACAAATTTTATTACTGTAATCTTATAAAAGCAAAAAATGTGGATCTATTTAATTATATATAATTCATGAATAAAAGATAGAAAAATATTCAATTGATTAAATTAATTTAAATGTTATTTATTTGGATAAAAATGTGTATAGGAAATAATAAAAATAGGGGAGCATATGAATATAGTATTAAAAATAGTATTAATTAAATATGAATACCTATATAAAACATGTGTATAAATATAAACACATAGGTAAAAAAGTACTAAACAAATAAAAGTATAAATGTAGATGAACTAGTTTCTATAGTGGTTTCAACTAAAAAATAGTGGTATAGTGATTACAGATTGAAGATGGCTTGTGTAATAATAAGTCTCTGTGGAAAAAAAATATATGCTATATACGTGGTGAGTATATGCAGAAATGGGCATTAAGATCTACTGGATTTTGAGCTATGTACCAATTAGTACTGTACAAGTGTCCCCATTAGTAACAGTAATAATAACCTTTGAAAAATAGGGAATAGAATGGTACAACTTATATATCACTTACTTAGGATAGTGAAAAAGTAATGTGCTAGTAACTGTAACAGTTTAGAGCTGTTAGTAGATTGATCCGCTAGCGTGTAGCGTCTAGCAAGTACGAGTACGTACAAGTACGTATCAGCTCACTTCATCAGACGTTCATAATCTGTAGATATTCGGTTGGCACTTAAAAGCCTGATAATTTGCCAATTAGGGTACTAATTGTTGTACTCATATTCAATTAATTAGATGATTATTTTTCACTTAGGGCTAAATATAAAAAAACTGCTTGGAATAAAGAGTGTATTGCAAATGTGCAGTGTGTTATTTGATTATTATGAATGTCAATGAAAATGTGAATACTGTGAATCATACAGCTAAAAATTTTATATTTATAATTGTTTGTAAAATTGAGGGTATTAAATACTTAAAGTGTGTGTAAGCCAAATATTCTGATTGGGGAAAATATATATTATACAGTATAAAAAAAATATATAAAATATTTATCAAATATTTGTGATGTTCCATATAGAGAGAATAATTACTGATGAGTGTTTTGATTCTTGCACAAAAAAAAAATATACTTTCCCAAATTTTTCAGAGGAATGCTGCTAAATCTATGTCTATATTCAGACCATATGGTTTTCTTGTTTTTAGTTTATAGGGATTTAGGTAACTTGTGAGGAGTCAATGAGAACTCCTGTATTTTAGCAGCAGCAATATATGGCAAACAAACATTAATTTACAATAAATGGGTCATAGGAATACTAACTATAATTTATAGTCAATATCTATTAGAGGGATAACCATAGAGGGCACAGAAAAACGATACTGTGGTCAACGATACTGGTCAACGATACTGTGTTTGATTAGTAATACACAGAAAGATTGTCATTGCTACAAACGTATATTATAAATCCGAAAAGCATATACGGCTATATTTAACACTCCCATACCTAACAAGGCACCTTTATATGGGATAGACTATAGGCAATGGCAGTCACAGAATTATAATTTTATATTTAATTAACTAGCTAAGGGTTTTACGAAGACAAAGTCGCAAATGAAATCAATTGAGCTATTATATACTGAAACATTTTGAATACGTTTTGTGATCATACTGGCCACATCAATAACAAGTTAAGGTCATTCAACAATACAATATTATAGATACTAGAAACTAACCCATAGTAAAAAAAAGTTGCAATTTCCCTCTATCTTTAACTTTGTTTATTTAACAGTAAATCAACACAAATATACTCTGTGTATTTAACAGTAATTAACATAAATGTACTCTGTGTATTTATTAACAGTAAATCAATACAAATGTACTATGTGTATTTAACAGTAATTAACATAAATGTACTCTGTGTATTTATTAACAGTAAATCAATACAAATGTACTATGTGTATTTAACAGTAATTAACATAAATGTACTCTGTGTATTTATTAACAGTAAATCAATACAAATGTACTATGTGTATTTAACAGTAATTAACATAAATGTACTCTGTGTATTTATTAACAGTAAATCAATACAAATGTACTATGTGTATTTAACAGCAAATCAACACAAATGTTAGTAAATGAGAGTGGAATAATAAGCTTTGGAAACTGTTAAACAAACTCATGGGGATACGTTTATAAATTATCATAATCACAAAGACATTATGAAAAACATAAGCTCAAATAAAATACAGACCACCATACAAGTATAATATCATGGAGAATATAGTATGTTAAGAACTAGCTAATTACATATAACATTTTTTTTTTGGTAATAACGATTACATACCACTACTATGCAAAATTAAGTGTATTAAGCATGCCCAAGACGCAATATTATATTGTTTGTGGGAATTAACAGTTTTTTTTTAACCACAGATCATCATATTTTAACACTAAAATATGAGAAAATGCATAAACTGATTATTGGACATAAACAATCACAACAGTAGAAGATCGTGAATTATCAGAAAGGTATTGCTAAAATGTATAAACTGGGGGGCGGAGTTAACCGCCATACAGTGTAGACGTGCATGAGCGGAGCTCTGAAGCTTAAAGAATATTTAATACCCTAAAAGTGTTTTTAGCATCTTAAATTGAGTTAAACCTTAAGTGTCTACTTGCAGCAAACCTTTGCAGACAACATATTAGGCTGCGCTTGGATTATACCCTGCAGTTTGGCGGTATACTGTGTGTGCCCTGGAGCGGAGGTGCTGGTGTGAGAGCTGAAAAGTACAAGAACTCTTGCATAAGGGTCTGAGACCGGAGTGCACTGACAGGGGGCAGGAGATTGAGAAGGGACACCCCTGGAAAGAGAGGACATCGTGACTGAAAAGGCTACAGACCTGAGACCTCATAGGACTCTGAAAAAGAAAAAGAATACGAGGAGCGCTTTTGGGTGCAAACGGCAGCCATCCTAAAACTCACTTGAGCGGCGCCATACACCTCAACTGCAGGCCTACACCAGAAGCTGTCAGATGAGATTTACCTGCCCTGGCCGCACCTGAAGGTGGATAAGTCTGTGTCTTCTGCACCCGGTCAAGAGCTGAGTGAGTAAACTTACGAGTTGGATGTAGACACATACACACATGCCCATTGTAATTTAGGAGCGCACCCCGGACCTATAACTCAGGCACAGAACTACAGGCACTACATATTACTCCTCCGGAGGGTCGGGGCTCCGCTCCGGAGGCTAGACAATAGACTGTGTTAATCAGTAATTAAAAGGGAAGTGGTCAGAGAAGCTATATCTCTTACGTGGCGCAAATCGCAAGCAAGTGCACAGTATACTCACCACGGGGCATTGGGATAAGGCACCAATATACTTTGGCAGAGGCCCCTGTATACATCAGTTACACTAGTAACCCATATAGCTCTAACAGATCCTTCCACAAATTACAGGGTGTCACATCACCTCAGAAGTACAGCTCTTTGTTATACCAGATGAGAATCCCCCTCTGAACAAATACACTCTGCCTCAGTTAACGGAATGGGGAAAGTTTTATACTCATTGTAACCTGCAAAATATGCTCCTCAGGCCCTGAAGCAGCACTTAACAGGGCAGTCATAACCTTTACCAGATAGAAAGGTCCTGTCCAGCACTTCACATCACCCTGCACTGCTGTTAGCATAATAGTTCTCCTGCCTTTGTACACTGCATCTACAGACAGGGCACTGGGGCCGGGTACAGACGTTGCCACATCACCACTATATTTGGTAACAAACTCCTTGCCCTTTCCGGACGGACCTTACTATGAAGAAAGAACTTCAGATTTTAATTAGATACTGCACAGTCATGCCTTAAGGTACAAGCTTTGTGGGGCCGGGGCTTGCATTTACTACCTGCAAGATAATACAGGGAGACATAGCATATAGACATTTTATTGGGAGACCCTTGCTATACCTGAAGTATTTCTATCGCTGTTTCTCATCTGGGCCTCTAATATTTCTAACATGCCACTGGGCTCTAGAAGGAAAACGGTGAATCTTTCTGAGTATAAAAAATCAGTGGCAGATCATTTTAAAAACACGCCTGTTGCTGGGAAACCTACAACTGACTTGCATACCTCACAAAAGCATATGGTCAATAGCCCTGACATGGCAGAACCTACTGAAGAAGTCAATAATCTCTCTGGCTCCATGGCCGCCGATATAGTATCCACCCTCACACAGAGAATAAATTCTCTCCAAGAGACCCTCACAACAGCTATTAAGGGCTCTGTGGCAGTCCTCAGAAAAGATATAGGGGCCATTAGTGAGAGGATTGATGTGTTGGAAAGAAAACAAGAGGACTTAACTGTGGAACAGGAAAACTTTTCTCACCATTCACAAGTGTTAGTTGACATGATAGACTCAATTGAAACTAAAATGGCAGACATGGAAGATCGCTCGCGTAGGAACAACTTGAGATTTAGAGGCATCTCGGAAGATGTTTCCCCTACTGAGCTAAGCAAGTTTCTCATTGAGTTCTGTGAAGCCCTACACACCCCGGCCTTTCCTAATGAAGCACTGGTTGACAGGGTCCATCGTCTCCCTAGAGGAAGGAATGTTTCGGTGGAGAAACCTAGGGACGTGATCGCCAGATTTCATTACTTTACATATAAAGAGCAGATTCCTAGGGCCATGTTTCAACGACCAACACTGCCTAAGAGATTTGAATCTATACAAATATTCCCAGATCTATCTCAATACACAGTACAAAAAAGAGGTACTTTCATAGAGGTTACCAGATCACTGAGACAGTATGGAATAAAATACAGATGGGGTTACCCTACTAAGCTGCTGATTCAAAAGGATGGACGCCTCTACACCGCTGACACACCTGATAAAGGGCTCCTACTTCTTAAAGGATGGTCAACACAAGGCAAACATAGCGAGGAGGCCGGATCCCTTGACCCTCTGAATACAAAACAGAGCACTTCATCTTCCTCACTTTTGAGACCCACAGCCTTTGAATGGAGACCACTTGCACAGAGGCCTGCTGCTCCTAAAAGAAGGAACTCCACCTCCCCTCAGCTGTTGCTGACAGGAACAGAGAACCCCTCCGAAGACGAGGACTGATAAGTATAGCTTTCTTTCTTGACTTGTAGTTAATGTTATGTTTCAATGGGGGAGAGTTTGCCTACTTGTCCCTGGGGTGGCTCTTGTCTATATCATGTGCATCCTGGAGAATTGTAGAGACAGACTCTGTTGGGACCCAGATCTTAAGATGTTCTTCTAATATGCAGACTCTAAAAAACAAAAACAAAAAAAAACTTTTACTATACTGCAAGATGGGTGCACATCACAAGACTCTGGCTAGTTTCATAATAACAATGCTTAATGTTTAAATTTGTATGTTTATTGTTTAGCTGGGATATTGCCAAGTGACTTGTGGTATACTGAATTGTGTGTGGTTGAGACGGGGACGGCTGAGGTCTGGGTTACACCATATCTGGTCGACTTTATGTGGAAACTTGCCTGCCCTGTCTCACCCTCATGCCCATGGGAAGTTAAAGGGTCTGGTATTTTACATGAGGACACAGGCTTGTGGACTGCCTCTTCCTCATCTGTACAAATAATACAGGTATGAGTCACTGTTTAGACTATTAATGCCATATACATTTGCCCAGATTTATGATACGTTATATCACTAAACCAGGTTTGATCTATAGCTCTATTATGTTATTTGTTATTGGTGTAGGGCCCTTTGGCTGCGCATGGTTGTGGCAATGGTGGACGTTTGTTTTATCACTGCGATACTGTCCATTCTCATATGGCCACGCGCCGACCCTGCCCTTCAGCCATGTGCATCTTTAAACGGCGTCATTGTCAATGTACCCATAGTTTTAGACTCATATGGGATAGCCTAAACGTAATGATGTTCAATGCTTAAACTAGTATGTTTATTGTTCAGTTGAAATATTTGCAAGCGACGTGTGGTGATGACCCAGATTAATCAGCCTGTTAACAAATGCTATTCTTCAACAGGTATGAGTCATAGATTAGATTACTATTGCCACACACACTTATATAGATCTATTTTATGTTTTGCTACCTAACCAGGTTTGATCTACAGCTTTACTATGTTATTTGTTATTGTTATGGGGCCCTTTGGTTGCGCATGGTTGCGGCGGCGGTGGATGTTGATTTTGTCGCTGTGATTCAGTCCACTCCCATGTGGTCATGTGCCGGTCCTGTCCTTCGGCCGTGCACAATTTTAAACGGCGTCATTGTTAATGTATCCATAACTTTAGACTCATTTGGGATAGCTAGGGCGTCCATGTTTATTCAGGATGTTGGTAATGGGCATAATATGGTAGTTAAGAGCCAACAGTTAGCCTATCAACACATTTTGTACTCAACCTACCTTGTGTTATACTTATTTATACGACCATGTTTACAACTCTACTCTATGGGATTTTATGATGCTCTCATACGATGTAACACCTGAGGAACAATATATAGCTATTGCAAGAATGTTTACTTAGATTAAACAAAATGTCGGCACTCGACAGGGTATAATAGATGTGAGTTATTGAATAACATATTGACGCATTATATATTTGTCTAGTTCTATGTTATATTTTACTACCTAAATGGGTTTTATGCACTGCTTTGCTAACTTATCTACTACTGTTATGAGACCCTTGGTTTGCATGTGGCCGGGGAGGTGCGGGGTGCTTGCCAGGCCACTATGCCCTGGTTTTTCCCAAGTGGACATGTTTCCGCCCTGTCCTCCTGCCACACGCAACTCTAAGCGGCAATACTGTCATTACACATTCAACTTTAGGCTTGTTTAAGACAACCTAGATGACAAGACTTATCTACAATCTTAACACTGGGCATGTCTTGGTAGCTATGAACCAACACTCGACAGTTTTCATATGACGTATACTTCTCTAGACTTAGAATAACCCTCTCCAAGACAACCAAAACACAAACCAGCGTAGGCTGGTCAATTCATACCCTCTAGAATGCACATGTTACATTTACCCGGCTGGCTTCTCGCCAGACTGAGGGAATCTTATCCCCGTTCCTTATAGTTAGACAGACTAACACAGACGTGATAGGTAATCACTCCCAATTTGCGACACTAACTCCCCCCCCGAATTTAGGCTTGCCCCGGCCTTACCGTACCTCTGTTCTAGATACTAACACTTAAAGATACTGTAACGATACTCTTCATCCCCCCCAAGGGTAAAACCGAAGCTTACTAGACGTAAGCAAGAGAACATAGATTCACTCGAAATTACAAATACCAACGCGTGTAATACCAGTCCGCGTCTCTTTGGTAGAGAGGCAGACATCTGGGTCATAACTATCTTGGTGTTACCTCTCTAGTCCTCTATACGGGACCAATAACCTTTCCATCTATCTCTAACCCTCCTTCCTGCATACCCCTTCCTACTTATATTCCTTCCCCCTCCCTCTCTCCCCCTTTTTTTTTTCTTCCCCTCCCTTGATTTAAAATGGGCTCTGATCTTAAATTTATTTCCCTAAATACGAAGGGCCTCAACTCACCCTCTAAAAGAAGCCTTTTACAATCCTTTTTGGCTAAACTTAAGTGCAATGTGTCCTTTATTCAGGAGACACATTGGGCATCCAACAAACTTCCGAACTTTAACTCTAGACATTACCCGGTTGTCCTTAGTTCGACCTTTCAAGAAAAAAGTAGGGGAGTCTCGATATGCATTAGCAAAACGGTAGCTTTTCAGCAAATACATGTTGAAACAGACCCAGAGGGGAGATTTTTGTTACTAGTTTGCAGACTGAATTCACACTTATTTACCCTTGTGAATGTATATGCTCCTAACCAGGGACAGATCAAATTTTTGCGCAAGATGCTATCTTTCATAGATGGTTTGAGACAAGGCACGCTAGTGCTGGGTGGGGATTTTAATCTGATCTGGGATCCCGAGCTTGACAAGCGGATCTCGAGTGGTAAGGCGACAGATCAATATTCAAAGTCCACTGCCCCTAAATTTCAAAACCTCATATATCAGTCTTCTCTTTACGATGTGTGGAGATCCTGTCATCCGGACACTAGGGATTACACATACTTTTCACCCCCACACCGATCATACTCGCGATTAGACTTCTTTTTTGTAGATTCCTGGATATTGAACAAAGTCACGAACTCCACCATATGTAGCTGCCCTTGGTCGGACCACGACGCAGTGGTGATGTCAGTAAATATAGATGGGTCTGCTTCGTGCAGACCCTCATGGAGGCTCCCCAAATTCCTGTGGGAAGACGTGACTTCCATACCCGAACTACTCGAAAAGATAGAGGAATTCTTGGAGACGAATGGCCCTCGTGATACCTCCCACCGAATTAGATGGGCGGCTCTAAAGGCATTTATCAGAGGATTCTGTATTGCTAAAGCCGCGAACATTAAAAAACATTGGGGCGCCCTTCTGGGGAAGCTGACATGCGACCTGCGTACAAAGGAAAAACAAAACAAACTATCCCCTATGGCTAGTCTGTCCGCAGACATTCTTGGCCTGAAAACACAAATTAAACACCTGGAATTGGAGAGAGTCAAGCGTGCTCTAGCCAAGTTTAAGATGGTCATGTATTCAAAAAGTAACAAGGCGGGCACTCTGTTGGCAAATAAGCTAAAGCAGAGGACAGCTATATCCAGAATACCCTATATTAATCACAATGGGCAGAGGTATTATGCACCGGATGATATAGGGAAGGCTTTTGCGGACTTCTATGAACGGCTCTATAACATTGAGACCTCTGAGGCACCTACTAAAGCTACACCCTCTGAAATATCTTTATTCCTAGAGAAACTAAATTTACCCACTCTGTCCGATGAGGACAAAGACAAATTGACTGAGCCCTTTAGTGAGTTAGAAATAGGTCTGGGGATTAAGCAACTGAAAAATGGCAAAGCACCGGGCCCTGATGGGTTTCCGGGGCAATTTTACAAAAAAACTCAAACACTGCTGAAGCCCTTATTATGTCAGGTATACAACGACATTGGTCAGGGTGAGGGGATGCTTGAGGAGTTCCTGGAAGCGACTATTGTCGCTATACCTAAACCAGGCAAGGACCCTTCATATTGCTGCAACTTCCGCCCTATCTCGCTAATAATTGTGGATATAAAATTGTATTCCAAACTTATAGCATCTTTACTCCCATCTCTGATAGCGACTGATCAGGTGGGTTTTGTGAAGGGACGTCAAGGTCCTGACAATACTAGGCACTTGGTTACAGTTTTTGCGGAGGCGAGACGATCAGGAACTCCCCTTCTGGCCCTGTCACTAGATGCCGAAAAGGCGTTCGACAGGGTCAGGTGGGAATACATGTGGAGAGTTTTGAGAGTTTTTGGCTTTCCACTTCAGACCATAAATATGATTAAAGCCCTATATTCTCATCCAAGTGCCAGGGTGAGAGGTACGGGCTTCTGCTCCCCGACATTTGTCATTTCCAATGGCACCAGACAGGGGTGCCCATTGTCGCCCCTGCTTTTTGCCCTAGTCATGGAGCCGTTGGCGGAGCTGGTTCGGTCTACATCAACTATCGAGGGCTTACTGATGGGCTCGGCTCAGGAGAAAATTCTGTTGTATGCCGACGATGTAACTTTACTTCTTACGAACCCCAAGTCTTCAGTTCCGGCAGTCTTCACCGCACTAGACAGCTTTAGTGCCCTAAGCTACTATAAAGTAAATAAGACCAAAACTGAGGCCTATGGGATCAACCTTTCTGATGAGCAACTTTTGCATCTGAGGGGTAATCATGATTTCCATTGGTCCTCAGATGCTATCAAGCATCTGGGTGTCTATTTGAGCGCAGACATAGATAAGACTTTATCGATTAATTTTGATGCACTGATTAAGGAATTAAAGAACTTGACGAATAGATGGGACTTCAAGGAGGTCTCTTGGTTGGGACGTGTGGCTACAGTCAAGATGTCTCTACTCCCAAAGGCATTGTACCTTTTTCGATGCATACCTTTGAATATTCCCCACGGCATTCTACAGCAGATCCATCAGATCTTTAGTAGATATGTTTGGGCACATGGGCCTCCAAGGATCAGTCACAAAATTATGCAGAGAGAATATGCGAGGGGCGGTGTGGCTTTTCCCAGCATATTTCTATATTACGAGGCTATGAGACTATCACACATTGCGGCCTGGGGCCCTGCAGCCGAAAGGCCGGGATGGTTCAGATTGGAGGAACTCCAATTACCAGAGGGTTTGGATCTTCCCAGTCTTCTGTGGGTTCCTAGTTACAAACAATTGGTGAGCATACTCACCAATCCTGTTGTTCAGCATAATGTCAGAATATGCACACACTCAGACATCACTCAAAGATCGCCCCGCATCCCTCGCCAATTCATCAAATACGAGGCCTAATGTGGGACCGCCCGAATGTCCATGTTGAGTTCTGGATCCAGCATGACCTTGTCACTGTGGAACAATTATTCTCCAATAACAAGCTATTGACTATCCCTCAGGTTCTTGACTCCTTGAGAGGTCCACCTCTCTGGTTTCATTTTGAATGCTCTAGAATACTCAGTCTCCTACACTCATGGAAATTTGGGGCTCACGGACTCAGGACACGCTCCCAGTGGGAGGAAAGATGGACTAGCGAGCTGGGTACATATAAGCCCCTCACTTTTCACTATCAGGCTATATTGCACGACCACTCAGTTGGTCTTCCCGGCCAAATCAAAAGGTGGTGCAGGGAGTTGTCCTTAAAAATAACAGACACAGAATTGATCATCGCTATCAATCTAACAAAAGGGACGATCCACTGTACAACCATCTTTGAGGGTTATATGAAACTTATTCTGCGCTGGTACAGGGTGCCCACCAGACTGTCTAAAATGTTCCCTGATACCTCACCGAGGTGTTGGAGGCTCTGTGGCGGTGAAGAATCAGACCCCCATGTGTGGTGGTCCTGCCCTAAGATCCTTGATCTATGGAGAGATGTTGAGACTCTTCTGCACTCCATGAACGTAACTGTACAGTTGACCCCTAAACAGGCTCTCTTTCATATATTCGACAAACATCTACCTAAATGCAGTAAGAAACTAGTAATCTATATTCTGGTGGCCACAAAGCTATGCATAGCCAGAGCATGGAAACAAGTTGATCCACCTACTATTGCAGCTGTCTGCGAGGTAGTACACTATCTGGCTAAAATGGAAAAATTTGCATATAATGCTCTGGAGCGAATGGAGGACTATTGGGCGATCTGGGAAGACTGGATCAAAATCCAATAGCTAAAAAGAAGGGGAAAAAAAGAAAGGGAAAAAAGAGAAAGGAAAGGGCATAAGTAACATTACCCAGTAGATCGGGTGGAAAGAGTCTGATAAGTGTAATATGCTCCATGTAAGTAATCTTTCCCTTTTTTTTTTTTTTTTTTTGTGCTGTCCCTCTTCTGCACTCTCCCCCCCTCCCCCCTCCCCTACCAGTTTCTGAATCCTTTACCCCTCTCCTCATCCCCATGTGTACCCTTAAAATATATGACCAGTGGAGGTAAACCAGTTGACTTGATACAGACTGAAGTATACTGATGACATTCCAAGTTTCTAGCGTTAAATATTAAACTTCTTTGTTTCATTTTGTGAGATTCCTATTGAACTAAATGTTGTGTTATGACCAGAGTCCATATGCATATATAACGATCAATGTACAATTGTATTCCTATAATTTTTGTGACGAACTTTGACACGAAATGTGAATCATTTGTAATGTTTTTGTGGTCTCTCTGTAACATCTTATTATTGTATGCTATTTTGAATCTCAATAAAGTTTGTTTAAAATTTAAAAAAAAAAAAAAACTGACAATTGTAACAGTGGTAGATCATAAATTACCAGAAAGATATTGCTAAATAAACAAAGCATACCTTAACTATAAATCACTAAGCATAGGTGTAAATTACTAAAAAAACAGAGACTGATGTTCAACTAATAATTTACAGTTGCAAGACGATATGTAACGTAAAATTATCAAGGACATACTGACTGATGTTCAACCAACGATTTTTAGTCAAAAGGGGACATTCAATATATACTCACTACTTTGAGTATAAATAGCCAGATAGAAAAATATGCTATTAGGATCTAATAGTTTGTATTCTTATATCAAGACGAGGCATAATACTGCTATACTTTAATATCTCACAAATACAGATTAACACAAAAACTTATACAATGTTTAATGATTAAGCAACCAATTTACATCTACAACCCTCTATTCATTAATATTATAGTCACTTAGATATAAGTTAAAAATTGAACAGATGGTTACTATTGGTCCATACATGCCGATTTTCGAAAGCTCCCATATACATAATGGCAAAACTAGGTACAAATTTAGTGCCCATAGCTGTGCCAAATTTCTGTAGAAAGATTTTATCTTCGAATGTGAAATAATTTTTAGTTAGGATGAAGTTGATTGCCTCTTCTATGAAGGCAACTTGGTTTTGTTTGATATTTGTTTCACTTATTAGATTTTCCTTGACTGCACAAATCCCTTTATTGTGTGGAATAGATGTCCATGCCATGACATCTAGTGTTACTAGCGAGTAATTTCCTTCCCTGCTGTTCTCTTTCAATATTGACAGAAGGTGTGTGATGTCTCAAATATATGACCTGATTTTTGGAACTACGGGTTGGAGGAAGTGGTCTACATATTCAAATAGATTGCTGGTTAGGCTGTTTATGCCAAAAAACTATTGGTCTACCTGGGGGGTTGTTAGCATCATTGTGGACTTTTGGTAAGTGATAGAACACTGCAGTTCTTATAATATCTGGGGACAAGAAATTATACTCATCCTCATTCAAGATCTTCTGTTTTTTCACATTTCTTATTAAGAGATTATATTAATCTGAGAATTCATTAGTCGGGTCTTTTGTTAATTTCATAAGTCTCCTTATCAAAAAGTAATCGGTTTGCTTCCCCAATGTAATCCATTCTATTCTGTATTACAATTGAGCCGCCTTTATCAGCTTTTTTAAAGACTAGATCATGGTCTCTACTTAGATTCGCTACAATTTTTTCTTGTAGCTGCAATAAAATCTACATAGGAAGGACGAAAAGAACCCAGAAAACAAGATGCCTTGAACATATAAAGAACATCACTAGTGATGAACCTGAATATGGCATAGGGACCCATTTTGAAGAATTTCACAAGAAAAACAAAAAGGAGTTAACAATGAAAGCAATTGAACATATACCACAAATAGAAGGGTTAATAGAATGCTGCAATTAAGAAAAAGAGAGACCTACTAGATTTATAAACTAAAAACAAGAAAACCATATGGTCTAAATACAGACAAAGATTTAGCAGCATTCCTCTGAAAAATTTGGGAAAATAATTTTTTTTTTATTTTTTTGTGCAAGAATCAAAACACTCATCAGTAATTAATCTCTCTATATGGAACATCACATATATTTGATATATATTTTATATATATATTTATATAATATATATCATATTTTCCTCAATCAGAGTATTTGGCTTACACACACACTTTAAGTATTTAATACCCTCAATTTTATAAACAATTATAATTATTAAATTTTTAGCTGTAGGATTCACAGTTTTCACATTTTCATTGACATTCATAATAATCAAATAACACACTGCATATTTGCAATACACACTTTATTCCAAGCAGTTTTTTTATATTTAGTCCTAAGTGAAAAATAATCATCTGATTAATTGAATAGGAGTACAACAATTAGTACCCTAATTGGCAAATTATCAGGCTTTTTAAGTGCCAACCGGATGGCTACAGATTATGAGCCTCTGATGAAGGGAGCTGATACGATCATGAAACGCGTAAGGCACGTGACGCACGTTCGTGACGTCGCTTCCGGATATCTGACCACACTACTCATACTTGCTGGACGCTACACTCTAGCAGATCAATGTACTAACAGCTCTAAACTGTTACAGTTACTAGCACATTACTTTTTCACTCTCACAAGTGATCTATAGGTTGTACCATTCAATTTTTCAAGGTTTATTATTACTGTTACTAATGGGCACACTTGTACAGTACTAATTGGTACATAGCTCAAAATCCAGTAGATCTTAATGCCAATTTCTTCATATACTCACCACGTATATAGCATATACTTTATATCATTACACAAACCATCTTCAATCGGTAATCACTATTCCACTATTTTTATAGTTGAAACCACTATAGAAACTAGTTCATCTACATTTATACTTTTTATTCATTTAGTACTTTTTTACCTATGTGTTTATATTTATACACATTTTTTATATAGGTATTCATATTTAATTAATACTCGACTAGATTACGAGTTGTGCGTTAGGGTAAAAAAGCTGCTTTTTTACTCCCGCTGGTATTACGAGTCTGGAAGGTTTAGGGTGACCGCACACTTCTCTGGCCTTACCGCAAAAAACAACTTACGTAAACTTTGTAAAGTCTTTTTTCTATTGAACTTCCATAACGCCGTTATTACGAGTCTGTCCTGGGAGGCCAAAAAGTGAGCGGTACACCCTACCCTGTCAAGAGTCCTAACGCATTTAAAAGTAAACTGCTAAAAAGTACACTAACACCTATAAACTACCTCTTAACCCCTAAACCGAGGCCCTCCCGCATCGCAAACACTATAATAAAATTACTAACTCCTAATCTGCTGCTCCAGACACCGCCGCCACCTACAGTACGTTATATTTATGAACCCCTATAATCTGCTGCCCCCAACATCGCCAACACATACATTATATTTATTAACCCCTAATCTGCCACCCCCGACATCGCCGACACCTACATTATAATTATTAACCCCTAATCTGCCGCTCCAGACACCGCCGCCACCTACATTATATTATTAACCCCTAATATGCTGCCCCCAACATCCCCGACACCTACATACTATTTATTAACCCCTAATCTGCCGCCTCCAAAGTTGCCGCAACTATATTAAAGTTATTAACACTTAAACCTAAGTCTAACCCTAACCCTAACACCACCTAACCTAAATATAATTTAAATAAATCTAAATAAATATTACTATCATTAACTAAATTATTCCAATTTAAAACTAAATACCTGTAAAATAAACCCTAAGATAGCTACAATATAACTAATAGTTACATTGTAGCTAGCTTAGGGTTTATTTTTATTTTACAGGCAAGTTTTTATTTATTTCAACTAGGTGCAATAGTTATTAAATAGTTATTAAGTATTTAATAACTACCTAGCTAAAATAAATACACAAGTACCTGTAAAATAAAACCTAACCTAAGTTACGCAAACACCTAACACTAAACTATAATTAAATAAATGAACTAAATTAAATACAATTAAATTAGCTAAAGTACAAAAACAAACAAACACTAAATTACAGAAAATAATAAACAAATTACAGATATTTAAACTAATTACACCTAATATAATAGCCCTATTAAAATAAAAAAGCCTCCCCAAAATAAAAAAAAAACATAGCCTAAACTAAAGTACCAATAGCCCTTAAAAGGGCCTTTTGCGGTGCATTGCCCCAAAGAAATCAGCTCTTTTACCTGAAAAAAAATAATACAAACAACCCCCCAACAGTAAAACCCACCACCCACACAACCAATCCCCCAAATAAAATACTAACTAAAAAAAACCTAAGCTCCCCATTGCCCTGAAAAGAGCATTTGGATGGGCATTGCCCTTAAAAGGGCAGTTAGCTCTTTTGTAGCCCAAAGTCCCTAACCTAAAAATAAAACCCACCCAATACACCCTTAAAAAAAACTAACACTAACCTCCTGAAGATCGACTTACCGGGAGAAGTCTTCATCCAAGCCGGGCCGAAGTCCTCAATGAAGCCGGGAGAAGTCTTCATCCAAGCCGGGCGAAGTGGTCCTCCAGACGGGCAGAAGTCTTCATCCAGACGGCATCATCTATCTTCATCCAACCGGCGCGGAGTGGTTCCATCTTCAAGACATCCGACGCGGAGCATACTCATCTGCTGACAACTAAAGCTGAATGAAGGTACCTTTAAGTGACGTCATCCAATATGGCATCCCTTAGATTCCGATTGGCTGATAGAATTATATCAGCCAATCGGAATTAAGGTAAAAAAAATCCTATTGGCTGATGCAATCAGCCAATAGGATTGAGCTTGCATTCTATTGGCTGACTGGAACAGCCAATAGAATGTGAGCTCAATCCTATTGGCTGATTGCATCAGCCAATAGGATTTTTTCTACCTTAATTAATTTCACTTCATTCGATTAACGGGACACAGGTTTTTCCTTTAACCATTGAGAAAGGTACCAGTTCGGTACCAAAACGTTTGGGACTACATTATTATGCTGATAATGATGCGAAGATTATTAAAACTTGAATTTGCTTATGAAGACTGGTGAGTGCAGCATTTTACTCTCCTTGTGGGATAAACTGTTATCGTTTTTTATATATATATATATATATATATATATATATATATGTGTGCTCACATACATACATAGACATAAATAAAATAACACATAAAAACTCCATACACACACATATATATATATATATATATATATATATATATATATATATATATATATATATATATTCAATAATATAAACAACCTAAGTGAGTGATTGAGTGCACACAATAGCTGTCAACAAAGAAAAATAGCATTCACAAAAAATAGTGTTCACAAAAATTGGCGTACATAAAAAATGTTCAAATGTTCAACCGGTTATAAGTGAATCCAATAGTGTTTCCTCCAAAGTGACGTGTAGAAATATAACGTGAAGTCAATAATAGTACAATGTAAACGTTGAGTGGGTCAAATTATTGTGGTTCAGCTTCTAAATTAAAAAATTGTAAATCCGTGAGGTGTATAAAAATAAAAATAAAAATAACTTGTAAAAAAATCCATGTGGAAAACTTGAATTCAAATGATAAATAAAGGTCAAAAATCAAAAGACAAAAATAAAAAGACAAAAATAGAAAATCAGTGATAATATTAAAAAGCACTAAAGATCTAGTGAAAACAAATCCTTAATTCAGATGTTAAAAATCCTTGGTAAGATCCGTAACAAACAAATACATCGATAAAATACCTAAAAGGGAACAAAAGAGAAACAAATAGTGCAACACTGTATATGATATATAATATAGGTAATTAAAACCAAGCTCACCAGTATGCCAACGCGTTTCGGCCTAGACTAGGCCTTTCTCAAGACTTATATTATATATCATATACAGTGTTGCACTATTTGTTTCTCTTTTGTTCCCTTTTAGGTATTTTATTGATGTATTTGTTTGTTATGGATCTTACCAAGGATTTTTAACATCTGAATTAAGGATTTGTTTATATTATTGAATGTACATGTCCTTCTAACTTCTCATCACTGGCTCAATAAGTCAGCATCTCATGCTTTACTCCATTGGATATTTTTAGATACTTTTAGATTTGTTTATTATATATTTTTTTTTGTTAAGTCAGACATGGATCCATGCGTCTGATTGCCATTTGTTAATTTTTATATGTATTAAAATGTACTTTTTACTAGCCTTTTAAGCTTTTTAGCGCTTACTCTCTCCCCATCTTAACTTTTATATTGTTAGCCTACTAGGAGGCTATATAGTTAGTAAGCTTAAGGCCCTGGGTGTAGCGCTAGATTATAAGTGGAGTACAAAATATTGCTTTCGCAAAAGCGATATTTGCACTCCACTTAGTAATACCTGCGCAGCAGCGCACGCAAATGTGCACTGGTATTACAAGTTAGGTGCAATGCAAACTCAACCTCACGTTCGCATTGCATGGAAGCTTTGCACTCATGAGAGCGTGCTTCCATAGGCTCCAGTGGGATCCTTGTTATCATGCTGCTATATTTCTATGTAAAGGCACTTTTCAGTGCTGTTTTTTTCTACCACCCCACACCCGCCAACTTTAATCCCTCATAACTGATTTTTGCAGTTTTTTTTTTATTTAATTAAAACAATGCTACATTTTTTTTTTAAATAAATAAAAAAAAGAATATTCTTTATTTTGGAGCCAATTGAGGGTTATTTTGAAAATGTACTAGAGATCTAAACTCTGGTTAATTTTCTGAGGACTAATTGCTATCGTGAGCTTGCGGTAGCAATAACCAGTCACTTGTAATGGCTGAATATTTATCATGCACCCGTAAATGGGTGTATTTGCCCATTTATGGGTGCGCAATAAATTATCGCTTTTCTTGTAATCTAGCCCATTTTGCGAAAGTTATATTTGCGCTCCACTTAATAATAATAGTGCATGCAAATGTGTGCTGGTATTACAAGTTGAGTGCAAAGCGAATGCTGGGAAGCATTGTGCTCACCTGAGTATGACTATATAGTCACCTGAGTATGACTATATACATATATATTTATGTGTTTTTTATTTTACAGGCAAGTTTGTATTTATTTTAACTAGGTAGAATAGTTATTAAATAGTTATTAACTATTTAATAGCTACCTAGCTAAAATAAATACAAAGTTACCTTTAAAATAAAACCTAACCTAAGTTACACTAACACCTAACACTACACTATAATTAAATAAATTAACTAAATTAAATACAATTACCTAAATTAAATTAAATTAGCTAAATTACAAAAAACAAACAAACACTAAATTACAGAAAATAATAAACAAATTACAGATATTTAAACTAATTACACCTAATCTAATAGCCGTATCAAAATAAAAAAGCCCCCCAAAATAATAAAAACCCTAGCCTAAACTAAACTACCAATAGCCCTTAAAAGGGCCTTTTGCGGGGCATCGCCCCAAAGTAATCAGCTCTTTTACCTGTTAAAAAAAATACAAACAACCCCCCCAACAGTAAAACCCACCACCCACACAACCAACCCCCCAAATAAAATACTATCTAAAAAAACCTAAGCTCCCCATTGCCCTGAAAAGGGCATTTTAATGGGCATTGCCCTTAAAAGGGCAATGCTCTTTTGCAGCCCAAAGTCCCTAACTTTAAAATAAAACCCACCCAATGCACCCTTAAAAAACCTAACACTAACCCCCTGAAGATTGACTTACCGGGAGAAGTCTTCATCCAAGCCGGGTGAAGTGGTCCTCCAGACGGGCAGAAGTCTTCATCCAGACGGCATCTTCTATCTTCATCCATCTGGCATGGAGCGGGTCCATCTTCAAGACATCCAACGCGGAGCATCCTCTTCATCCAACGACTAAAGATGAATTAAGGTACCTTTAAGTGACAACATTCAAGATGGCGTCCCTTAGATTCCGATTGGCTTATAGAATTCTATCAGCCAATCGGAATTAAGGTAGAAACAATCCTATTGGCTGATGCAATCAGGATTGAGCTCACATTCTATTGGCTAATTGGAACAGCCAATAGAATGCAAGCTTGACCACTTGGCCCGGCTTGGATGAAGACTTCTCCTGGCTTCGTTGAGGACTTCGGCCCGGCTTGGATGGAGAAGACTTCTCCCAGTAAGTCACTCTTCACGGGGTTAGTGTTAGGTTTTTTTAAGGGTGTATTGGGTGGGTTTTATTTTTAGTTTAGGGACTATGGGCTGCAAAAGAGGTAACTTCCCTTTTAAGGGCAATGCCCATCCAAATTCCCTTTTCAGGGCAATGGGGAGCTTAGGTTTTAGTTAGTATTTTATTTGTGGGGTTGGTTGTGTGGGTGGTGGGTTTTACAGTTGGGGGGCTGTTTGTATTTTTTTTTCAGGTAAAAGAGATGATTTATTTGGGGCAATGCCCCCCAAAAGGCCCTTTTAAGGGCTATTGGTAGTTTAGTTTAGGCTAGCGTTTTTTTTTTTTTTTTTTTTTCTTAATTGAGGTTGAAAAAGGTAACGTTACAGACATGTAATACTTCAAAGAGCATTAGTAACATTCTTAGAGAAAGAACACCATCAAAAACATTAATGCAAATATACTGTTGGATTTGTTACATCACAAATACATTTCTATTTACATAAAATAGACCTCACTTTTTTTTCTTTTAATTTAAAGAATGGGAAAGTTCTCCGTAAATCTTAGAGGCCTCCTTTGGACCCCAGTCTGTTAGTAATGAGTTATATAAATGGGAGAACCCAACAAGTATTATCAGGACAATATTAGAGAAAATGCATATAATAACATAATAAAACCTATAAGAGGTGTCAATGCACAATTATCCTATAATTATAAAGTATATGAAAGAATATGCTTGCATCAACATGTAAAAAAAATATTAATATGGGTGATCTCCATTCCACATGTTCAATAAAGACTAAAATTTCAATATACTTAGGCGGAATAGTTGTTCTAAGATGTCCTACAGTTATTACAGTTAACATAGAAACATTACCATTATCAGCAGCTTTGTTTACAGAATTACACAGTACCTGTAATTATGGGATAGACAAGAGTGAATGGTCTATTACAACACAGCAACTTTTAGTGAGAGCAAAAACCATAACAGTCCAAATAAGTTGTATCCTCTGAATCCTAAATATGCCACCTAGGGCCCTTGGGTGAGCACCAGCCTCCAACACTAATCAAGCAAAGAAACCTGTGTATATTATTATGGTTGTATAAAAGTTAACTATGATAGATCTCATCTCCAGTCTGTTCTCCCTTGTCAATTAATTAGCAAATGAGCGCTATCAAGAATATTGCAGGTCTTGGTGTTAAGATGCATAACTGTAGGACCAGAAAAAAGAAATTTACTGTGAACATAAGTGGATAGCTTTGAGATAGAATATAAAAAATATGTGCGGTATATGTTAAGGAAAACCGCAATAAAATCAAAATCAAAAGACCAGAGTACTATAAGAAGGGGGTGGGGGGTGGGAGTCTAGCCAATTCGCTGAATGAGATAGCTTTAATGACTGTTATAGGGTCCTCTTTTTTTTTCTTTTTTTTAAATTTATTTAATTTTTATCATTATAATAGGACGGAAGCTATTGGGCTTATTATACTATAACAAATGAGTTACTAGTGATTAGGAGGTTGTGGTAAAGGTGATCTCTAAGGTAATTAAATAGCAGCTCTCATTCTAAAAATAAAGGGATTCTAGGGTGTCCAGGACTTTATAGTGTATTACTGTTTGTAGACTAACCATGTTTGTGCTGGGTATTTACTCAAATAAAGGGTCTCTTAGTGCTTCAAAGTAAAGAAAGGACAAATACATACATTGATACATGAACTGAGGGGGACCTGGGTGGGAACCTTATGCAAAGTATTCTTTAAATGGAAAGTTATTTTATGAAACACTTAGGTGCCATAATTATGGATATCATGGTCCCAAAGGCAAGGTATGGGGGTACAAAGAATATTAAGCACAAAACATTATGGTGAACAATTTATAATTAAACCATGACTCCCCTCTAGCCGTAGAAAATGGCTATTGCATCTTATACCCAGGAATATTAATAGAAAGCCAAATTCTGCATTATAACTTGTTTTAAAATATATGGTTCAAACAATATAGTTCTATATGACCTAATAAAATCAGCATAGTGAAACATACAAACAGAATATAGTAAACATGAATGTGAGCCACTAATTTAAATTAGAATAAGGCTGTGAAAATAAACAGCTTATGTTCACGCTTAGCCCACACATAAATAGTAACCCCATTTTTCCTTTAATGAGTGTTCACACTGGTAATGAAAGATCAATAATGAAGGGTTAGTCCGCATTCACAAGTCCATAGATGACTAAGAGGGTTTTTGAGAAAGATAGTCCACCTTATCACACTGCAACATAAAAGTTTAACGATAAGATAATATGCAAACAATTAAAGATAAGTTCGTTCAAGAGAGATCCAGAACCATTTTTCACTAATTAACCATATTAGCCTACTTCAAAATAGGTCAAAGGCAGTCCAAGATCGATAACAATAATCCCTTACCCTGGAACACTTGATCCCCAAAGTCATCTAGGACCAAAGCGCTGCATCTACAAAACATCACCTCTTCAGCCCGTGCATATGTCATTATCGCATCGAGCCCAGCACTGCCATCATGAAGTAGAGGGAGATCTTCCCAGACATGGCCGCCGACTGTGTAAGTCACGCACACACTCTGCGCACATGGCCACAAACCCAGATCTCCCAACTGGCCAAATCTGAAATCAGGCAAGATTAGGGGTGCATCCGTGTCCAGTGTCCAAAGATTGTGACTTGATGCTGAAGTAATAAGCTGTGAGGATAGGGTTATTATCGTTTCAATGGGACCTGTATCTATAGCTTGTTTGGCACTGGGTAAGTCATCTCCGGGGTAAACTCTGGAGCAACAGGTAACTGGTCTGGCGTAATTAAGCTCAGGATCATCTGTCCTCTGCAAACACGCAAAGCAGGGTTCAGATAATTTTCTCCCGTGTGTTGTTTCTTCACAGGAGGGATTTTGATTTGCAATGCCTCAAGTGGTTCTTCATTCTTCTTGGTGACTTCCCACATGTGATCTACCGGATCAGTAGCGTTTGTGGTTGCTGTAGGGCACATGGTAGTCGCCATTGTATATAGCGCATCAGTTTTCTGTATATTATCCAACTTACTCACAAGGTGCAGGCCATCTAGGTTGTTGTGCATCCTCTCTGCAAAGCTGTCAATGAGGACTCGGGCCTGTCGATAGAAGTCCTCCATAATTAAATGTGTAATATTAAGTCCCACACAAAGCAGGCTGCGTCTGTAGGATCAACAATCACGGTCCTCACATGCCTAGATAAGTTCTGAATCTCCTCAAACGAGTTTCTATACAGATTGCTCTGCCCAAGTGAAGTCCTAGGTCTGAAGGTGAGCTGAAAACTATTACTTTTACCCCCAAATCAAATAATTTTTTAGGAGCTCTTGAAATGTGCGTCTCTTCTCTTCAGTGGCTAGCTCCGCCCCTTTTTTTTTATTATAATAGGGCTATTAGATTAGGTGTAATTAGTTTAAATATCTGTAATTTGTTTATTATTTTATGCAATTTAGTGTTTTTTTTTTTTTTGTACTTTAGCTAATTTAATTTAGGTAATTATATTTAATTTAGTTCATTTATTTAATTATAGTGTAGTGTTAGGTGTTCGTGTAACTTAGGTTAGGTTTTATTTTACAGGTACTTTTGTATTTATTTTAGCTAGGTAGTTATTAAATACAGGGAGTGCAGAATTATTAGGCAAGTTGTATTTTTGAGGATTAATTTTATTATTGAACAACAACCATGTTCTCAATGAACCCAAAAAACTCATTAATATCAAAGCTGAATAGTTTTGGAAGTAGTTTTTAGTTTGTTTTTAGTTATAGCTATTTTAGGGGGATATCTGTGTGTGCAGGTGACTATTACTGTGCATAATTATTAGGCAACTTAACAAAAAACAAATATATACCCATTTCAATTATTTATTCTTACCAGTGAAACCAATATAACATCTCAACATTCACAAATATACATGTATGACATTCAAAAACAAAACAAAAACAAATCAGTGACCAATATAGCCACCTTTCTTTGCAAGGACACTCAAAAGCCTGCCATCCATGGATTCTGTCAGTGTTTTGATCTGTTCACCATCAACATTGCATGCAGCAGCAACCACAGCCTCCCAGACACTGTTCAGAGAGGTGTACTGTTTTCCCTCCTTGTAAATCTCACATTTGATGATGGACCACAGGTTCTCAATGGGGTTCAGATTAGGTGAACAAGGAGGCCATGTCATTAGATTTTCTTCTTTTATACCCTTTCTTGCCAGCCACGCTGTGGAGTACTTGGACGCGTGTGATGGAGCATTGTCCTGCATGAAAATCATGTTTTTCTTGAAGGATGCAGGCTTCTTCCTGTACCACTGCTTGAAGAAGGTGTCTTCCAGAAACTGGCAGTAGGACTTGGAGTTGAGCTTGACTCCATCCTCAACCCGAAAAGGCCCCACAAGCTCATCTTTGATGATACCAGCCCAAACCAGTACTCCACCTCCACCTTGCTGGCGTCTGAGTCGGACTGGAGCTCTCTGCCCTTTACCAATCCAGCCACGGGCCCATCCATCTGGCCCATCAAGACTCACTCTCATTTCATCAGTCCATAAAACCTTAGAAAAATCAGTCTTGAGATATTTCTTGGCCCAGTCTTGACGTTTGAGCTTGTGTGTCTTGTTCAGTGGTGGTCGTCTTTCAGCCTTTCTTACCTTGGCCATATCTCTGAGTATTGCACACCTTGTGCTTTTGGGCACTCCAGTGATGTTGTAGCTCTGAAATATGGCCAAACTGGTGGCAAGTGGCATCTTGGCAGCTGCACGCTTGACTTTTCTCAGTTCATGGGCAGTTATTTTGCGCCTTAGTTTTTCCACACGCTTCTTGCGACCCTGTTGACTATTTTGAATGAAACGCTTGATTGTTTGATGATCACGCTTCAGAAGCTTTGCAATTTTAAGAGTGCTGCATCCCTCTGCAAGATATCTCACTATTTTTGACTTTTCTGAGCCTGTCAAGTCCTTCTTTTGACCCATTTTGCCAAAGGAAAGGAAGTTGCCTAATAATTATGCACACCTGATATAGGGTGTTGATGTCATTAGACCACACCCCTTCTCATTACAGAGATGCACATCACCTAATATGCTTAATTGGTAGTAGGCTTTCGAGCCTATACAGCTTGGAGTAAGACAACATGCATAAAGAGGATGATGTGGTCAAAATACTCATTTGCCTAATAATTCTGCACTCCCTGTAGTTAATAACTATGTAATAACTATTCTACCTAGTTAAAATAAATACAAACTTGCCTGTAAAATAAAAATAAACCCTAAGCTAGCTACAATGTAACTATTAGTTATATTGTAGCTATCTTAGGGTTTATTTTATAGGTAAGTATTTAGTTTTAAATAGGAATAATTTAGTTAAAGATAGTAATTTTATTTAGACTTATTTAAATTATATTTAAGCTAGGGGGTGTTAGGGTTAGACTTAGATTTAGGGGTTAATACATTTAGTATAGTGGCGGCGACGTTGGGGGCGGCAGATTAGGGGTTAATAAATGTAGATAGGTGGCGGCGACATTGGGGGCGGCAGATTAGGGATTAATAAATAGTATGTAGGTGTCGACGATGTTGGGGGCAGCAGATTAGGGGTTAATAAGTATAATGTAGGTTGTGGCGGTGTCCGGAGCGGCAGATTAGGGGTTAATAAATATAATACAGGTGTTGGCGATGTCGGGGGTGGCAGATTAGGGTTAATAAGTGTAAGATTAGGGGTGTTTAGTCTCGGGGTTCATATTAGGGTGTTAGGTGTTGACATACATTTTATTTCCCCATAGGAATCAATGGTGCTGCGTTACTGAGTTTTACGCTGCTTTTTTGCAGATGTTAGACTTTTTCTCAGCCGGCTCTCCCTGTTAAGCACGTACGACCAGCTCACCGCTGACTTAAGAAGCGCTGGTATTGGAGCGCGTGAATGAGCAAAATTTTGCTCAACGCTCACTTCTTTCCTTTTAACGCCGGGTTTCTGAAAACTCGTAATACCAGCGCTTTGTAGAAATTATTAAACAACTTTATTACTTCAAACACAAAAATGTTAATTCAGCACACACACACACCTGTTTTTTAAAGGTAACCTTGGCAGAACACAAATATAACAAGGTTTTAACTTCACACATGAAAGTGTATTTATTTATTCCACACATAACTGTTTTTTGAAACAGAATACATATATAACATGTTTTTATCTTAACAGACAAAAGTGCATTTATTCAGCACAGAGTTTCTCGGACCTTGTGACAGACATACTGTACATTCACAGATCATTGATATTGTTGTGTTCTTGACAAGCCATATCATGCACCTCAGTTTAGATGCAAAATACAGAGCGGGATCCGTACATTTTTGCAGTGGCTGCAACGCAATACATTATTCCACAGGGCTTTTGTATATCTGTTATGTAACTTTTAAACTGTATTAATTAACTGAAAAAATGTTAAGCTTCCTCTTTCTATTGTATAAAAAAGTTAACAGAAAGATACTTAATTGGGGGGTGCCTATAGCTCATAATTACAAAGAAAAAAGCAATAATAAAAATATATAATAAGGTGATATACATCATATAGGTCATAGAAAGTCACCCAATGATAGTTCATATACTATAAGTCCTAATATATATCATCCAGAAAGACAGGGATACCAAAGACTTGCTAAACAACTCTCTTGTTCAGCTCTGGAATTGCTGTATACTGGAAAACATAAACAATAAAGGATAGCCTAATGAAATAGCATCTTACATGCTGAGAAACGCGTTGCTTGTTTTCAATAAATTATTTTATTTCTGCTATTTATTTGTTCAAATTTTGCTCTCCAGCTGCTAAATCAATTTGCAATATCATCGATCTTCAAGGTGATTTCCTGACTAGTACAGGATCAGATTAGAGGTAATTGACTGTGGATCTGAGTGAGCTGTAGCAGTGACCAGAGGCTAAGCTAACTGGAGGGCTTATATTCCCAGCTTGTGTCACGATTCACGAACACTGTTAGTGGTGCTCTAATTCATGTGAGTGATTCCTTTTTTATTTACTTTATGCTATATGGAAGACAATGTTACCTTATGAGGTGCCTCTTTTATTTTTTACTCTTTCTATTGTTAAAGGGACATTCTAGTCAAAATTAAACTGTCATGATTCAGATAGGGCATGCAAGTTTAAACAACTTTCCAATTTACTTCTATTATCTAATTTGCTCAATTCTTTAGATATCCTTTGTTGAAGAAATAGCAATGTACATGTGTGAGCCAATCACACAAGGCCTTTATGTGCAGCAACCAATCAGCAGCTACTAAGCATATCTAGATATGCTTTTCAGCAAATGATATCAAGAGAATGAAGCAAATTAGATAATAGAAGTAAATTAGAAAGTTGTTTAAAATTACATGCTCTTTCTAAATCATGAAAGAAAAAAAATTGGGTTTCATGTCCCTTTAAAGCTAAGCCAAAGTAAAAGCTACAGCCATAAAATGCGAGCATCATCACAGATCTGTGAAAGCGCACTGCTTCTCTCACAGGGTGTAGCAATACACTAACTAAAACATGGCGGCACCCAGTCTAAAGATGCAGAGCTTTACCAATTGGCTTCTGTAATGGGTTAAAATAAGAGAATTACTTTAACGACAGCAGCAAGCAATGGAGGGAAAATACTTACACGGTGAGTAGCAATCACACTACTATAGTTGTGCCCCTTTTAAACAGCAATGTATTTCATTCATGTGTATTATGACCCTTTATTCCTGCAGTTTTTTTTTTTTTAAAGTAATAGTTCAAAACAGAAATGTGTATAGGTGCACTACAATGCTTATAAACATGATTCCTATATATATTTACATTAGCAAAATAGCTTCTAGTAAAATATATTACTGATTTTGAAGCAGCATTTGCACATTTGCTGTGAGTGCACCAAATCTTCAATGATGCAATGCACACAACTGCCAGCTCTCTGAGCAGGGATAGTGTTTGAATCCTAATTCTCTAGTCACAAGTAGCATATGTGCGTATGGCGCTGAAGCAGTAATAACTTGTACATAAATCATTTGTGCTAAAGGAAGTATATTGCAAAAAGTATTCTATTTAAAATGTAAACGCACCCATGCACATTTCAATTTTGAGTTTTTTTATCTCGTTAATATATCAACCCATAGCATAAGTTTATTTAGACTGTATGGATCACTGGTGATGACCTTTCTAAGATGTAAATATGCACCTGCTATACCTATGTATGGGGAGCTGTCTTCAATTACAACCAAAACATTTTGCCATGAAATGTTGCGCAGAAGCGATAAGGGGATTATTGTGGCTCTTTGTGCGTGTTGAAAGTAGCACATGTATTTTGAGTTGAAAGTAAATACGTTCTCTTGAGTGCAATTGAATTTCAAATGCGTTTGGATAGCACGACTTGAGAGCTTGGTTAACTGTTACGCTCGACAAAAAAGTTGCACAAAATACATTAAAATTACATTTAAAATTATAGTTACACTCATAATAACTCTAATAACAATTATTTAAAAAAATATTGCATCAAAATGTTATAAGTGATCAGTTATATGAGTTCTCAATATGTATTTGAATGTATATAATTTTTTTTATATGTGTTTGCATATATGTGTATATAGGTATTTACAGATATACACATATATACACATATAAACACATAAATACATATATATATAGACTTATATATAAGTGTAATGGAAACCTTTGTAGTCAAGTAGCTGAAAATGTGTAAAATCATATTTATGCAATATTTATATTTAATAAAGTATTTAACTGTGTTTGTACTGTTAATATTTTACATTCCAAAGTCCTTCACATGGGGGAAAATATTCTTTGTATTTTTAAATTGACAGTAAACTTAAAAAATAATGTTATATAATTCTGCACATAGTGCATAATTATATAACATTATCTTAGCGGTAGCTTCTAAAATCAAAAGCTTGATTTTTGCTACCAGAACAGAGTGGGAGTGAGCTGCATTCAGTTCAATGGTGTGATCGGGCGCGCTGTGATTGGACAGCGCGCCTGTGAAGTGCTTTTGAAAACCAAGACCTGATCATAAGAGCCTGGTATAGATATTTATTTTACCAATATATACTGTATATATATATATATATATATATATATATATATATATATATATATATATATTTAAGAATAAATAGAACATATTATTCTATGTGAATATCAATGGAATGTGAAATATTCATATATAAATATTTCTGGCCGGGTTAGTGCACTTAATTAAATGTGATTGGGTTTGGGCACTGGTAAAGGTGTTTTTTTCCACTTGTCACACTACATTGAAGTCTATAGGGGAATACATTAACGTGGTTGTAATATTTGAACTTAGGCTTTTTGCGTGAGTCAGGTTAGTGCTCAATTTTTTTCTACTTTAATATGCATGCTACCCGATGAGCGCAAAAAGCCTGCGAATAAACAAAGTTAATGAGCGAGCGGGAGTGATAAATAGCACTCCACTTGTAATCTAGCCCTCAGTGATTTATGTACGCAATTTATCTGTATAATGTGTGCACATACTCACTAGATGGAAGGAGATGCTTTATTCTCTGTAAGTAACCAAAAGATCTTTGAGACTATGTTTTGGGTGACCTGTTCCGTTTTGGAATCTAAAAGACATGGAAGAGATGAAGGAATGTATAAGTATTAGATGTTGGCATGGGGACTTCTCTCAGACCTTTCTCCTAGTAACAATGAAGCTTGCAGACAAAATACTTTGCCAATATTCATGGAAATTGCAGCGAGTTTTCAAGCACTGCTTTAAAAAAACAAAAAAACAAAAAAATGTATTCTAACCTGATAAATTTCTTTCTTTCTTGACACGATGAGTCCACGGATCATCATTAATTACTGTTGGGAATATCCCTCCTGCCAAGCAGGAGGCGGCAAAGAGCACCACAGCAAAGCTGATAAATTTCACTTCCCCTCCCTCCCACTCAAGTCATTCGACCTAAGTAAAGGAGAGAAAGGAAGCAACAAGGTGCAGAGGTGTCTGAAGTTTATAATATACTAACAACCTGTCTAAATAACAAGGCGGGCCGTTGACTCATCCTGTCAAGAAATAAATAAATTTATCAGGTAAGCATAAATTTAGTTTTCTTTCTAATGACACGATGAGTCCACCGATCATCATTAATTACTGTAGGGAATCAATACCCAAGCTAAAGTACACATATGATAAGGGAGGGCCAAGACAGGAAACCTAAACGGAAGGCACCACTGCTTGAAAAAACTTTCTCCCAAAAGAGGTGTCAGCCAAGGCAAAGAGTCAAGTTTATAGAAGTTTGAAAAAGTGTGAAGAGAGGACCAGGTTGCAGGCTTGCAAATCTGTTCCTTAAAAGGCTTAATTTTGAATGCCCACAAAGTAAAAGAAGTATCCATAGCTTTCTGTCTCTTTTGTTAAACAGAAGACTGACGAAAATCCTTAGTCACCTGTACAAAGAATCATAGTGCACGCACCACGGCCAGATTGTGTAGAAGCCATTCCTTGTGAAAAGAAGGATTAGGACACAAGGAAAGAACAACAATCTCCTGATTAATGTTCCGGTCTGAAACTACCTTAGGGAGAAACCCTAATTTAGTATGTAAACCCACCTTATCCTAATGAAAAATAAGGTAAGGAGACTCATACTGTAAAGCCGAGAGCTCTGACACTCTATGAACAGAGGAAATATCAACCAGAAACAAAACTTTCCAAGATAACAACTTAATATCTAAGGAATGCAGCGGCTCAAACTGAGCCCCTTGAAGAACCTTAAGAACTAACTTAAGACTCCAAGGAGGATTAACTGATTTGAACACAGGCCTGATCCTGACCAAGGCCTGACTAAATGAATGTAAGTCTGGGAGTCCACCCGACGTTCATGTAACAAAATAGACAAGGCAGTTATTCGACCCCATAGGGAACTTGCCGACAATCCCTTCCCCAAACCTTCTTGGAGAAAAAGACCTTAGTCTAGGAATCCGAACTCTACTAATTTTTAAGAGTAGCCCTTGGATGCACACCAGTTTAAATATTTACAACATATCTTATGGTTAAAATTTCCCTAACAAGCCTGACTAATGGTCTCAATGACCGATTATGAAAATTAACGTTTGGATAAAATAAAGCGTTTATCTTCAAGTAGTCAACTTCAGAGTAACTAGATTTGGATGAAAGAAGGGTCCTTGAAGTAGAAGGTCCCTCTTCAATGGAAGTCTCCAAGGTCTAAGATGTGACATGTCCACCAGGACAGCATACCAAATCCTGCGAGGCCACGCCGGTGAAAGGAGGATCACCACCGCCCTCTCCTGCTTAATTCGAGCAAAGACTCAAGGAAGAAAAACAAATGGAGGAAATAGGTATGCAAGACTGAGATTCCAAGGTACCACCAGAGCGACTATCAGTACAGCCTGAGGGTTCCTTGATCTCAACCCGTACCTCGGAAGCTTGGCATTCTGTTGAGAAGCCCTGATATCCAATTGCAACTGAACCCATTTGAGAATCAGGCTGGAAAAACACTTCCGGCTGGAGTTCCCACTCCCCCGGGTGAAAGTTCTGCCTACTTACGAAGACCGCCTCTCAGATGTCCACTTTTGGGATGTGGGTCGCTGACAGACAGCAATTTTGGGTCTCCATTACTAAACATTCTTTGCTACCTCTGTCATGGCCAAGAAAACTCTAAATTCCTGATGGTTGATGTAAGCCATTGAGGTTATATTGCCTGACTGGAACCTGATGAACCAAGCCGAAACTAACTGAGGCCAGACTAGGAGAGGATTGAAGATTGCTCTCAATTCCAGAATGTTTATGGGTAGAACAGACTCCGACCAAGTCCCTGTTCCCTGCTCTTAGAGATCCTCAAACTTCTCTCCCGCCCAAAAGGCTGGTATCTGTTGTCACAATCACCCAGGAAGGCCTGCGAAAGCAGGATCCCTGGGAGAGAAAATCCTGAGACAACTACCTAAGTAGAGAATCCCTTGTCTCCTGCTCCGACTGAAACCGCAGAAACAGATCAGCATAATCTCCATTCCACTACCTGAGTAAGCTTAACTACTGAGGTCTGAGGTGGAAACGGGTGAACGGGATGATGTCCATTGCCGCTACCATCAGCCCATTACCTCCATGCACTGAACCACTGATGACCGACGAGAGGACTGAAGTGCTAGGCAAGAATCGAAAATCTTTGATTTCCTGACTACTGTCAGACTTCATTGATGAGGAGATTAATATAGTCTCCAAGGAAACTACCCTAGTAGTTGGAACTAAGGAACTCTTTTCAAAATGCACCTTCCATCCGTGAGACCGCAGGAAAAATAACCACATTTCCGTGCGAGATCTTGCTTGTTGAAACGAAGGTGCCTGAACCAGAATGTCATCCAGCGAAGATGCCACTGCAATGCCCCACAATCGGAGCACCACCAGCAGGCATCCCAGAACCATTGAGAAAATTCTGAGAGCTGTGGCAAGGCCGAAGATAGAGCCCTGAACTGGAAGTGTTTGTCTAGAAAAGCAAACCATAGAAATTTGTTATGGTCCTTGTGGATGGGAACATGCAAGTATGCGTCCTCAAATCCACTGTAGTCATAATTGGCCCTCTTGGACCAAAGGAAGAATGGAACGATAGTTTCCATCTTGAAGGACGGCACTCTGAGAAACTTGTTTAGACTCTTGAGATCTAAAATTGGTCTGAAGGTTCCCTTCTTCTTGGGAACCATGAACAAAACAAATAGAAAAACCTCCTCATCTTGAGTCTATCTCCTCAGCCCCAGTGCCTGCCTAAAAAGTGCTGTCAAATAAATCTCCTCCTTTTATCTATAGGAGGCTCTATGTCCCAGGTAAATAAAGTGCTCCACTTTTTCTGAGATCTTTTATTTCTTTCCCAGACCCAGAATAAAAAGTCAGCACTTACCTTGTAAATCTGCCAGACAGCAAGGCAGCTCACCAGGTTTGAGAGGTCCTCTCCCTCACATAGTAACTGTGGAAAAAAAGATAAAGCCTGAGTAATCTTAATCTTGCTCTAAAGCCACCACTGCTCTACTGAAGAGACTGATATGGACTACGGCTACACCCCAGAACAAAGCAGCACAATCCTGTACTGCTTAAAAAATAATAAACTCTTGATTGAAGAATCTTTAACTAACACCTAACTTTACCACTTCCTTGCTCTAACGTAGGCACAGAGAATGACTGGAGTGGGAGGGAGGAGAGGGGATATTTATCAGCTTTGCTGTGGTGCTCTTTGTCGCCTCCTGCTGGGCAGGAGGGATATTCCCAACAGTAATTAATAATGATCCGTGGACTTATTGTGTCATTAAAAATAAAACTGTGTTTTCAAGCTTGAAATTAAAACATACATAGAAATTGGGAAGTTTTTTTTCTGGGGTTTGTTTTTTCTCCCAGATTTTTAAGCATTTTCATTTAATTTTTAGAAAAAAATGATAAAATATTTAATTGGAACAAAAATAAAATGCTTTATTAGGCTAATCCAAGTACTTTGTTTCTGCACTTCTGAATGGCTCTATTTCCTTAATTGGTGCTAAGTTATTATTATTATTATTATTATTATTATTATTATTATCAGGTATTTGTAGAGAGCCAACAGATTCAGCAGCACTAAGTAAAGATTTGCAGTAGAAATTCAAGCATGTGTGTATTTTTACTTGCTTTTGAATACTATTTCAAGCCAATATGGCTGCCTGAAGACTCCTATTTTTATTAACTAAGAAAAATGAGTTGCAGGGAGCGCGACCAAAAAAAGAGTGCCCTAAACCCTAAAGTAAGTATATTGGGTTGAGGTTTAAATAGAAAATAGATAGTAGATACAACATAGCCATTTGTTTCTTATTTTTATTAGTTGAATCACTATACATTCATACATTAAAACTACTTAAACTCTGTAGATTTGAGTAAAGCATTGAGGTTATGTGTGATTTTTTATCTGTCTCCAAAATATGGATAACAGAGATAAGACATGACTATGCAGGTATGCAATATCCAGGTATATGGGTACAGAGGGCAAAACTCAATGAGGCTGAATTATCAAATGTCTGTCGGACCTGATCCAACAGTGCGGATCAGGTCTGGCAGACATCGCTGAATGCGGAGAGCAATACGCTCTCCATATTCAGCATTGCACCAGCAGTATACAAGAGCTGCTGGTGCCACGCCACCCCCTGCAGACTCGCGGCCAATGGGCCGCCAGCAGAGAGGAGTCAATCAACCCGATCATACTCGACCGGGTTGAATTGTGGCGATTCCTGTCCACCTCATCAGAGCAGGCGGACAGGGTTATGGAGCAGAGATTATGGAGCAGCTCCATAACTTGTGTTTCTGGCGAGTCCCTCAAGCTCCGTTCGGGCTTCATAGAGTGAATGAAAGGATTAGTGATTATAGTTAGAGTTTCTGATGGAAAATAACTTATGTTCCTGTTAGAAGCTATAATAATAAATGCAATTATAGCATAATGCTTCTGCGTAAATTACCATTGCATCACTTGTATGCCTGCAGAAACATTCAAATCAATCATGCACATACCAAGATTCACTCAAAATATCTACAATCCCTTCTCTGAGCTTCTTCTATAGCGGGAGTTATTTTAAGATCTATCTTCCTTGTATTTTTACATATGCACACCTTAGCATAAAATACCATTCTCAGTCGATCACTTCACACACATCAAAAATAGATTATATGCCAGAGCAAGCTAGTAAAAAAAGCGAGAGACAAGCTCTCTAGGACCAGACCCCTGAAACGTGTTTCACTTTCACGTTTCCTCAGAGGGGATTACATGCCGGCATTTGTTGGTCTATTTATTATAGTTTACAAGTCCCACCCCCTCCCATTGGAATAGGGTGCCATGAGGAGGTTAGTTGTCTGCGATAGGTTTATGTAGACAGCAATCAATTGGAGTGTCCAATCGTGGACTGTCTTCCTGTTTACTCTTGTCAATTAGAATACGATACATAATTTCAAAGAGTATCTATCAATATTTATCACCTTGTAAATTTTGAACTGTATGCAATTAGAATATTTTATTGTCGGTTACAATGTTTTTATTGTCATATTTAACATAAATATTAGAATGATTCTGAGATGCTCTTGGTATTCACATTATTGGTTATTAGGGAATAAATTCAAAAACTCTAAGTCTAGATAATACTTTGACTGTACCTACTTCTTCTTGGTAGCTCTTTTGGAACAATATATTGATGTGATAACAATTTAATGACACTGAACTCTAATGTATATCATTTCATTTATTATAGTCTGTGGCTATGGGTATATGTATGCATATATTTTTTTTTTCATTCTGCTGCTGAAACTGTCCTTCATTTATAAACGTGATTATTTTGCTGTAATGAGTCTGCGAGTATTTACAGTTTTAGATGCATATTTGCTACTATTTATACCTTCTGAGGTTTTGCTAAATTTTTAATTGGTGACATATAGCCACTTATTAATCTGGACTTTTGTTTGTAATTACCTTCCTTTATTTTAAGTTGTGGATTATCTTAAAGGTACGTATTTTCCCCCAAATGTGCATTATTTTAGTTTCCATATATAATAACTTGATCGGTCTTAAATAAATATCTCTTGAATGATACAGTTGTTCTTAAAGGGATATTATTGCAGCAATATAAGTTTCATAAGACAGACATTTCAGATCTTTGTCCATTGGCATAAAGTATGCGTAATGTATATTCAGACTTATGGTTACTATTCTGTGGTTGTGATCGTGATAAACTAATAAAAGTATAATGGTGGCTATGTTGGAGGGAAGTGACCTATTATAAGTGAAATGTTATTAAAGGGAATAATGCGTACTAGGGAAAAAAAAAATTAAAGTGAGAAGAAAAATAACCAACTAATAGAGTCAGTTATTGTGAAGTGTGTATTGGTTTTATAATAGTTGCTGAATTATAATATGGTATTAACCATTTGTTTAGTGCATATATAATAAAGATTATTAATGCACTGAAGGAAATACTAGTAAGAAATGTTATACTTTTAAAATAAAATGAGTGGTGCTGTGTGTTAGGTGAGGTGATACTATAATGTGATGGCTGTGTGTAAAAAAGGTTTGATTAAATCAAATGTTTTACATACTAATCAGAATATTATTATTTACTGGGAAAAAATGTCCATATGTCTGATGTTTATAAATAAACACAATATGCATGTTCCAGTATCTTAACCCTGACTTTTCTGGTCGTCATCCCTAGTATAACTTTTTACATGAACAAAAGAAGACAGTAAATTACTCCTGTGATCGACATGTGTAATTATGTTCAAGGTTGTGTACTTTGCCCATTTTATCTGTAAATTTGTTTTATTTTTGTATACGTATATGCATGCTGAAAATGTGCCACAAGGGGTATATGCCCTGGATCTTTTGGCATTTTTGGAGGGTTGATGGATGTAATGGTTTTAAACCAACTGATCTTTTAGATTTTGCGGTCTTCTATATCCGGTTGTGATTCTGTTGTCTTTTATTAGGGCTAAGGTAGAATCATTTTGTAATATATGCCAATTTGTGTTCAGGATTCTGAATTACTTGCTGCATTTGGGGATTATAGGTGTTGATCAATCCCTGCGACATTGTCTCATTATTTCTTTTGATCTTCGGGTCTTAGTAATGTATCTCAATTTTGAATGTAAGGCTGACATCCTGGCTGATTTTTACTGCTCTTTTACTATATCCTTTTTTTAATTAGTCTCTCCATCATTTGGATACTCTCTTGTAAATAAATTTATGTATTTGGAGCAATTTCTTCTCAGTCTTATAAATTCACCCTGAGGTATTGATTTTAATGTACTTGTAGGTTGTGCACTGTTTTTTGTGTAGCAATGTATTGGTTGTTGTTTCTTTCCGGTACATTTAAGTACTGATAGTACCATCTGACAGTCTTGGTAATTGTTAAATCTAAGAAATGTACTGTTTGTAAATCAGACTGATTAGATAGTTTAATATTTTTGTCATTGATATTTAATGTTTGTATGAATAATTCAAGATTTTCTTTGTGCCTTCCCATAGGAAGAGCACATTGGCGATTTATCTGACCCACAAGGGTACTGACTTAGTATACTTTTCCATTTCCTCTGTATATATATATTAAATGATTCCCAAAATCCAAGGAACGGGTTAGCATATGTTGAGGCACAGGCAGTCCCCATTGCTGTTCCCTGGGTTTATAGGTACAATTGATCTTTAAATGTAAAAACATTGTGGGTTAATACAAACTTCAACATCTCTAGAATGAATGCATTGTGTTCTTGATTATTGTTGACATTGCATGATTGAAAGTAGCTAATTGCTTGCATGCCATCTTCATGACGAATACTGGTATATAATGATTCGACATCCATCGTCACTAACCAGGTACTTTCTGTCAAATGTAGATCACATAAGACGTCTAGTACTTCCATTGTGTCACGAATATATGTTGGTAACGTTGTCAAGTATTCTCTTAGTCTTAGGACTACATATTTGCTGGCAGCTTCTGTTAGATTTGCATTGCCGGATACTATCGTCCTTCCTCGAGGCTCTGACAGATTTTTGTTCACTTTGGGTATGAAATAGATGGTTGCCATTTTAGGATTGATTTTAATCAGGTAGTTTTTTTTTCCATTTTAGTAATAATACCATTTTTCCTTGTGTTTATTACAAGTTTATTGTATTGTTCTGTGTACAATTTATTCTGGGTTAATCATCAGTTTTTTTATAACATGTTTTATTTGTCATTTGTTTCATGTGCTTACGTTAGATATTTTTCTTTTTGGCTATAGAACAATTATTACCGCCCATGTCTGACGGTTTAATCACTATATCCGTCATGTATTTAACATCTTCAAGTGCTTTTATTTCATATTGGAGTAACCAATAGGTTTAAATGTATTTGATCATTTGATTGCAACACGATCTTGCAGAATGTTTGTACTTCAGGAGAGATAAATGGAGATGGGACAAAAGCTCGATTTGGGTTTTACATTTGGGCGCCACATAAATGACTCTATGTCAGTCATTTAATCTGTATTAGACAGATTTTCACTAGCTAGGTCCTCTAGATCTAGAAAAGATAGATAATTCACTCCTGGCTCCATATATGCTCATTCTTATCAGCATATATTTTTTTAAGTAACCAATTTTCTGCTTATATTTATTTGTCTGTAAAATTTCAAATGTTGACCTGACCTCTTGATTTTGAATACCACCCTCCTAATTTTGAGGTACATTTTAACATATAGCCTCAGATTTGTTGATTTGAAAATGCATCATGGAATAGAGAAAATAATGTGTAAGTATGAGATGTTGGCATGGAGATTTATCTTAGAGCTTTCACCTAGCAACACTGAAGCTTTTTTTTTTTTTCTCAGTAGGTACTTACATTATTTTGGGTGAACTGTAGTCTGGGTGACTTGTCCCTCTCTGAAGCTTCTAAAATCTGAAAGACATGAAGAGAGGGAAGAATTTATATGACATTTGTTTTTGTTTTAAGGTACATTATAGTGAGTGACACATGCTGCAACATTAACTGTTCAAGATACACATCCTCTTGTCGTAGGTGTATTTGTATGACATTTTTGTTTTGTAACTTTTTTTTTACCATTCTGCCTTTAGGCCCCTTATTAACATGAAGCTTGCGTGTTGTTAATAGTGATGTCGCGATAGTTCACCGGCGAATAGTTCCTGGCGAACATAGCTGGTCGTGTTCGCCGTGGCGGTGCGAACATATGCGATGTTCGATCATCCCCCCTATTCGTCATCATTGAGTAATACTATGACCCTCGTACCCTCACAGTCAGAAGACACATTCCAGCCAATCAGCCAGCAGACACTCCCTCCCAGACCCTCCTACCTCCTGAACAGCATCCATTTTAGATTCATTTGGAAGCTGCACATTCTTAGTGAGAGAGGGACAGTGTAGCTGCTGCTGATTTAATAGGGAAATTGATAGCTAGGCTAGTGTATCAGTGTCCACTACAGTCCCAGAAGGACTCATCTGATTTCTGCTGTAAGGACAGCACCCCAAAAAAGCCCCTTTTAGGGCTAGAACATCAGACTGCTTTTTTTTTTTCCTGTGTAATCTAATTGCAGTTGCCTGCCTGCCAGCGTGTGTCAGGCTCACAGCGTATACTGTGCCCACTTGCCAAGTGCCACCACTCATATCTGGTGTAACAGTAGTGTAGATTTAAAAAACAAAACACTTTTTGACCTGTGTTAAATAATAGCAGTCAGTTTCCTTCACACGCTGTGCGTTTCAGGGCCTGCCTGCCAGGGCACAGTGTCCACCACCCAGTGCAACTCATATCTGGTGTAACAGTAGTTGTAGATTTAAAAAAAAAGAAACACCTTTTTTGACTGTGTTAAGTAATAGCAGTCATTTTCCTTCACACGTGTGCGTTTCCGGGCCTGCCTGTCCAGGACACAGTGTCACCCCAGTGCAACTCATATCTGGTGTAACGTAGTGTAAATTTTAAAAAAACTACACTTTTTTGACTGTGTTAAATAATAGCAGTCAGTTTCCTTCACACGTGTGCGTTTCAGTGCCTGCCTGCCAAGGCACAGTGTCACCCCAGTGCAACTCAATTATCTGGTGTAAGAGTAGTGTAGATTTAAAAAAAAACAACACTTTTTTTTTTTTTTATTTTTAATGATTTTTATTGAAGTTCAGGTAAAGGCAATACATACATGTCATCAATGATATAGAGAAAAAAAAAAGGAACCAATAGGATAAACTGATAACAAACGTAGACAGACAACATGAGATTAGAATAAACAGTATATACCATGACGTATTGTGGCATTATATGCAGTGCTTGCCTTACATGTCTGTATACCTCCTAGTCGATATTTGGGCCACTCTTGGACCTCTTATTAATAAGGAGGATTACAATGCTATAGGAGGTACTCTCTAATTGCAAGAGACCACTCATGGGTCTCATAAGATGAACTTCTATTTTTATTTTTAGTTCTACTTTCTATCTGATATCTGTGAAAAAAGGGCACAATAAACAAAGGTGTAAATACTTATATGTAAAAGACATTAGCTGGTACGAGTATGCTTATTATATAACATGGGATACAACCCGTGAATCTGGAGATCCCTACTAGAAGATAAGTAAGAAATGAGGATTAATTTATACACCCATATGAACCTCAAAAGCTAACAAGCATATTATAATTTCTCAAGGCTAGTTATCGGACACTGTTTTCATATTTTAACTAACAAGTGGTGATAACTTAGCCTTATAAACTGAGGGCACATTTGCATGTTTAGGAATCCCCTATGACTGTTTGAGTAAAAGGGAAGTTAAACTAATAGCATGGTGTTCAGTTTGGCTAAGTCGCATTAAGTGACTGTTCAATGTTTGTTGGTGAGTCGCTGTACCACAGATAGCACGGAAGATATGGTATACACTGGTCTTAAAAACACATTAATTACACTGAGTAGATTGTACTTAATATTCCAATGGTAAAACTGAAAAAACAAGCATTAAGAAAATATACTTAAGTTACAACCATATGGAGCAGACTAAACCCCCATTCAATCGGGTGTGTGTGCTAACAAGAGGTTGTGGCTGATACTATGGACATAATTAATGGTCATAAGTGCTAGAGAAAGCCATTATATGTAGATCTTTAATTCTCACTATAACGCCATCACTGCAGGACCAGCCTGCATTAAGAAATAGGTTTCATTATAAGAGATGTTTATGGCATATCACATAAGGAAGCTAACAACTTTCTAATGTGATTCACATTATATACAATACCATAATACCCATAGGTTCACATATGATGCTTAGCGTCGGTACCTCACTTATGCTTAACACCAGGCTAAATTGGGGATGCAAAATAAATAAGTTGAAAGGAGATAAACTAGGTAGTGAAATACTTAACATAGGGTAAGAAGTCCACATGTTAATATTAGTTGCTGCGCAAAAAACACATTTTAGTGGAGCATAAATGTAGGAGAGATAAACAGTGTGTGCAATGCGTAACAGAGGTTAAGAGTCCACATGCTAATATTGAGTAAAATGCAAAAAAAATTTAGAAGAGATAAGCAATGCGTTGCAATATTCAACATAGGCTAGGAGTCCACTTGCTATTGCTAATAATTATGAGTTTTTACAGACATAGGGCAAAGATAAGCTGCTTGAGTTAGCAATATATCTAAAGAACCTCATACCACAAGCAGCAGACCTAGACCATTTCATTTTATGGTGCCGTCACCCTCAACTGCTATGCCTGAGGGGTCTTAAGGGCAGAGGTCCCGGGTCCCACATGAGGCGATAGCGCACACTCAACCTCGCTATCGACAACCGACATTGAGTATGCACCATGAAGGAATCTGTATGGCCTCAATTTAGCTGAAAAGAGGTATGATGTTTGCGGCCAATCTTGTTGTTGCGGTGGGCGCAAGTGCCGGGTAGTCCCCTTGATTTCCCGCTTAATCGGTCCTTCACAGCAGGCCTCTTGCAATGAGTCTGCAGAGGTCCGGGGTAAGTCACAAAAGTTTCGCACAGCAAGCGTTATTGTTATATTCAGGTCTGATTCAGGCAGGCACCATCGCGTCCATGTTTCCAGACTCCCAGTCATCCTCTGAGGCACTAGAAGTGGGCATGAGCGCTGGGGGCCCCAAAGCGCCCACACCTCCTCTCTCTTCTTTGCTGATTTTGGGTGTTGGTACATTTGCAGGGGCGAAATACTCGCTGCTTATATCAAATGCCAGAGTAAGTTCATCCTCTAAAGTAGTATGATGGCCCTGAAGCAGGCTGCGCAGCTCCCTCTAAAAAATTTAAAGGGATCTCCATAGTGAATAAGTCCTTAGTATACAGCAAGCAAAAATTAAGCAGGGAATGTCCTTTCTCTATTTTTCCTAAAACATATTGTGCCTGCTGCAGCGAGAAGGATTTGCAGTGTCTGTGCGGTGTTTCACTGCTCTCTAATGACAGGGCGGGATCAATGCCCTGCCGGGGGGGTTTATTTAGTTGAAAGGCCGCAACCTTTAGTTCACTCCGGGTTTGCTAAATTAAGATCTCCATTTCAGAAAATGACGATAAGGTGTAAAAGAGCTTGCTTTGTTGCATGTCCCCAGCTCGAAAGATGCATGCGATGGGTTGATGAAAAAGGGATTTTCACATAACTTTGTCTCATAGATTGTAGGAGCTGGTAACTTTGCGACCCTGTCATGGCCGCCACCCGGAAGTTCCCCCAAAAACAACACTTTTTTGACTGTGTTAAATAATAGCAGTCAGTTTCCTTCACACGTGTGCGTTTCAGGGCCCTGCCAGGGCACAGTGACACCCCAGTGCAAACCCATATCTGGTTTGTAACAGTAGTGTACATTTAAAAAAAAAAAACAGTTTTTGACTGTGTTAAATAATAGCAGTCAGTTTCCTTCACACGTGTGCATTTCAGGGCCTGCCTGCCAGGGCACAGTGTCACCCCAGTGCAACTCATATCTGGTTTAACAGTAGTGTAGATTTAAAAAAAACAACACTTTTTTTACCTGTGTTAATAATAGCAGTCAGTTTCCTTCACACCGTGTGCGTTTCAGGGCCTGCCTGCCAGGGCACAGTGTCACCCCAGTGGCAAACTCATATCTGGTGTAACAGTAGTGTAGATTTAAAAAAAACAACAACTCTTTTTGACTGTGTTAAATAATAGCAGTCAGTTCTTCCTTCACACGTGTGCGTTTCAGTGGCTGCCAGGGCACAGTGTCACCCCAGTGCAACTCATATCAGGTTTAACAGTCAGTAGTAGATTAAAAAAAACAACACTTTTTTTGGCTGTGTTAAATAATAGCAGTCAGTTTCCTTCACACGTGTGCGTTTCAGTGGCTGCCAGGGCACAGTGTCACCCCAGTGCAACTCATATCTGGTGTAACAGTAGTGTAGATTTAAAAAAAACAACACTTTTTTGACTGTGTTAAATAATAGCAGTCAGTTTCCTTCACACGTGTGCGTTTCAGGGCCTGCCTGCCAGGGCACAGTGTCACCCAGTGCAACTCATATCTGGTATAACAGTAGTGTAGATTTAAAAAACAACACCGGCGGAGCCGACTACAGAAAGCACCAGACATGTTTTCTTTGAGCTCCTCGCTCCTAGATATAATGATGTAATTTATTCTATTGATAAAGGGCTCAAACTTCTGTTTTTCTGTGCAAGATCAAACTGCTGCCTATGGTATCACCAAAGAACCCGGGGGAGATAAACTAGTAGTCAAGTGTATAGCTGATATTTTTCCCGAAGCAGCGCCACGTGGACTTTATCAGGAGCTATTTTCCCGTCAAGGGCACGGCTGGTATGGAGGCCCTAGATTTATGGGAACGAAACACCAACAACTATTAAGAGGAATTATCACAGCCTGATAGAGGACCTACTCCTTATACTCGCTGCCTGTGCGATATCGCCAGATTGGTCTATCTACCAACATTGATCCGGTGCTACATGGCAGGGACCTACACTACTCTGGTGTCCAGACCTCAGGAAAAGATGAGACACATCCGCTAGTGGACCTTCATTGACCTCCCAAGTTTCGGACATGGTTACTGGGGGTGACTAAGCAGTGGGAACTGGGAGCTATAGGGGCGTCGCATTTTAATGGAGCGAGCACGCCGGATGATATGCTAGCTAACACACCGCCAGCTATATATGATCTCTATGCTTGACCCCAAGTAGGTGTTGCATCATCCACGAATCAAACCTCATGCTGCCTCATTTTCGGCAGACACTCTGGAAGGGATACTTGATCTCCGGGTATATCGCAGCACCATTACTACAACACGGATGGCTGTCGGCCAGATTGTTGGAGCACTGAAAATGCCGGGGGGCTCAAGGCAGTGTCACTGGGCACGCAAAAGTCAAGGATTCCTTGAGCTAAGGAGGCTCTACATCACCCTACTCTCAGAAACTATTCTCACAACAATGCAGCTAGAGTTAGGAGAGATGGGATCGGGTAATGTAAAATTTGTTCAAGCTAAGCCTGCACGTATGATAGACAGGATGATACGTATACATATCCGTGAGTAGACGTGTACTGACGATAGGTATTGACTATTAAATTTGATATGAGAATATATATATCTGCCGTTTTGGGATGGATCTGCAGCCTCACTGAAATCCCCAGTTAATGACTGTTCAACGCTGAGATGGGGCTACTTACTGTCGCATTTGCAAATCCAGCTACAAACTTTTAATCTAGCTATGTTGTGATATGTACTATTACACTTTTCCTTTGCAAGGTTCTATTGCTAAGACAGTTCTATGGTATGAGATATATAATTCCACCCACATATTTTCCCTTTGATGTGTGTCACATAAGCAATTGCAATGTAATAATTTTTCTTTTTTTGTTTGTGCTCTTATCTTCCTGTTTTAATACTTAATGAATGTAGTTCATTATGCTCTTAGCTATAGCTCACCATCTGGGGTTACTGATACTCTGGCCTGATGGGAGCTACTTGAGATAAAGAGAAGTACACAGCTGCCAAGTGTATAGTGAGGGTTACTGTTGCAGACTGTAGATGGGATTCTGTTGACCACACACTGCTAGTCATAAATTGTATATACATGAGTGCTTATTACTTAGATAATATCCCTTCACACGTACAACTGTATAGAATGTTGTGGGTAAGAGTAATTTGAATATATATATGACCGACATTGCAGCCATATTATCCTGTTCCAGTATCAAGCTTATACTACATACTATTATTGAATGGGAACAGGGGTATGCTACATGTTTAAGTTATCTATGGTGGTTTAATACCTAAACTCATGACATGGAACTAATGTGTTATTGCAATGTTTATATATGGTATATGCTCCAGCTGTATATACATAATTACATTAATCCTATAGAGGGAGCAGCCTCATACCCTACTTAAAAGATCCTCATAGCCTACACTCTTACTAAGTCATACAAATGATATAATACAGTTTGATATGCATATTAGCTTCCTGATGCTTACTTGAGCTGGCATTAGAGTAACTCATAAGTATCACCTAGGATAAGTACATATTTTCTGTTACCCCAATATAACTATAGTCCTAACCCTAGAGTATCATATTTGCTGTACAATTACTTCATAGCTATAGGTGGGGATTATGGAGGCTCTCTTATATGGCTCCATCACTCATTCACAAATGTACAATCTAGTGTTAAACTTGTTTATCCCAGGTGTTTAGTTGATTTTGTACAGTTTCTATAACATTCTTTATATGTATTAATCCCTGTATTTGGTAACTATTTTAGCCATAGCAGCGGCTTCACTTTACAGCTCATATTAGGTTCACTTAATACATCTAAGATAAGATATGTAATTTCCTACTGCTAATCCAGTGGAGGCTCCTCCATATGTGCACATTCGCACGTGAACCCCCCAGGGGCAAGGAAGGAGGGGGAAAAAAATGACCAAAAATAAAAAATAAAAAAAAAGAGCAAAAAAAGTTTGTTAAAAAATTTGTTGAATAAAATATATTTTTCCTAATTAATTTATATTGTATTATATTATCCCCAACAAATGCAGTACTGTTTGCTGTACACATATACATTACCCATTACATAACCCTCACTACACAAATAAACAAGCTAGGAGGAGTAGGATGCAGGAGCTAGGACCGGGGTGGACGACAGAGTGAGAGCACACAGTATTTGGCTCGGCTGAGACATTGACAGCTGACGTCACACCACGCTTCACTAGCCACTCCTCTCCAACATCAGGCTGCTGTGCACTGTCTGCACTAACCTAACCCACATCGCAGTGATCCGATCGCACGTGCGGTTAGAGAGCCCCTATGCCTGCACAGTGATCTATGCATTCACTGTGCAGGCATAGCTCCTCCCAGCCCGGCATTGCCTATAGAGGCTTAATCGCACAAGCTGAAGTGTGCGAGTGGACTTCAGCCTGTGCTCTGCCTCCTCCCACTGCCTGAGCCAGCTTCTGTGATACGCTGTTGCGTACACGTCATGGCCCCCACGAGGCTCCTCCCCCTCAACGGCGCGAAAATCTCATTGTAGAGTAGCCGTTGAGTGGAGAGGAGCTGTCAACAGAGGCAGTGAGCTGTGAGTAGCGTGCAGATCAGTCATGGATAATGCTCACTGTCAGAGTGAAGAAGCATAGCAAGGTATAGAGGAAAACTGAGTTTATTATAAACTGACTGGCAATTTGAAATTGTTTCTTGATTGATCTTAAAGTTAATATTTATGAATATGCACATACCGTCCTTCCCCTTGTGTCGGCCATTTTAGCTCTCTAAACAAAGTGTGAACTCTTAACTGACCACCGCCGCCAACACTAGCTCACCCTTACCTTCCCTGCTTAAATTTGTATACGTCTCAGGCTCCACTGTCTGGAACAAGTTCCTTGTACAGTACAGACAATGCACTCAGCTCAGCCTAGCCTGCATAATCACGCTGTGAGCAACAGTGTTGTGCTCAGGCAGCTTGAATGACAATATTATATTAAAGTTAAATAATCTAATATTGTCATTAAAGCACTGCAGCCTGAGCGCATACTGTTCCTGAGCGCAATGATGCCGGCTAGGCTAGAGCTGAGTGCATTGTCTGTAGTTGTTTACCAACTTCCTCTGCTCTGACTTAGAGAGTCATCGTGAGCCTGCTGCCTGAGCCTCATCAACAAGCTGCTCCCAGTGCTGCCACCATCCATCGCAAGCAACAGCAGCCAGGAGGTCACAGAGTCAGACAGAGATCAGCAGGCTGTTAAAGTGTCTCAATCTCACTCTGAAATAATTTACAACTCCAGGTCAGGACATTGCTTTCTTTTCTGATGCAGATGGTTAGTTTACTTTCAGCTGCTTCGTTTAAAATATATATAGCAGAGAGAATGCAGGGGAGAAATGTGAGCACATGTGTTTGTGTTTCTATAGCCTCCGTTAAATCTGCTTCACCTTGTTGTGACTGGGAAACTTATAACAGTCAGTCAGTGTCAAGAGGTTTACACATCTGTGGTTGCACATGTCACTGTGTTAGAGAGGGGCATTTATATTGCTGTTTCAAACAGTTCTTTGACATTCCTCCAATGCATTTCCTTATCTGATAGCCCTTGCCCTCTGTGATAGATGAGGATCTGACAGTCAATAGAATTATGTTTGCTGATTGTCTCAGCTCAGGAAAAATGAGTACAGTGAAAAATAAGACTGCTGAAATTTATTTAATTGTTTTGTTAGATGTCCAGTTTTTCTTGGTACAATTTGCACATTTTGAAATGCTATTTTATTTTATTCCATCAACCATTTATATATACTGCATTAAAATGACAATGACCAAAGTTTGTAAATCAAATTCATCTTCTCATATTTTGCAAATATTAATAAATAGCAGGGACTGGATTGTCCCACCATGGATCAGTGTTTGAGATTTTATATACCTGTATATAATATATACATAGGCTCCTAGATTCTTTGGGCTGGCTCTAAATTTTAAACATGTAGTGTTTTTTTGTTTGTTTTTTTAACTTCTGTGTCCAAAAAATACTGACCACTTTCAGCAGTTTATAAAAATGTTAAAATGATGGTTCAGACAGCTCATTCAATCAGTGAATTCCTCTAATTAAGAAGAGCACTCTGAATGTTGTTCACTGCTGTCTGAGCCACCATTTAACTTTACCTCAACTACATTTTCTTTTATATTAAAATGTACAGATATATTACTGTGTGTGTGTGTGTGTATATATATATATATATATATATATATATATATATATATATATATATATATATATATATAAGCCAACTTCAGTGTCTCAAGGTTCTGCCTTTGTCCCCATAAGAGTCTCTGTACAGTCACTTGTGGAGCAATTATATACTTTATTAAGTATTTACAGTGCACTGGAGAGTATGTTGAAAGAAAGTGAATTCTGCATATAAAAGTTCTGTGTATATATATATATATATATATATATATATATACACATACATATATATATATATAAAGGGGCGGGGCTTTAATAAAGGGTGTGGTCTTGTGCACCCCCCATCTTTAAAATTCACCAGCCGCCACTGTGCTAATCTACACCACTTTAGGGATTGGAGTAAACTAAGAGATAGCAGATATTCATATTGTTATGGGTAATAGGTGTGTACTATTACATATTACGCTGTTGTTAATACAGTAAGTTGCAACACTGCTCCACTGATGTTTTATATTGATTAGTACATGGATATAACATGGCCTCTCAATATTAGACCTTTGTTACTTTGCACACAAGATTCTTATGAGGGAGGCAGCTAATTATTTTCTAATACATATGCCTAACATCTTTAGAGGTATGCTTTCGGGTCAGCGGCCCGAAGGACCTCGGAGTATTACCATCTAACCCATGTAGCACAATACCCAATAGATTTAACAGCAAATTAATTGAAGTACTGCAAGACATATGGAGCATTACGCACAATATAGAAATATACCCTAAAACACTGCTATATTCAAAGCTCTCTAGAGATATGTAGTTGTTACACCTCAGCCTGTCAATTACTCTCCCCTAGGCTAGCCATGCCCCTCCGTATTAAATAAATAAACAACAGGTTGTTATCTTGAAATCCACTCCGGTGATTATATAGCTTGACCCTCACGCACTCCTGTCACCTTAATATTGATGCATTTTATAAGGCTCCGCTCCCTATTCCCTTCCCCCACTCCTCTTAGAGCGGCTCTTGCCCGCTGAGCTCCCTTTCTTATAATATTTTGTCACGCAGTTCTCATGTTATGGACTTACAGTTATATATTTTATGATTGTGACTTAAAATCTATCCTGCGTAAGATATGTCCCCCCCCCATTATCCATATATCTATATATCTGTATCTATCTATCTATATATCTATCTATCTATCTATCTATCTATCTTAGATTTTATCATGTCAGCAATTAAAAAACTGAATAATTACCAGGAGGTACAAGCACCTTAGGCTCTCTGAGCAAAGGCTGTGTCTAAAATGCTTGTGCACGGTGCACACTTAAATACACTTTTGAAACAGCTATAGCTTTTATTAAAATTGTTTTTGCTACTACAAAAATATTACAAAAATGCTTCTTGTAGTTGAGAATATTTTATTGTATTATAAGGGTGTAGTTTGAGAGTTTACCATTTCTAAAGAGGACCTACATTCTTGAATTGTATGCATGGTATAACCTTCTGTGTTCTGTTAGAAAGCAGGTTTATTAATGATTATTTTTGTCTTACTGTTCTTTGAAAGAAATTAATAAATAATACCAATGCTTGACAAGAAAAGTTTTCCAGTGTGTTGCTCAAGTGCAACACACCTGGAAAGGTTGTCAATACTGAATCAACAGTAAAGTAAAATAAAAAGCTGGCAGTCACGCTTTAGTCAGCTGAAGTGACCTTCAGCATTGATAATGACAATGTGAGGCACTTAAGAGAATGTTTGCTGTAAAAAAGAAATATCTTACATTCCAGTTATTTTGATAGTTTCATGGTGTGTGTATGCTGATCTCTAAATTAAAATTATTTTATTTTGAAGCAATAAGGGCATTTATTAAAATCTTATATCTATTTAAAAATAGTTGCCTGTGAAGAACTATTGAATGTTGAAACACTAACAGTTATAAAACAGGTAAATACTTTATTAAATATGAATATTCCATGAATATGCTTTTACATGTTTTCAGCTACTTGACTGCAATGGGCTCCAAGGCACACACACACACACACACATATATATATATATATGTGTGTGTGTTTATGTGTATATATGTTTTAAATACATATACACATAAAATACATATGTATATATATATATATATATATATATATATATATATATATATATATAATATATATCAAAATAACAAGAGTATTGCATTGAGCAATGATACTTTTTTATTGGACTAAAGTAACTATACATTTATAAGTTGACAAGCTTTCGGAAGAGTTCCTTCCTATTATCATGTCTGAAGCAATACATTAGTATCAGTATTGCTTCAGACTTTATAAAGGAAGGAACTCTTCCGAAAGCTTGTCAACTTATAAATGTATATATACAGTAGCAGAGATGTGCACTCTCACTTCCATATCGTCTGCCAGGGTGCTAGTGGATAATGATAATAGCAATGAAAGAAACTTGCACTCGCTGGTACTTTTAAACAATCTTTCCTGTGATAATGTAACGTTTCGGGGATAATATATCATTTTCCTCAGTCTGAGGAAGGGGATATATTATCCCCGAAACGTTACATTGTCACAGTAAAGATTGTTGAAAAGTACCAGCGAGTGCAAGTTTCTTTCATTGCTATTATATACAGTATATATGCAAGACATATGGAGCATTACGCACAATATAGAAATATACCCTAAAACACTGCTATATTCAAAGCTCTCTAGAGATATGTAGTTGTTACACCTCAGCCTGTCAATTACTCTCCCCTAGGCTAGCCATGCCCCTCCGTATTAAATAAATAAACAACAGGTTGTTATCTTGAAATCCACTCCGGTGATTATATAGCTTGACCCTCACGCACTCCTGTCACCTTAATATTGATGCATTTTATAAGGCTCCGCTCCCTATTCCCTTCCCCCACTCCTCTTAGAGCGGCTCTTGCCCGCTGAGCTCCCTTTCTTATAATATTTTGTCACGCAGTTCTCATGTTATGGACTTACAGTTATATATTTTATGATTGTGACTTAAATCTATCCTGCGTAAGATATGTCCCCCCCCCATTATCCATATATCTATATATCTGTATCTATCTATCTATCTATCTATCTATCTATCTATCTATCTATCTATCTATCTATCTTAGATTTTATCATGTCAGCAATTAAAAAACTGAATAATTACCAGGAGGTACAAGCACCTTAGGCTCTCTGAGCAAAGGCTGTGTCTAAAATGCTTGTGCACGGTGCACACTTAAATACACTTTTGAAACAGCTATAGCTTTTATTAAAATTGTTTTTGCTACTACAAAAATATTACAAAAATGCTTCTTGTAGTTGAGAATATTTTATTGTATTATAAGGGTGTAGTTTGAGAGTTTACCATTTCTAAAGAGGACCTACATTCTTGAATTGTATGCATGGTATAACCTTCTGTGTTCTGTTAGAAAGCAGGTTTATTAATGATTATTTTTGTCTTACTGTTCTTTGAAAGAAATTAATAAATAATACCAATGCTTGACAAGAAAAGTTTTCCAGTGTGTTGCTCAAGTGCAACACACCTGGAAAGGTTGTCAATACTGAATCAACAGTAAAGTAAAATAAAAAGCTGGCAGTCACGCTTTAGTCAGCTGAAGTGACCTTCAGCATTGATAATGACAATGTGAGGCACTTAAGAGAATGTTTGCTGTAAAAAAGAAATATCTTACATTCCAGTTATTTTGATAGTTTCATGGTGTGTGTATGCTGATCTCTAAATTAAAATTATTTTATTTTGAAGCAATAAGGGCATTTATTAAAATCTTATATCTATTTAAAAATAGTTGCCTGTGAAGAACTATTGAATGTGAAACACTAACAGTTATAAAACAGGTAAATACTTTATTAAATATGAATATTCCATGAATATGCTTTTACATGTTTTCAGCTACTTGACTGCAATGGGCTCCAAGGCACACACACACACACACACACACACACACACATATATATATATATATGTGTGTGTGTTTATGTGTATATATGTTTTAAATACATATACACATAAAATACATATGTATATATATATATATATATATATATATATATATATATATATATATATATATCAAAATAACAAGAGTATTGCATTGAGCAATGATACTTTTTTATTGGACTAAAGTAACTATACATTTATAAGTTGACAAGCTTTCGGAAGAGTTCCTTCCTTTATCATGTCTGAAGCAATACATTAGTATCAGTATTGCTTCAGACTTTATAAAGGAAGGAACTCTTCCGAAAGCTTGTCAACTTATAAATGTATATATACAGTAGCAGAGATGTGCACTCTCACTTCCATATCGTCTGCCAGGGTGCTAGTGGATAATGATAATAGCAATGAAAGAAACTTGCACTCGCTGGTACTTTTAAACAATCTTTCCTGTGATAATGTAACGTTTCGGGGATAATATATCATTTTCCTCAGTCTGAGGAAGGGGATATATTATCCCCGAAACGTTACATTGTCACAGTAAAGATTGTTGAAAAGTACCAGCGAGTGCAAGTTTCTTTCATTGCTATTATATACAGTATATATATATATATATATATATATATATATATATTATAATATCAATGTCCCAGTGAGATAGACACAGTACTTCTAATAAATAACTGCCAGGGCCTCATCAGATGAACAGCCTACTAGTAGAGAAAAAGATAGACACTCTCTGGACTTATAAAAAATATAACCTTTATTGCATCAACTTAAAAATGGCATAATGTTTCGGGATTCTTCCAATACCTTTGTCAAATGCCCCAAAATATGATCCACCACAGTGAATCTAAAAACATATATATATAAAAAAAGGAAGCGCATATGAGCATGCACGAAACGCGTCAGTCTAGCACCCCTTGCACACTGTGATTGTGCTCCATACTTTTTGTTTGAATAAATCCACTTTGGCAAAGAGCTCTGGGGTTCCTTGTTTTTCTCTTGTAGTCTATATATATATATATATATATATATATATGTATATATATATAAAATTACATATTTAGACATAAAATACATATACATCTTTAGACATGTATGTATCTCTATGTTAAAGCCCTTTTCAGTCCTTTTTTTCCCCTAACACCTGAGACCTCATATCTTTGAGCCCATATAATATTTTATTGGAAGCGTAACAAGCGTAACAGTTAACCAGAGCTCTGAAGTCACAATATCCTGATTCAATTGTGGTTGAGTGAATGCATTTACTTTCAACTTGTAATATGCGTGCTATTTCCGATGCATGTATAGAGTTCAGGAGGCAGTCTGCAGAGGCTTAGATACAAAGTAATCACAGATGTAAAAAATTATATAATTATAACCATGTTGGTTATGCAAAACTGAGGAATGGGTAATAAAGGGATTATTTATCTTTTTAAAGAATGTCCATTTTTAAGTAGACTGTCCCTTTTATTTTAGGGTCTGTGTATATATGCATACTCCTAGAACAATTGTGAAAAAAAACAGGAAACAAGAAAAAAACATTTGCAGAAATCTTTTAAAATAGACACACATTCAAAGACTAAGATGCAAGATTATGCAAAATGTGAGCCAATAGGAAAAATAGATTAATATAAAGAAAAGAAAATGCAAAGTACAAAGACAATAAAGTAGAGGAAAAAATACCTACTGACATTTTTTAAACTGTCAAATATTTGGTTACTACTATTGCTATAATAAATCCAATTGTGGACAAGATTACAAATCACGCTGCAAATCAGTTGCGAAAACACTGCACGCGTTATGGCTTTTTCACATTTGTAGTTTGTTTGTTTTTTTAGCTAGGATTTTTTATTTTGGGGGGTGAGAGTTGTAATGTTAGGGGGTAATTGTTTTTTATTATGCAAAAGAGCTGTTAGCTTTAGGGTAATGCCCTACAAAAGTCCCTTTTAAGGGCTATTTGTGGTTTATTTGTAAATTAGGGTTTATTAGGTATTTTTTATTTTTGGGGTATTAAAATAGGATTTTTTTTTCTTTTGGATCATTTCATCTGTTAATTTTTGTACTGGTAGAGTTTTTTATTTTTGTAATGGGTTATTTTTTTGTAATGTAGGTTTTGTATTGTTAGTTTTTTTTGTTGAAGTTTAGCTTTTTTATTTTACAAGTAAGTTTTTATTTATTTAAGATAGTTAGTATATTTTATGTTGATTTTAATTGGGGTAAGTTAGGGGTGTTAGGTTAGGGGGTTTAAATATTAATTTAATACTTTGCGCTCTTGGGGGATATTGTTTTAGGGGTTTATAGTTTTACTTAGTGTTTGCGATGTGGGGGGGTGGTGGATTAAGGGTTAATAGTTTATTTAGTGTTTGTGTTGTGCGGGGATGGTGGTTTAGGGGTTAATAGTGTAGTTTATGGGTGTAAGTGTACTTTGCAAGGTATTTTGGTGTGGTTCGTGCAACTTTTTAGTTACGGAAAACAGTTAACTACGGCTCTTCAACCGCAGTAAGGATTGTTGCATTGGCGATTCTGTGCATGCAATCGCGATTTTTAAAGACTTGTAATATCGGCAGTATGATTATTGCACGCGCTAAGACCAAATCACGTGCGGGTAAGACAAAACACACAATTTGTAATCTTTCAGTGTATGATTTATCAGCAGCCTTCATATTTTGCATTTTTAAAATGGAGAAACCACCGAATTGAAAGCATGAAAAAATTATCTAAAATAGATGCATTTAAATGAGGCACCAGAAGACAATTTTGCTGCCATAAAAACATTGCAAGATTGCAGACACAAAAAAAAACTTGTAAATTCTTAAAAATCTAATAATTATACAAAAATAGACCAGAGGCAATATTGTAACTAGCAAAAAGCTGCTTCAATGATTGAAGATCACTGGTAGACCAGTTCCATAAAAATGATTGAACACATATGACAATTGAGAATAAAGTGCTCTAACACACTTCCTTAAAGGGACACTGAACCCAATTTTTTTCTTCTTCCATGATTCAGATACAGGATGCAATTTTAAACAACTTTCTAATTTACTTCTATTATCAATTTTTCTTCGTCCTCTTGCTATCTTTATTTGAAAAAGAAGGTATCTAAGCTAAGGAGCCAGCCAATTCTTGATTCAGACCATGGACAGCATTTGTTTATTGGTTGATGAATTTATCCACCAATCAGCAAGAACAACCGAGGTTGTTTACCAAAAATGGGCCGGCATCGAAACTTACATTCTTGTTTTTTAAATAAAGATACCAAGAGAATGAAGAAAATTTGATAATAGGAGTAAATTAAAAAGTTGCTTAAAATTGCATGCTCTAGAGTGCTCTGAGAGTTCCGGTGGAGGAGGAGCTGCACAGCTGCAGCTCAGCTCGTTTCTCCAGTCCCCTGGATTTTGGCGGAGTTCTTTTCGCGCCAGCCCCTGCTCTGGGGCTTCCCTTGGATAGTACCAAGAACCACTCCGGAACCCCTGACAGTGGCACAACATCCCACTGTTATACCCTAATCACCAGTTGTTTTGGCCTTTCGGAGAACAGCTTTACAACCTACTGATCTCAAACAAAATTATGGCTGCCTCTTATTACACCTAACTTTACTACACTGTTCTGCCATTTTCAATCAAACTGCCTCACATCGTAGGCTGTATCCTTCCTTGGAGACAAGACGTTTGCTGCGGTTCCTGGCCCTCCCCCCTCCGTGTGCTTGCCTCACCTGACAGCCCAGCGTGAAAACCATCAACACAAACCATCTCTCTGCTGTACCTGTTGTCTCTCCGGTCCTGTCGGCTGGGGCCTGTCCTTCTCCCTCCCTCACCGGTGCTGCGCGGGAGGGAGTTGGGCCCGGTCTGGAGAGTGGACCTGGAGTGCAGCTTGCCCCTGTGTTGCTTGGCCGCCCGGCGCGGCGCCGCCCACTCCCCCCCCACCGGTGCTGCGTGGGGGGAGCTGAGCGCGGTCCTCAGCGGGAGAGCCGACACAGGAGGCCCTGATACGGCGTCTGGGCCGAAATTAGCCCGACAACGATCTGCGGGCTATCACAGAGGATAACTGACGGTAGGATTCTCTGGAGGGGGTGAGTTTGCCAGCCACGCTGGAGATAACCTAACTGTGGGAACTGTTTTCGCCTGTAGCAAGGGGATGGAAGAACAGCCTTAGGAAATATTTTATTCTCTCTGAACTCAGCTAAGATTGGGACCAACAAGGGTTTGAGTGTGAAGAGAAGAAAGAGACATTCTGTATACTGTTTAAACTCTTATGCTCGCAAACTTTTGCTCCATATCTGTCCTTTAATTACTGAGGACACTGCACAAGTTCTCCTTCTATGGTTCTGCAGCAAAACCCCTGTGAAGTACCTCAGACCGAGTAACATTTCATTTAAAAACTTGACTCTACAAAAACAAGACTCCGGGTCACTTTAAAATATATTGAAGAGGCTGTTTTTCTTCTGTTTTTCTATCTGTTTGTATCTTTTTGCAGAATTAAGTTTACTTTACTTATTAATGGATATTTTAGATTAGATTCATCAGCTTATTGACGGCTACTTAATTCTAGGCTTGCCAGGCCTATTTCCTCTATCACAGCTAGTTTATTGTTGCTGAGAGATTTCTTAATAATAGCTTTACTGTCCATCAGGGTAATCATTCTATACTGAGGATAGGCTGATCTAAGACACACATAGCATGTATTTAGTGTTGTAAAGTAATCTGTATTTTCTAGAGGTTATATTTCAAGGAAGCATTGTATCTCTACCATGTCTCTTATGTAACTGATTGACATCAAATTCTCGGACCTATCCTTGTTAAAGATTAAAGAAAGATAAATCTCTGGGGGTTTACTCAGTAGAGAAGACTAGTTAAACTAAAAGCTTATAGTATGTACCTTCCTTATAAAAACTCTAAAAGATTCTGAGAGGTAACCTAAGCCCCGTAACTAAGTATATTTTAATATCAATCTATCCCAGGCCTTTCCTGGTTAAATATCTGGCTAAGCACAAAATTATATCCATCTTTTTGCTATAAGTAACGCCTCTGCCCCTACTGGCTTTCAGGGCAATAGAAAGGGAATAAGGATACAAATCCAAGGTTAAAACCCCTATTTATCTAAACTTAATTGTCAACAGTAAAATACCTAAAACGCCCTAGACATAAAAGAAGTCACATTGTGCAAAGGCTATACTGATATATTGGCTATTTAGTAGGTATGAATAATTATTGGGAAAAATGTGAACCAACTTGGTTATTTACTCTTCAAACATGGTAACTGTGGCACATACTGTGGCGACTGTGGCATAACCGTGGTGTGTACAACAATGAGGGTGTAACATTGGCTCTGTGACAAGGGCATAGAGAATAGATTAGGAACTGCAGCAAATTGAGCTGCCTAGGTTTACAATAGATCAATTAAGTTACTAATATAATTCTGTAAAATACACGTAAAAGGGAGTAACAGTAAAGTAGCCCTGGAGGGGAAGAAGGAGGAGAAGAAAAAGGAGAAATTGCTGTAAATTACAATGTAGTATTTAAACACCTTCTCAAAGGGTCATTTTGGCCGAAGGAAGCAATAGACTTTAGAAGTAAAGTAGGGGCTAGGGATATCATAAGTGGAAGAAGCTTTTAGAGCAAATGTGAACACAAAGAGCCGGAGAAGAGAAGGGGTTAAACTCAGAGTCGCTTCTGTAGTGGCTCCACAACTAATCACCTATTAGATTTTGGATACTATTAACAACACGTGACCTTTTTTCACACTATATATCTCCCTCAATTGTCCATCACTATCACTATCACACAGAACCCCTCACATCCCTTCGGTTTTATCACCTCCCTGCAGGGTTTTTTTTTTTTTTTTTCTTCTCTCTTTCTCTCCCTCACTCCAAATATTAGCACCCTGGTAAACCTAAAATTAAGAGCACACTTCTAAATCACAAGTGGGTACACCACACATGGATAAATTTTTAAACACTCACGGCAAAACCCCTTCTCCAATCATGGCGAATAGAAACAAAGATAAGAAAATAAAAAGCTCAATAAGCACCTTAGTGGATACTAACCTAGCCTCCAGCAATTTTCCATACCCTTATGAATCTTCCAATACTCAAGCCTTGGTGGATAGTATCTTAGAAGCACTTGCCCCCAAATTTGACACTCTGAGGTCAGAGATTAAGCAAGATATGAGATCACTTTCACAAGAGCTTAGGCAATTCTCTAACAGAGTACAAGAACTTGAGCAACGAGTCTCAGATCTTGAAGATCTAACGGTCACATATACTACAAAATCTAAAATTAATGAAGTAACAATTGAAAAACTTCAGTTTAAAATTGAGGACTTAGAAAACCGCTCTAGACGGAGTAATTTTAGAATTGTAGGAGTACCAGAAGAGAAGCAATATGATAACCTAAATAACTTTATTTCTGAAACACTAGTACAACTCCTCAAAATTCCAAGTGCATATCCCAAAATTATTATTGAAAGAGCTCATAGATTAGGGAGACCTGCCTCAGACAACACAGAGAAAGCTAGGCCAAGACCAATTATAGTCAAACTACTGAATTTCCAGGATAAAATTACCCTTTTTCAATATTACCGTAAAAATCAGCCCATTGTACTAGGGAACTCTAGTATTTTTATGTTCCAAGACTTCTCGGTTGAAACGGCAACTAAGAGAAGGGTGTTATCCCCAACATGTACTAAACTTATTAACATGGGCATACGGGCTACCCTGATCTATCCAGCAAGGCTCAAAGTATGGGACAAGGACGAAATATATTACGCTGAGACGGCTAAAGAGGCAAGTGAACTCTTAGCCAAATTAAAAATACCTGAATAATTAAAACACTCAAACAAAAAGTGAGACAGTTGATAATTGTTAAGAAATGGTTCAAAATCTTGGTTCTCTCCCCCGGGTGCCTAGGCTTCCCCCCAATCCCCACCCCCCCCTCCGCCAATTTATTTTTTTTTTTTTTTTTTTTTTTTGTGTTCCTGGTTTATCCCCTTATATTAAATTAAGAATATGACAAAGTTAGATAGTATTACATTTGTTTCGTGGAACATTGGAGGTCTCACATCCCCCATAAAAAGGACAGCAATTTTAAACCAGCTGAGGAAAATAAAGTCCGACATAGTATTCCTCCAGGAAACGCATTTAAAAATAGAAGAAACTAGGGAAACTAAAGAAATCCTGGGTAAAGGAGGTACTGGCCACTCCAAGTTTAAATAGGAAGAGAGGCGTAGCCATACTCCTCGGGAAAAAGATAATGACCAGTGGCTTAGAGATTCTCAATACACAGGTAGACCCAGAGGGGAGATTTATACTGTTAAAAATCAAGGTGGCGAAAACCATATACACATTATGTAACCTATACGCACCTAATGTGATAGACGCATCTTTTTGGGATTCCTTATTAAACAAAATTATGTTATTCCAGGAAGGCTTTTTGATATGCGGGGGTGATTTCAACATGGCCCCACAATATCCGCTAGACAGACTAAGATCAGCCGCCAATCAACTTAAAAATAAAAGAGATAATTTAGAAACCAAGATTTTTAAAAAAATTACACAGAACTTGGCAACAAAAGACATATGGAGAGTGCAGAATCCAGAGATAAGAAACTTTACATGCCTATCTAGGGCCCATAAATCATTTTCCAGAATTGACCTATTTTTAGTAGATACTAAGCTCCTTGAGCGGAAAATAAGGACAGAGATCTTACCTATCTCCCTATCGGACCATGCCCCCATTGTTCTTCAGTTTCAGGAACTTGATAAGAGATGTAAGCAAGTACGTTTTTTTTTTTCCTAGGTATCTATCAAAAGATTTAAAATTTAAAAATTGGCTCAATCTCAAATTTAAAGAATATGCGGAGCATAATGTTGAGTATAGTAGGCATCCTATGATATTTTGGGAGGCAGCAAAGGCTGTTCTAAGGGGTGAAATAATATCCTACACAGCCAATCTCCAGAAAAAAATCAAAAGTAGAGAGAAAGAAGTGACTAGCTCATTAATTAACTCTTATAACCATTATCTCTTAGATAAAACAAGGATTAACTGGCTTAAATATATAAAAGCCAAAAATGAGAGAGATACGTATTTATCCTACCAGGCTTCGCAAAAAGAATTAAAACTTCAAGCCAGACTTTACAGATTTGGAAACAAAACAGGTAAGCTCCTGGCTAATTTAGTGAAAGGATCAAAAGGAGCAACCTTGATTGAGTCACTCCAACAGGAAGGCAAAACAATAACTAGGTCAGAGGAGATAGCAGACCTCTTGTTCATATATTTTCAGGAATTATACTCAGCCAAAAAATCGGACGAGACCCAATCTGCTCAATTCTGGAGACAGCTGACACCCCCTTCTTTAGGGAGGGATGAGTTAGAGATCCTAAACGCTCCTATTATGGAGCTGGAAATAGAGATAGCCATTAATAAACTTGCATTGGACAAGGCACCCGGCCCAGACTCATTACCAAATGAATTTTATAAAATTCTTTCGCCATTGATAGTTCCAAATCTTTGTAATTTATATAATGCAATATACATAGACCAGCTTCCAATCCCCCCCCTCTTTCTCGGCATCAAACACAATATTAATACCTAAACAGGGTAAAGACCCCACCTTGAAAGAGTCATACAGACCTATAGCTCTACTGAATATAGACTATAAGATTTTAACATCTATCTTAGCAAATAGACTACAATCTATCCTACCTATAATTATACACAAAGATCAAGCAGGTTTTCTTTACAAACGCAATTCATCAGCAAAGATAAGAGAAGCTCTATTGACGGTAGACTATTATAAGACAGAGGTGGATGGGGAGGGGGGGGGAGGACATCTCTGACAAGGCAGTCATTTCTATAGATGCGGAAAAAAGCATTTGACTCTGTTCATTATGATCATATAACAGAGTCTTTACTTAAATTTGGGTTTGAAGGTAAATTCTGTCAACTGATTAAAAATCTATACAACAAACCATCTACAAGACTGCTGGTTAACGGCTCCCTTACCCCAGAGATCATACTGGAGAGGGGGACCCGACAGGGATGTCCTCTTTCCCCCCCTGCTTTTCGATATTTCTATAGAGCCCTTAGCTATGATGGTAAGACACCAATTAGAAGGCATAAAAATACGAAATAAGGAGCTTAAAATTGCATTATATGCAGACGACATTCTTCTCTACATAGCAAATATTAAAGACAACCTGCCAACGTTAATATTGCTTATTAAACAATTTGGTTCTTTTTCAGGCTACAAAGTCAATACTTCAAAATCAGAACTGCTATGGCTGAGAAAAAATAAGAAATCACCATCAAACATACCCTTTAAGATAGTGTCAGAGGCCTTTAAATATCTAGGCGTCCTAATTCCATCTAATATAGACAAGCTTTATGAATTAAATATTCCCCCAATATTGCAGGATATTAAACAGAGGTTAACAAGTTGGCAAAGTCTCCCCTTGTCTATAACGGGTAGGATAGCCTTGTTCAAAATGGTACTATTGCCAAAACTGTTATATATCCTCCAAAATGTTCCAATAATTCTCAAAGGGAAAGACATTCGGCAGCTGAACGTGGCATTGAGAAGATACATCTGGCAGGGCAAAAAACCAAGAATTGCTTTTTGTAAATTACAACTACCAAGAAATCAAGGGGGGTTGGCACTGCCGGATGTACGTTTGTATAATATAGCTTACTCAGCACGCATTGTGGCAGATTGGATCTTTTCTAAAGATTATATAACAAATAATGATCTGGAGAACAACATATGCTACCCATTCCTTCCAGTAGCCTTAATACATTGTAAACCTAAATCAATACCACAGGAACTGAAATCATTTAAAAACTATTTACAACCCTATACAAAGTTGGTGGAAATTGGGCAAGCTTCTATCAATAGATGGTAATGCATCTAAGTTTGTTCCATTTCGGGGTAACCCGAAATTTCCGGTTGGCCTAGACTCAGCCATATTCCAAAGATGGCATACGGTAGGATTGGATAGGGCTATTCAGTTTATAGATAGAGAGAATCAAGTGATTAAAACCTATGAATCACTCAGGCAGGAATTTGATATTCATAATAGAGAGTTCTTTGCCTACCTGCAAGCCAGACACTTTGTAACAGATCTCAGGAGGGAGGCAAATGGAAGATGGACGTGGGGGAAATTGGAGGGGTGGTTGGAAATGGTGAAAAATGGTCAGTGCTCCATCTCACCATGTTATTATATGTTAGCCTCCCTTAGGGGTACATCAAATCTTGAGAGACTCTCGGCTGATTGGAACAACTTAATACCAGAGAGCAATGTTGATGCCCAGCTGGTACAGGGCTCCTTTACAAGAATAGCTCAATCCACACTATCCTCAACCTGGAGGGAATCACAAGTTAAATTGCTATATAAGGCGTATTTTACCCCAGAGAAAGGTTTAAAATGTGGGAACAATAAATTCAATAAATGCCCAAAATGTTCACAACCCGCAGCGGATTTGGTCCACATGATATGGAGCTGCCCTAAGATGGGTCAATTCTGGAAAAAAGTAGAATATTGGTTAAAAAATAAAGTAAAGATTCCTCCATTTGAAATAACCCTGAGTTATTGTGTTTTCCTGAGAAATGTTAGAGAAAAATCACATCCCCAACATAAACTAATTAACATGACAGTGGTTGCAGCCAGATATTTGATCTTTAAGAAATGGAAATCGACTGCAACACCCACGATTACGGAGATCAAAAACTGTCTAAAAAAACAATGTATATTAGAACAGCTCGACACCAATATGAACGACGAAGGGGACATTAGAAAGTTTTTCGCAAAATGGTCCTTGTTTATTAAGAGCTTTTCGGCAGTGGAAATAGATTATATGATTTTCCCATTTAGAAATTCGGAACTGGTACTATTGGGGATATGGTAGATTTCATTGGGAGATATTCCCCCTTCTTCTTTTTTTTTTTTTTTTTTTTTTTTTTTGGCGGGGGGGGAGGGACAGGGGGGAGCAAAATCAGGGAGCAAGTGATAAATATGACTTGTCTCCAAGATATGACATAGTATGACAAAACAAGGTAATTTAGGGTATATGTGGCATTTGAAAGTCTAAAATACATGATTATTTTGCGGAATAGAACAAATATTATGTCACTAGGTTTATTTCTTTTCGTTATGAATACCTTGAAGCTGGTGGGAAAATAGAAAACAGAAAAAAAAATAAGGTTGAGACTACTTTTGTTCTTTTTTTATTTCAGAGATGCAACAGAAACAATAACAGGTTTATTACGATCGTATATTGTGAATATCTTTGCTGTATTTATGTATTTTGCTCTTTGTGGTTTTTCTTTTTTTTTCTGTTCTGACGCATTACATTTTATGCTGTATTGTGAACTCAACCTTAATAAAAATATATATAAAAAAAAAAAAAAAAAATTGCATGCTCTATCTGAATCACAAAAGAAAAAAATTGGGTTCAGTGTCCCTTTAATTTAACATAATGCACCAGTAGACAGAACTTGAGTTCTTATAAAAAAAATCCCTCAGCAATTATGTAGGGAAAAATAAATATAAAAAAAAGACTTTTACTTCTGTTAATAACTCAGAATGAAAATTGATGACTGTTCTGGGGTATGTTGTATAGGGATCAAAATACTACCACACTTCCTGATACATTAAATACCAGAATCAGAATTGTCAATTATGAGTTATTGATGTGCAATTAAATGAATCGTGTAAATGACCACCATTTTGAATTAAACACAGACCATAAAATAATTGATATTCTGTGGACTAGAAAATTATGGTTGACAAAGCAAAGCTCAATTTTTTAAAATATTGTTTTCTTGAACTATTGAATAAGAGTACGTACATATATGCAAACTAACAAAACATGCACAAGTTGGCAAAAAAAATAAATAAAAAATCTTTGGGAAATATTTAAGGGAGATGGGAAGGCTTACTATCTTTTATCAACTTCTGGTTTAGGTATCCGCTTTTGCCAGGGGAGTTTGTTATTATTATTATTATTATCAGTTATTTGTAGAGCACCAACAGATTCTGCAGCGCTATAAACATAGGCGGTATATAAGGTAGCAATTATTGGGATCAAATGGGTAGAGGGCCCTGCCTAGAGTCACATTGTTGCAGTCAGCTCTTGTGAAGGTGATCTGCAAGCAGTTGTCCTCTTAGGCTTACATTCTAAGGTGGTTCATGGTGGATAGCAATGGAGGAGAGGAACTGGTATTAGGAAAGGTTAGTGTAGGTTGTAGGCATCCCTGAACAAAAGAGTCTTCAGGGAGCACTTGAAGCTTTCAAAACTAGGTGAGGCAGAGGGTTCAACAAGATGTGGGCCAGACTGGAGAAGTCCTGTTAAAGGGAATGTGAGGAGGTAACAAGAGAGGAGAAGAGTATGAGATTGTGAGCAGAGCAAAGAGGACAGGAGGGAGAGTATCTGGAGACAAGGTCTGATATATAGAGGGGAGCAGTGCAGTTGAGGGCTTTGTATGTCAGAGTCAGAGTTTTGTTTTTAATCCTGGAGGCAAGAGGAAGCCAGTGAAGAGATTTTCAGAGAGGCCCAGCAGATGAAGAGCAACGAGTAAGGAAGATGAGCCTGGCAGAGGCATTCATTATAGATTGTAAAGGAGCTAGATGGCAGCTAGGGAGACCAGAGAGGAAGGAGTTGCAGTAGTCAAGGTGGGAAAGGGTGAGAGAGTGGATTAATATCTTAGTTGTGTCTTGTGTAAGGAAATGTCTAATTTTAGAGATGATATTAACGTAGAAGTGGCAGGATTTAGCCAAGACCTGAATGTAAGGAGTAAAAGAAAGAACTGAGTCAAGTGTGACCCCAAGACATCGGGCATGAGGGGTAGAAGTAATGATGGAGTTGTCGACAGTTATAGAGAGATGGGGGGTATAGATTTTAGAAGAAGAGGGGGAAATAAGGAGCTCAGTTTTGGAGAGCTTTAGCTTAAGGTAGTGAGAGGACATCCAGGAATAGATGTGAGAAAGACAGTTAGTGACACAGGTTAGCAAGGAGATATGTCTGGAGCAGAGATGTAGATTTGAGTGTCGTCATACAAGTGATATTGAAACCCGTGGGACTTTATTAGGGAACCTAATGATGATGTGTAGATTGAGAAAAGAAGGGGACCGAGGACAGAGCCTTGTGGTACCCCAACAGAAAGTGGTAACGGGGCAGAGGAGGATAATGGTGCTTTAGCCTCTAATGGGGACACTTTTAAGCCCCACATATCTGTAAACAGTAAACATAACACATTTTAGGCGAAAATATTATCATCCATCATCAAAGCTACTGATTTTAAGGAACACTTGTAATGCCTGTAATTAGCAATTCTATGTAGTATGTCTATATGGTCAATAAATTTGCTATAATGGAAGATCCTTTGTTTCCAGGGCAAAATATATGCTAACAAAGACAGAGAGAGAACATTATCTTAGTGCTGCTTTATCTTCAATGTTTTAGCCATAATGTTATTTAGAGGAATGCAGTAGCCAGGATGTAGAATCTAATAAGGTAATAGGTAGCTATTTACACACAACTGACAAGGTAAATCTAATATGTCTCAACAACAGATACTAGACCCCTTCAGCTGGCCCTTAACTTAAGAACTTACAAAAAAAGCTGACCCCCCCAGAACAAACCTCTACTTAAATGTAGCCCTAAGACTCTCGCCAAACCCCTTAAGTAATAAAGCCATTATTTGAAAAAAAAACAAACAAAAAAACATAGCATATAACAACAGCCGTATGTAAAAAAACACACAATTATTTTTCATTTATGTCAGTAGTTTTAGGAAAATAATCTTACGTAGCAATGTTCAGTTTATGCAGAAACATTGCATTGTCATTGTATTGAAATTTAGAGTGAAACTCACATTTTTAGATGTTTAAATATTGTCACATTTTATGTTTCATTGCTGATTTCTTTTCCTAATAGCTGACAGCTCATCTATTTTGGTTGTGGCTTACATACTCTTAAATTAAGTAAATAAACTAAGCTTGACAAAAATAAACAGTTTAGGAAATTAACTAGTCCTATAGCCCATCAAGTTTCACAAACCTTCATTTATCATCATTTTTACAGTTGACACTCTTGGCACCTGAGTTTGCTTTTTTAAAGTTCATTGTTAATAAGCAAATGGAAATCAGTTAAAACCATAGGAAGTATTAAAAGCTCCCATGCATTAGATAATAATAAAAAGAAAAATCTAATAATTCCACAGTATTAGAACATAAACCACATTTCTTATGATAAGGTAAAAATGATATACATTTGTGCTCCGTTTTACTGCACAAAATTGATAGAAAACTGCAAATAAAGCTGGCAAATTACAAATTCTTTTTTTTCATGTGAGTTTTTAAAGCAAGCTCTTAAATAACAACTTAACTCAACTTATCTCAAAATCTCCCTTGAGAATTTCCTAATCGGGCATTAAAGTGACACTAAATTGTTAAGCACAAATACTATAACATGGTTACCACTTAGCATGCTAATGGTTTTTCCTCCTGAACTTGCACCTCTCTTCAAAACTGTTAAGTTATTTTAACTCATAACAGAAGTCAATAGATAAAATGTATACTGGGTGCTGACATCTCTCAGCTTGTGTTTTGTTGCATCCTGTAAAAGAGATGTAGTGCACTTTTACAGTTCAATAATGTTAATGGATTTTTGGAAGCTTTACATTTTTTTCACAGTTTTTTTACACAGTTTAAAAATGAGATAACAAATATAAAAAAATTCCGGAGAAATAATATAGCACAATGCAGCCACTGCAAACAAACGTACATCGCTTTCTCTCTGTTGTGCACACTAAACTGAAGCGCAGGATACTGTTTGTTAAGAAGACAATAGCACTGATCTGTGCACTGTCACAGAGTGTGAGAATACGTAAACTCCAAAATGGCAGAGCCTAGTATGAAGATAATGAGCTCCATTAGACGGAATTTGTAATGTGCAGATTATTTACATGCATTTACAAAGGTTGCATCATCACTGGCTAGTCTTTAAATGTTCTCTCTTTTCTTAGTAACAAAAGTTTCCCTGGTGTGCAGAAGGGTTTCCATGGCAACATACTATACATGCCTTTTTTTTTTTTTCTTTTCTTTTTTTAAAGACACCTGATTTCAGAAATATATAGGCAACAAAATACGCATTTTAAGCAGTCTGTATGATCTATGAGGTATATAGTGATGTACAAATCAAGTCCATTAAACCAGAAAAAACCTGACTACTCCTATATAAATTTACAAAAATATATTAACACTACATTAGAGCCAAACAAAGACAGACATCATATAGTGACTCTAAATAAATATATTGTGTATGTGTGTGTATTTATATTATTTTTTTAACTATTAAAATAGTCCACGAGTAGTGAAATGCTTGCTGAAACAATTTAGAAATATTTATATATATATAACTATGTCTTAGCCTTGTGTTAAGTGCAATTATATGTGAGTAAACCCCACAAAAATAATCTACATAGTTAAAGGGACATGAACCTGCTATCAGAGGGGAAGGGCTTTATTTAAAGGGATGGTGTCTAGCGCCACACCATATTCAAAATTCAAGAGCCGTTAAGGTTTTTTTTTCTATAAATGCATCTTATAAAGCAATATATATCATGTATAAAATGGTATAAATACTAGCAATGATAATTTTGTTAGCAAATCCAGAACAATCCAAGTATACATTCCTTAAAAAATATTTAATATTATTACCTACTTCAGTGCTCTAGCAGTGAAATAAGCAATTATTGTGTAAAATGCAGCAGTATCCTATAAATGCCACACTACTTATGTATGCAGCATACACATCCTTCATCATCTTAGGTGGGGAAAAAATGCAGTTTCATTGGTAAATTACAGGGAAAGCTGGCAAAATAAATAATGAACATAAATGGCAGTTATAAAATATAATTCTATTATGCTTTATTAAACATTATCTTTTTTGGGCTTAACTCTGAGTTTAATATCAGTTTATTGGTGGAAGTAGTACTACCATTAAAACTAAAACACATATGATCTTGGCAGCCATTCCAATTCCCTTTGAATCTCTACACAAAAACGTTGTACAGCATCTCACTTTTTATTGATTTCATAGCAAATACATTTAATAATAACACTACTGAATTATTAAAAAGAAAACATGCCCATTACATATACACTATTTCTTGTTTTTCAGTGTTTGTTTTGTTTCTAATTTTAAAAATCTACAAAATATCAAGCATAAATGGTGCTTTGACATACATTTTGTGGGTTTTACTGAAGACCTTCATGGAAAAAAGTAGTAACCAATTAATGCAAGAGCACCTTTAAAGATAAAACTAAGACACACCCAGTGTTCTTAACAGCATTTTTTTTTATTCATAGCTATGGTGCATGACAAATAGCTACAACCCTTATGCTAACTCCTTATTTGATAAACGCACACCTTTTATGGGAAGTCATACATACGACACACCCCCTTGATATCATTGCTGACATTAAAAATAATGTATGAACCAAAGTATAATAAGATATTAACATAAATCATACAATGCATTCCTAATTAATAAAGAACTGGAAAAACCCAAATGGAATATCAGTGAAAAAAACAAACAAACAGAAAAACACAACTGCATGAAAACTGTTGATTTGGCATTTTTTCTCATGAAAGTGAGCTGGTATAGAAAGATGATATAATTTAGGGTTACATATAGTTGTCGTATGTCGACCTGTGCACTCTTTGAACTTTTATGATGTCTCACCATAGTAGAACAGGCCACATGTGCATTTAAGTGCATAGACAACATAAGAAGATTAGCAAGTATAGCACTGCTTAAACCGTAATTTTCTGCCTGTAGAAAGATAACTAATAAAATCACCCTTTATAACACTGCTACAATGAAGGCATTTTAGACAAGGAAATGTACCATAATGTGGTTACATTTTTTTGTTGTTTATTCTGTTTTCTCATAGTATCAATTCTAACCAACTGTATTCCAACTTTTCCTCTAAGGAAAGTTGCAAAATGGGCAGCTGGAACTCTTCATTTATAGTCATTGCATCTCACAGCATAAACCAATTTGTACACAAAATTCTATGTAATTTTTTTTACTTATTGAGCTAAAGTTTGTTATAAAGGACAACCTGTGTAAAATATTAGATGTTGTAACAGGCCTTTTAGTGATATCAATATAAGCTAAATCCTGTTGTGCATAACTCCTCTCCAAAAATCAACTCACCATTTATCTTAAGCTTCCCTGCTGAGTAGTGGGGGTGTGAGACTATTCTCTTTACTCTAAGGAGTAGGGAATTAGGCACTTTTCTAAATACCCTTGGTGCAGCGGATGAAAACTTTGGCATAGTAGTAAAGTATTTAATTGGGATACCTAAATAAGTATGTCTCAGTATGAGTGCTATCAAATATAATCACTGTGTGCAAAATGTTTAAAAAACAAACAAAAAAACAACGGACCTAGCATCATATTTAATTTTAAACCATAAAAAATCAGGGATCTAACTCTGGGATCTAACTCAAGCACATAGCCTCAGTGGATTCAATGTCATACTACTATATGATGAACAAATAATCTATATACCTTTGTCGGTTAATATATCTATCCTATCAGTATATATATATATATATATATATATATATATATATAAAAAAAATTTCTTCCATCTAGTTCATAAAAAGACATAAATATGCAGGGATGATATTTGAACCCATCAAGGAACCACACAGCAAAATGTGGACAAAAGAAAAATAATTATGATTGAGTATCAGCTCCAACAATAGCTTGAAGAAATATATCTGCACCTCAGTATTTTTATTACATTCCTTTGAACCACCAAAAACTATTTAACACATCCTAATGGGGAACCACAGTAAATATCCCAAGCTGCTAAAATATAAACAACAAGGAAAGGAAAGAGGCGCCATATGTGTGAATCAATCACCCACTAGATAAAAGCACAAAGACGATGCAGGGTACTCACATAATGTAGAGGCACCCAAGTGTGCCAACAGAAACAGGCTGGTTTTCAACAGCAGACCAGCTAGCTGAACCAAGGCAATCACTGGATACACAAGTATGTTGAGAGTCAGAAAGAAGAATGGGCCCAGGTGCTGCTTCACTACTACTAAAAGTAGCAGTCAAGTAGCATAGAAAAATGCACACAGCAATGAGAGTTACTAATTATAAAATTGTTTAATATGACATTAAAAACAAGATTAAAAACAACTCATGCTGTAATGTGTATAATAAAGCAATGCAACGCGTTTCACGGTTTCCACCATTTCATAAGGCATAAACAATGGTGTACAATAAGCCCTTAAATAAGGCTACGCTACCTAAACTCAAAAGGGTATGACCCAACCCCTACAATAAACAAACCAATCAGGACGCCCTTTGTCTAGTTAGTAGTCAAGTAGTCTCACCTTAATTCCTGGTACTGCTCTCTATTTGATAAGTTGCTAAAATGATATCACTAAACACCATAAGGTGGGACTTTAACTTAACCAAATAAATATTGATATCTTTATGACTTAAAGGGACAGTCTACACCAGAATTTTTATTGTTTTAAAAGATAGATAATTCCTTTATTACCCATTCCCCAGTTTTGCATAACCAATACAGTTATATTAGTATACTTTTAACCTCTGTGATTATCTTGTATCTAAGCCTTTGTAAACTGCCCCTTTATTTCAGTTCTTTTGACAGACTTGCAGTTTAGCCAATCAGTGCCTGCTCCCAGATAACTTCACGTGCACGAGCACAGTGTTATCTATATGAAATACATGAACTAACACCATCTAGTGGTGAAAAACTGTTAAAATGCATTCTGAAAAGAGGTGGCCTTCAAAGTCTAAGAAATTAGCATATGAACCTCCTAGGTTAAGCTTTCAACTAAGAATACCAAGAGAACAAAGCAAAATTGGTGATAAAAGTAAATTAGAAAATTGTTTAAATTTACATGCTCTATCTGAATCATGAAAGTTTATTTTGGCCTAGACTGTCCCTTTAACCTCAACTACAGTCAATGCAAGTGTGCTATATCATCTCGAAACTGATTTTTTTTTATATTATATAAAAGCATGCTCATGCATAGCTATTTTTGGAGGTTTAAGGGACAGGTAGGCAACTCTATTTAAGAAGAATTTAAAAAATAAAAAATAAAGTAACAAAAAACGTTGCATTTAGATTAATGTATGGTTATAGATGGATTATACAAATACAATAAATTAATTAAAATTTGAAAAAAATCATGTAAGCTTATAATAACAGCAAGCCATAAGAAAATGTTTAATTTGAATGCCATATTCCTTTTGACCTATATTTTTTTGACAGAAATAACCTAACAAATTTTTTTGTAAAAATTAAAGGTAAAATAGAATTGATTAGGTCACCTGATCAAATAGGAACATGTTAAATATAAATGCAAACATTACTTTAAAAACACACTTTCTTGTTTGTTGCATACTTAGAAATTTTGAGATCCTTCTCTGGGGTTCAGTGAGAAAAGTTTCTCTTAGGTTACAATTCCATTTTTGTATTCAGCAATGTCAGCCTTTTATCTCATCTAGACACGGTGGGGTCAATTTGTGTTCCATGCAAATTAGAGTTTGCTCTAGGTAATATCACTCATGTAATATCATCACAATATGACCTGTGCCTTGCCCATATGTGGACCTCCCTTTTGTGGGTTTGTTTAGCAGCTGCCCTGATATGGTAGGTTTACCATAAACTATTGGCTATCATTAATTACAAATGAAATAAAATGTCTTAATGAGCTAAGAATAAACAATTAGCATATTTTTCCTTTGGAAAACAGTATTAGTCGCTAAGCTATGATAGATTAAAGCATATTGTGTAAATATGTTCTTCAAAACAAGTCAGTATGTCTGTCCATCAATCAAAGTTAAAATCTACTTATGTTTACAAAATTAGAGATTTGTTGAAACTACATGTGAATAATATAAGGAATATTTATGGATACTTACACTTAATTATGCAAAAGTCTTCAGCAATAAAAAAATAAATATTGAAAAATCCATACTAGGTAGTACCTATTAATTCACAAAGCATTATGATAAAGTTCAGTAAATATGTTTTGTATTTTGTGATCTATTTAAATGATGACTGTATTTAATATTAGATCAATATTGCTCAGTATTCCCTAAATATAAATTATAATGATGTATATTTTGTTATTTTCAAGAGTTCAGTACATTTTTAATTTACATACATTTCCCTTGAATTTCATGTACTCCTTTTATTTCTTAGTAACATCAAACTGTCTCTATTATATATTATCAGTTCTACTAAATTAATTTTATTTGAATTCAAGTATGCTTGTGATTGCATCTTAGGATTTTAAAGTAATTGTTTCAACCAATGTGATTCATGACATTGTTTATCTAGATGAAAATTTCCATTGTAATCACATATAAGAGTCTATCTTGAATCTTAGTCTTTAAAGTCATATTTATTTCATGGATCTCTGGGGAAATAAAAGCTTAAACTCTTATATAGTCACTTTTAGTCATCGAACAGACATGCTAAGGTTTATTGATTTTACATTCCATTAAAAAGGATAAATGCATTGAAATTTAGACTTTAAAATATACTGATATTCTCATAGTAATATTAGCATTATAGTTGTTACTCATTGAAAAGTCTGGTAAATATAAGAAAACAAAATAGAACTTTAGTAATGTTATACTAAATCAGCATAAGGCTTAAATAAATTTGTACATATTGGTTTTATTTTTACAATTTTCTATTGCTCATCTATGTAGGCTTGATAGATATAAAGATAGTTTTTTTTTCTGTTTTAGTGCTAATATGTAAACTGCATTTAATTGTTTAATTGGAGATATGCTTGTATAAAAGCTCATAATATATGACCATTAACTTCTACACTAAATTCCCTTTGGTAATGTTTGCTTTAGATTTATAAGTGTATTACATAGTTGTAAACATTTACTACAGCATTTTATTGCTAGAAATGATTAATTATAAGATCACACTGTTTTAAGTACATTTGCAGCTTTATCAAACACAATTCCGGCAGTTTTTGCTGAATAAAAACATGCATGTATGTAAGCTTGGGCAATTTGTTTTTACTTATTCCTATCCATAAGCAACTTTTTAAAACATAAAACTTGCTTAAATTACATATACAAAATAATATTATTAAACCATTATTTCATGTGCTTTACATGTGTAATTTCCCATTTTTTTTCACAAACCAACATGGAACCAAAAGTAAAATTTGACCGCTAGATGTATCAGCACTGATAATAGCTGCTTACTGTGCTTGAACACACATTTTGTTTTAATTCATGATATGTGTAATTAACTTTTTTCACATTGTTTTGTTTAATATAATTAAAGGGACATTAAACAATAAATAAATGCTAGATAGAATGATGCATTAATCAAAAGATTAGTTTGAGAACAACATGCAGATGTATTTTTAAAGTTTCATTAGCTGTTTAAGTATTGATAAAAGAAGTGTAACGTTTTAGTGTCTATAAAACAAAACAGCTGCCATGTTGTAATTTAGGTTGCCTTCTTTGCTGTGGTCATTTAAAAAAAAAAAAAGATTGTGCAGCCAACGGCTGTGTGGAATATAACAGTGTTCTAACAGGAACTGAAAAGCTCACAATTTCAGAATGGAATTAAAGGAAAAGGGGACAAAATAAACAATGAAAGTATATTGCAGAGTATATATATATATATATATATATATATATATATATATATATATATATATATATATATATATATATATATATATATAAGTAAAGGAAAAAGTTCTCCAGTCGTGGATGAGGTAAAAAGTTGAATTTTATTGATACTCTTTAAAATCATAAACACCACTTGTAAAAACCAAAACGGGCATCAGATCAGGTCTTACGTGTTTCAGCTCTGTTGAGCCGTACTCATAGACCTCTGATCTGGTGCAGTTACTGTGCATCTTTATATACATATCTAATTGGATCAATTAAAAACACATGCCCAGTCAAAGTGTTACTTATTAACCCCTGTTTGTCTTTCTAATACTTTCTTTAGAATTCCTTTTTATTCAGGGTGACTAACTCTAAGTGTGTATGTTTCTCAGGGGGGCTATCAATGGGTTAATTGTTATATTATATTAGGGAAACCATGTCTCTTTTAATTGTTTTTAATTATATTAGATCATTTCATTTTGTTTTGTATGTCTATTATATAAAAGAAAACCTGTATATTGTTCTTATTGGTCCCCTATATTAATAACATTTTAACAATGATGTTGCAGTTATAGTCACTGTATGTATGTCACGTTTGATTCTTACAAACTAATGTGTGAACTTATATATTTTATTTATTTTATTAAATTAACTTTACTTGTTTTTATCTTGTTTTACCATGAATATGTTCTACTCCCAAAAGTTTATAAGTTCAAATCGTGAATTAAAACCATGAGGGATGTTAGTCTTTAAGCAGAACATCCAGTATACCTCTTTTTTACTTAGTATGCTGTCCAAGTCGCCCCCTCTTAGATCTAGGGTTATTTTGTCCACTACTGTCCATCTCAATGATTTTGTATTCCTATCATGTACCTCTATGAAGTGTTTAGTTATGGGGAGGAGTTTATCCTCTCTCTGTCTACTTTTTTCTGTGTCTACCGTGATGCTGGATAGATGCTCTCTTATGTGGCTTCTTATTTCTCTTACCGTTTTTCCTATATATTGAAGTTTGCAAATGTTGCATTCAATAAGGTACACTACCCCTTTGTCTCTACAATTTAGATATCTGTCTATCTGAAAGATTTCTCCAGTATTGGTTGAAGTGAATGTGTTCCCTGTGCTTGCATGTTTGCACGCTTTACAGTCACTATATCCACATTTATAAAGACCTTTGGTATGTAACCATGTGGTCTGTTTTGTATTTCTGATATTAGTTGGGGAGACCATGTTCCCTATTGTTCTTCCTCTCCTGTATGAAAACAAACAATTTTTGTCAATTATTTTAGCTAAGCTATTGTCAGCTTTTAATATTGGTAAATGTTTTTTTATTATATTGCAAATTTGATTATATTGTTGTGAATATTGTGTGACAAATTTAATCCTATTTTGTTCTCTTTCTCCAGAATGCTGTTTCCTCTTTGATTTCATTGTAATGAAATCTACTTGTTTTTTTGTTGATACTGACATGCGTGCATTTTTGATAATTTGCTTGGTATAACCTCTGTTTTTCAGTTGCTTGTCTAATGTTTCTGCCTCTTTTAAATAATCTGTTTCATTGGAGCAATTACGTCTTACTCTAATGTGTTGTCCTTTTGCTATCGCTCTAAATGTTTCTTTTGGGTGATTACTTTTTGCATGTAGCAATGCATTCTTAGATATTGGTTTCTTATACATAGTGGTTTCAATTTCTTTACTTTGTATATTACCCCGTAATATGAGGTCCAAGTAATTAATCTCAATGTTCTGTACTTCATGTGTGAATTTTATTCCCATTCTGTTAGATTCTATATATGTCAAAAAGTTTTTCAATCTATCATCATCTCCTTCCCATATTAGGATGAGATCATCTATAAATCTGTTGTACAATTTAATGTGTTCCTTGAAGGGGTTTCCACCTGCAAAGATGTGGCACAGCTCCCACCAGCCCATAAATAGGTTGGCGTAGGTGGGGGCAAACTTTGCCCCCATAGCTGTGCCACATCTCTGCAGGTAGAACACCCCTCCGTAACAAAAATAATTGTGTGTCAAAAGAAATTCTATTATTTTTATGACATATTCCTGAAAAGCCTGTTCTAAATCACTACGTGTACTCAAAAAATATCTCACTGCTTCTAGGCTGAGTGTGTGTGGTATGTTACTATAAAGTGAAACCACGTCTAGTGTTAGCCATCTGCTTTTTGTAGTCCAGGTTACTTCTTTTAATTTTTGTATCATATGGGTGGAATCTCTGATGTAACTAGTTAAATTCAGTACTAAGGGTTGAAGGATAGAGTCCACCCATTCTGACACTGGTTCAAGTAGGGATCCTAACCCTGATACTATTGGTCTTCCCCTTACATTCTCAGTGCTTTTGTGCACCTTAGGAAAGATATGAAATATTGGGGTCTTTGGCTGTTTGTTAGTCAGATAATCATGCGTTGTTTTATTGATAAAGCCATTCTCTAGGCCCTCATCCAATAAATTATTTAACTGATGCATATAGTTAATTTTGGGGTCTCCCTTTAGGATCATATAGTTGTTTGTGTCCATGAGCTGTCTCATTATTTCACTATCATAGTCTGTTTTATTTAATACAACTATACTCCCCCCTTTATCCGATTTTTTGATGACTATGTTAGCGTTATCAGCTAGTTCATTTAAGGCCCTTCTTTCTTTTTTGGTTAAGTTGTTGTTATATTGTGACACATTGTCCCTATTTAATTTCTCCAAATCTTCAACTACTCTCTCTTGGAACTGTTCTAAGATGGTACCCCTTGAGTGTATCGGATAAAATGTTGATTTTGTCTTGAAACCTGTGTGAGATTGTTTTTCCTCAATATTTATCTGTTCACCCAATAGGCTCATAAGTGTCTCTCTAGTACAGGAATCTTGAAAATCAAGATGTGTTTCAGATGTAGTATCCTCATTTCTCTCTCTTTCCTCTCTTATTATTGTATTTTCTTCTGCATTATGGAAATGTTTTTTTAAAGTTAAATTTCGGACCATCCTATTGACATCAACAATTGTGTTAAATATGTTAAACTTAGTTGTTGGTACAAAATTTAAACCATAGTTCAATACTCTCTCTTGTGTTGGTGTCAATTGGGTGTCCGAAAGATTAATGACTATTGATGCACTGTTCGCTCTGAGTTTTTTTTGGCTCTCAGTTGATATCTGTTCATCTGTACTTGTTTGACTCTGATGTCCCCCCCTATAGTTTGTTTTATGGCTGGAGCTACTTCTCTCTGTTCTTGTGGGGGTGCTGTTACTAAAAAAGCCTGATCAAACTTAGTTCTTGCTGAATCAACTTTATAACCTGTTTTGCTCTTAGCTCCCTGTGCCTCTGTGTGAGATCTATCTTGCGTATTCTGTTGTGCAGTAATCTCTATATTGGGTATGTCTCTGTTAGACTGACTGTCGGTATCCCCACTATTATCATCTGTTGACTCTGCCTCAGTATCTGAGAATGTTACTTTCTTTTTGCCTTTATTCTTTGGGTTCCCCTTTTGGTGTCTGAAATTCCTTCTATTGTTATCCCTATGTGAAGTGGCTCTTTCTCTTCTATTCCATACATGTACTGTATTAGTCTGATAGTCTGTCCAGTCTCTTAAAAATGTTGTCTGTTTTATTTGTAAAACACCCTCTGTAGATTTCTCTACTGTCTCTATGAGTAACTCGTCTAAACTTTTATATTCAAGGGACAATTGATGGTGTAATAGATGCCTCTGTAGTTGTGTAATCTTAGCTTTTATATCAGTTAAGAGGCTATCTTTGTAGGCTATAATCATGTGCATTAATCTGAAAGAGCACTCATCCAAAATCTCATTCCATTCATCCTTAAATTTCATATCTTCCACTTCAAAAGTGGGGAACTTGTGGATTCTCAACCCTCTTGGAATAATTTTTAAATTAATATATTTCTCAAGTGTCCATTTGTCAAATTTCAATTTCTCAGCTCTTATCATCAAGGCTTCTATCCTTATGAATAAATCAGTAAGTTCTAATGTAGATTCATCCGTATTAAAGATTTGGTCAAAGTCTTTGTTGTAAGTGTCCAATTCTAGTGGATCCCTTAATGAGTAAAAATTACAGACTTGTAAGGTATCATCTCCTGCAACTTCATTGCTAACCCCTGATGCCTCCATGATTCTTTATAACTGTTAATACTGCAAATGCTAGGAGCTGTAGGTTGCCTTGTATTCCCTTGATATGTATGTCACACTTGGATTAAGCTACAGTCAAAAATAAAGGGATGCTCGCCAGAGGCCCCTAATCACAGGTTGTACCTGTATATAAGAGTTCCAGTGCTGTGCTGAATACCATATAGTGAATATTGTACAAGAATATCCTATTATGCAATCGTATGAATTACGGTATGTAGATAAAGAAGTAATTCTTACTGTTTCTGGGCTCGATGTGGAGGGGATTTCGCCCGGTTCTGCTCATCTAGTGCTCAAAGAATTCCTCCCGGTCAGGCGTTCCTACTTTCCATCAGTTCCCCGGCAGCCAGACGATCTTCTCACCCGGTTACCTGGGGTCCTGCCTGGATGTGGCCTTGCCTCTCAGGACTATGTCCTCCCGTTCTCTTTGGCGTCTGTATGGCATCTGTGTTCCATGCGGCGATATATATATATATATATATATAATTTTATATTATCATCAGAAAATTAATGTCTGATTAAGATAGAGCATGCAATTTTAAGCAGCTTTCTAATTTACTCCTATTTTCAATTTGATCTTTTTTCTCTTGCTATCTTTATTTGAAAAAGAAGACATCTTAGCTAAGGAGCCAGCCAATTTTTGGTTCCGTACCCTGGACAGCACTTGTTTATTGGTGGGTGAATGTATCCACTAATCAGCAAGAACAACCCAGGTTGTTCACCAAAAATGGTCTGGCATCTAAGCTTACATTCTTTTTTTTTTTTAAATAAAGATACCAAGAGAATGAAGAAAATGTGATAATAGGAGTAAATTAGAAAGTTGCTTAAAATTGCATGCTCTATCTGAATCATGAAAGATACAATTTGGGTTCATTAACTATACATTATACCTGGCTCCAATCAATCGGCTAGATTACGAGTTTTTGTTGGTAAGGCTGTGCGGTGCTAACGAGCAGTTTCTGCTTACCTACAGACAGCGCTGGTATTACGTTTTTTTTTAAGCCCGGCGTTATCCGCAGAAAAGTGAGCGTTGAGCAAAATTTTGCTCAACATCTCACCTTAATACCAGCGCTGCTTACGGTAGCGGTGAATCAATGGGGCAGAGCCGGCTGAAAAAAAACCTAACACCTGAAAAAAAGCAGCGTTCCGCTCCTAATGCAGCCCCATTGATTCCTATTGGAAAATAATTTTTATGTCTACACCTAACACCCTAACATGAACCCTGCGTCTAAACACCCCTAATCTTACACTTATTAACCCCTAATCTGCTGCCCCCGACATCACCAACACCTGCATTATATTATTAACCCCTAATCTGCCGCTCCGGACACCGCCACCACCTACATTATACTGCCATCCCCAATGTCGCCGCAACATAACTACATTTATTAACCCCTAATCTGCCGCCCACAACATCGCCGCCACTATAATAAAGTTACTAACCCCTAAACCTAAGTCTAACCCTAACCCCCCCTAACTTAAATATATTTTAAATAAATCTAAATAAAATAACTACAATTAACTAAATAATTTCTATTTAAAACTAAATACCTATAAAATAAACCCTAAGATAGATACAATATAACTCATAGTTACATTGCAGCTAGCTTAGGGTTTATTTTTATTTTAACTAGGTAGATAAGTTATTAAATAGTTATAACTATTTAATAACTACCTAGCTAAAATAAATACAGTTACCTGTAAAATAAAACCTAATATAAGTTACAATTACACCTAACACTACACTATAATTAAATTAATTCCATAAACTAACTACAATTAATTACAATTAAATACAATTATCTAAATTACGAAAAAAAAACCCCACTAAATTACAGAATATAATAACATAATTACAAGTTTTTTTAAACTAATTACACCTAATCTAATCCCCCTAATAAAATAAAAAAGCCCCCCAAAATAATAAAAAGCCCTACCCTATACTAGATTATAAATAGCCCTTAAAAGGGCTTTTTGCGGGGCATTGCCCAAAAGTGATGAGCTCTTTTACCTGTAAAAAAAAAATACAATACCCCCACAACATTAAAACCCACCACCCACACACCCAACCCTACTCTAAAACCCACCCAATCCCCCCTTAATAAAACCTAACACTAACCCCTTGACGATCACCCTACCGTGAGACGTTTTCACCCAACCGGGCAGAAGTGGTCCTCCAGACGGGCAGAAGTCTTCATCCAAGCCGGGCAGAAGAGGTCCTCCAGATGGGCAGAAGTCTTCATCCAGACGGCATCTTCTATATTCATCCATCTGGAGCGGAGCGGTCCATCTTCAAGACATCCGAAGCGGAGCATCCTCTTCTGTCTTTATCCGATGACTAAATGATGGTACCTTTGAGTGACGTCATCCAAGATGGCATCCCTTCAATTCCGATTGGCTGATAGAATTCTATCAGCCAATCGGAATGAAGGTAGAAAAAATCCTATTGGCTGATGCAATCAGCCAATGAGATTGAAGTTCAATCCTATTGGCTGATCCAATCAGCCAATAGGATTGAGCTTGCATTCTATTAGCTGATTGGAACAGCCAATAGAATGCAAGCTCAATCCTATTGGCTGATTGCATCAGCCAATAGTTTTTTTTCTACCTTAATTCCGATTGGCTGATAGAATTCTATCAGCCAATTGGAATTGAAGGGACGCCATCTTGGATAACGTCACTTAAAAGTACCGTCATTTAGTTGTCGGATGAAGACAGAAGAGGATGTTCTGCTTCGAATGTCTTGAAGATGTACCCGCTCCGCTCCGGATAGATGAAGATAGAAGATGCCGTCTGGATGAAGACTTCTGCCCATCTGGAGGACCTCTTCTGCCCGATTGGGTGAAGACATCTTACTTTAGGGTGATCTTTAAGGGATTAGTGTTAGGTTTTATTAAGGGGGATTGGGTGGGTTTTAGAGTAGGGTTGGGTGTGTGGGTGGTGGGTTTTAATGTTGGGGGGTATTGTATTTTTTTTACAGGTAAAAGAGCTGATTACTTTGGGGCAATGTCCCGCAAAAAGCCCTTTTAAGGGCTATTTGTAATTTAATATAGGGTAGGGCTTTTTATTATTTTGGGGGGCTTTTTTATTTTATTAGGGGGATTAGATTAGGTGTAATTAGTTTTAAGAAATTGTAATTATTTTATTATTTTCTGTAAGTTAGTGTTTTTTGTTTTTCGTACTTTAGATAATTTTATTACATTTTATTTAATTGTAGGTAATTGTAGTTAATGTAGGTAATTAATTTAATTATAGTGTAGTGTTAGATGTAATTGTAACTTAGGTTTTATTTTACAGGTAAATTTGTATTTATTTTAGCTAGGTAGTTATTAAATAGTTATTAACTATTTAATAACTATTGTACCTAGTTAAAATAAATACAAAGTTGCCTGTAAAATAAAAATAAACCCTGAGATAGCTACAATGTAACTATTAGTTATATTGTAGCTATCTTAGGGTTTATTTATAGGTAAGTATTTAGTTTTAAATAGGAATAATTTAGAGAAAAATTGTAGGTTTTATTTAGATTTATTTAAATTATATTTAAGTTAGGGAGGTGTTAGGGTTAGACTTAGGTTTAGGGGTTAATACATTTAATATAGTGGCGGCGACGTTGGGGGCGGCAGATTAGGGGTAATAAATGTAGGTAGGTGTCTGCGATGTTAGGGACGGCAGATTAGGGGTTAATAAAATGTAACTAGTGTTTGTGAGGCGGGAGTGTGGCAGATTAGGGGTTAAAATTTTTATTTTAGTGTTTGCGATATGGGGGGCCTCGGTTTAGGGGTTAATAGGTAGCTTATGGGTGTTAGTGTACTTTTTAGCACTTTAGTTAAGAGTTTTATGCTACGGCATTAGCCCATAAAACTCTTAACTACTGACTTTTAAATGCGGTACCAGGCTTGACAGGAGAGGGTCTACCGCTCACTTTTAGGACGACTCGTAATACCGGCGTTAGGAAAATCCAATTGAAAAAATAGGATACGCAATTGACGTAAGTGGATTTGCGGTATTTTCGAGTCACGCCAAAAAAGTGAGCGGAACACCTGTACCTGCAAGACTCGTAATACCAGCAGGCATTAAAAAGCAGCGTTGAGACCTCTCAATGCTGCTTTTTAAAGGGCCACTAAACCCAAAATCTTTCTTTCATGATTCAGATAGAACATACAAATTTAAACAACATTACAATTTACTTCTATTATTTATTTTGCTTCATTTTTTAGATATCCTTATTTGAAAAAAAGCAATGCACATGGGTGAGCCAATCACATGAGGCTTCTATGTGCAGCAACCAATCAGCAGCTACTGAGCATATCTAGATATGCTTTTCAGCAACGAATATCAAGAGAATAAAACAAATTAGATAATAGAAGTAAATTAGAAAGATATTTAAAATTGCATTCTCTTTCTAAATCATGAAAGAAAAAATGTGGGTTTCATGTCCCTTTAAGGCTAACGCAAGACTCATAATCTAGGTGATAGTGTTTTAGCCTAGAAAGTGACTTTTTTTCAAAATATATTGTTCAAAGATATTATTAATTCTTAAACTTTCTAATTTCAGCAACAATCAACTCACCAATCTGCAATATTACTAGCAGGTACTGATTAGACTGACCTTAATAGTGTAGTGTTAATAGTGTATTGTGCAAACATCTGCAGTGATCTGAATATTATAATGCTTTAGTGAGAGAAAAAATCCAACATGTTTCTATGTATAACAAAATTAGTTTTACTGATTCTACATATTACTATCCAAAGGGACACTCACAAAATGAGTTACTACTTTTACGATATTTGGCAAATTACCTTAAAGCATATTAATTGTAATACATAAACCATATTCATGTTTAAAGTCAATTTTATATTAGAAAACAGTTTTTCATGAACATGAGACTACACAGGATTAGGCAAATACTGTATCAATATTGTACAAACTATGAGCTGGTTTACATTCCAGCTGTAAAATTCATAAACTGGTAGTTACAACAAATATGTCTTTAAAAGTCAATGGATATTTTGGATGTTACAACCTATACACACACACACACACACATATATATATATTCATACATACACATTTAGTTAAATATGAATTTTTAGATTTTAATATCTTCATTCAATAAAGAAATTGGGCGAAAATAAGCTGGAGTATTTGGGGTTATACCAGGTTTGGGAATTACTACTACATGTGCTTCAAGCATGGAAAGCGGAAAAAAATGTATCATTTGTTACTGCTTGGAAGATTTTTTTGTAGATGGGGGGTCAGTATTTGGGCAAAGCCATCAGGTTTAAAAATAAGTCACAGCGCTGAAAACTCAAAACTACATACAATGCAGGATCATAAAATAAGGATTCCCTAAACCCTTATAAAAAAAAATATTGACCAATATAGTTATTCCAGTACCTAAGTACTAGAACAAATGCTCCTGCACTGTCATAACAGTTAAATATATGTAGTATCTGACTTACACAAAACGGAATAAACATCAGAGAATTTTAATACAATAAAACACTCAACAATTAGTTCATAAAACACATCAAACACATTAAAAGCATCTATAACAAAAAAGAGCCAATGCTGTTGACATATATTCAGATAATAAAAAATCCGTATGATAGTATACAAATCTGTGGGGCCGATTTATCATGTGTCTGGCGGACATAATCCTCTGTAGTGATCATGTCCGCCAGACATCGAAAAATTGGTTAATTAGTATGCCCAGAGCTGGTAATCAGGGGAGCACAGGGAAACACTGTCATTATGCTGCAGACAAAACAACAGAGAGGTCTTTTTACAAGAAGGAAATTGTGCAAAAACAATAAGTGTACTTTCCTACTTACACTGGCTGTTAATTATGTTGTCCTCACAGTGAGTTATCCCTTCGTAACTCTGTGACTCCAAAGTGAAACTTCCTCAGTCTTCGTAGCTTAAAGGGACATGAAACCCATATTTTTTCTTTCATGATTTAGAAAGAGAATGCAATTTTAAACATCTGTCTAATTTACTTCTATTATCTAATTTGTTTTATTCTCTTGATATTCTTTGCTGAAAAGCATATCTAGATATGATCAGTAGCTGCTGATTGGTTGCTGCACATAGAAGCCTTGTGTGATTGGCTCACCCATGTGCATTGCATTTTCTTCAACTAAGGATATCTAAAAAATGAACCAAAATAAATAATAGAAGTAAATTGCAATGTTGTTTAAATTTGTATTCTCTATTTGAATCATGAAATAAAGATTTTAGGTTTAGTGGCCCTTTAATGTTTGCATAGATTGTCATAGCAATTGATCTAATGAATATTGTGACTTCACATACTATGTTCAATGAAAATATGTACATATATATATTTAAAAAAATCCTAAAAAACATTATAAAAGACATTATTACAAAACTTGTTAGAAATTGAATAAATAAATGAATAAATAAATACATAAATAAATTAATTAATTAATTAATAAAGAGGAAGAAAATTTTGTAGAAAAAAGGCTAATCCAACAAATAGCTGCCCAAATCTAATTCTTGATTTAGACCTTGGGGTATTAGCGTTCCTAATTGGAATATCAATTTTTCTTCTTTTGTCAAAATATCATTACGTATAATACCCCCTCTCCAATTTCCTTTACAATTATCTATTCCTATATACTTGAAGCTTTTATGATCAGCACCGTTGCAATTTAAGAAATGTTTTGAAATAGGCAAATCTTTATTTCTACTATTATGTTGGGGAAGAAAGTAGGATTTGTGGCATTAAAGCCAAGTGCTGAATTAGGCATTATATATATTTAAGGGAATATAAATAAAAACAAACACTTTATTGAAAATACCAAAATCTGAAATTGGAATAAAAGAAAGTGGGATTGTCGCTACCACTTCTTGAATCAATATATTCCAACACTAAATTAAAAACAGAGGGCCACAGAACCCGAGGAATGGTGTAGATGGAACTGTGAATGTAGTAGGGAAAAGGGGAAAGCATCAAACATCCATCCAAAAATCAGACAGTCTATGCGCTCAAAGGCATCCTCCTGCCTGCGTACAGCTGTGATTCAACACAGTCAGCTGATTTCTAGCTCAGTTCCCTATAAGTGTCTTAGCATGCATACATATTATACTATGGTATAAACCATTAAACACTCACTGATTAGCGATGCAAATAGTCAAAGCATCACCGGCATATCAGCCACTTAATCATGTATTAATATTGCTTCTACGTAGTGTTTAAACAAACTTCTGTATCAAAGGAGAGTCCTAATTGTATCAAATAGTATCCCACAAAAGCAGTAAAGTGAACCGTTACATTCACACACAACCCTCCCTCTGGCTCCGCCCACCGACGAGTTTCGTCACTGTGCGTGACTTCGTCAGGGCATAGGGCCGGCCCAGCCATACGCTTCTCTTTTTATAGCTTTAAAGTAGCCTTAGTTTGCAATTGATCAGAATCATTGGTGCCAACAGTACCGGGGGGCTGTAAAAACATACTGTCCGTCCCCTTTGATTGGATCAACCAATTGTCTATGACACTATCTTAGGATCTGATCATAAAAGTTGCTGCAGTAATGTTGTGGGTAAGAATAATGTCCTATTTGGAGAACACACCTTCGTATTGAAGTGAATATGCAGTATAGACTTTTTGATATTACCCATATACAATATTATTATTGCCAAATATGAAAAGAAATCATGTCTAGGGGATTATCATCCTAAGGCGTTCAGTAACTAGTTTTTTAGCTGCGTTATCAGTTTCTGTTAGATGTTAACAGTGATGTCTTCACAATCCAATGGTAGATTTTCAGTATCTATTTTATTTTTCGAGGAGGGGGCAATATTGTTACAGAAAGCTTTTGAAAGAAATTGCTCCATTTAGACCCTTAGGGGAGGCAGACTGTAATTCATGAATCCACCTGCATTTTTTTTGCAGGAGCATTTTATTGATATTGCCTCTTCTTCCCATCAGTTTGAGATGCTCCATGGCAAAGATTTGAATATCGTATTTATGGTCACTGTGTATGTTAATCATGTGTTGAGCAATTGGCACATTTCGCTTCCATTTTATGTCCCCTATATGTTCCAGAATTCTCGTTCTCAGTTCACTAGATGTTTTACCTACATAGATAAGGGGGTATTTACACATTGCTACATAGACTACCTTATCCGATCTGCAATTCAGGAAGTCTTTTATTTCATACCTCTTATTCATTTTGGGATGAATGAAGACATTTTTAGGGGACATATTGTTATAAGCTTGACAGTGGCCACATTTAAAGAAACCCTTGGTTTCTCTCAACCATGTTCTAGGTTGTGTCTTAGTGAAGTGACTGTTTATTAGAATATCTTTCAAATTTGATGATCTTCTGTTATTGATCATTGGTTTGTCTGTAATTGCATCTATGAGATCGGGATCGTCTTGTAGCACATGCCAATGTTTCTGGAAAATGTTACAAATCGTGTTATTTTTATCATCATAGGTCCCTATGATTCTGATCTCATTTTTAAGATGTTCTTGTTCATTATTAACAACTTTATTCCTGTAATGATGTTAATCTCTCGGATGCCTTAGCTCTCTGATACACATTTTTTAGACACTTATTCAGGTAACCTCTTTCTCTAAACCTCCTCCTAAGTTCCTTTGCCTTATTTTCAACATCTTCTTCAGTGGTACAGTTACTTCTAGCACATAAATATTGGCCAGTAGGAATCCCCATATTTTGATGTTTCGGGTGAAAACTATCCCATTGTAGGAGACTTTTAGTTGATGTATCCTTACGATACAATTTAGTATTTAGTGACCCATTCTCATCTTTTTGAATCAAGAGATGAAGAAAGGGAATGCACTTCTCATCAATAGTGCATGTATATTGCATCCCATGTGTGTTATTGTTTAACCAGGTCATAAAGTCAGTAAAGTCGTCCATAGCGCCAGTCCAAAGGATTAGCAAATGTATAAATCCAAAAATTTCATAAATGGATTCAAATATTGATTCAGAATACTAGCAGATTCAATCCAACCCAGAAACAAATTGGCATAATTTGGTTCACAGCAAGTGCCCATTGCTGTGCCCCTTTTTTGTAAATATACCTTATTGTTAAATAGAAAATAATTGTGCTTTTGTACAAAATCCAGTAAATCCACAATGAATTTATCTTCCAAATTACTGGTTGGGTTTACAGTTTTTTTTTAAAATATTTTATAGTTTCCAATCCCAATGTATGGGAGATATTTGATTATAGACTCTCTACGTCTATGCTGGCTAGCAGAGTGTTTTCTTGTACACACATGTTCTCTAGACATTTCAACAAATCTTTAGTGTCCTGTACATAGGAGGTAAGTGTATATACAAATTCTCATAATTTACTATCAATAATTATACTGACTTTCTCTGTAAGGCAGCCGTTGCCAAAAACAATGGGCCTGCCCAGAGGTTCTTTTTGATTTTTTATGAATTTTTGGAAGACTATAAAAAGTGACCACTCTAGCTGACATATTGCACATGAATTCAAACTCTGCCTTTGTAATTAATCTTTCACCAAAACCCCTATCCAATAGAAATTTTAACTCTTTGGTGAAGTTATTTGTAGGGACATATTGTATTATTTGGTAATTATCCTTATTGTCAAGTATATCTTGACACATCTTTAGATATTGTGTATTGCTTAAAATTACCATATACCCATCCTTATTAGCACTTTTAATGGTTGTATTAAAGTTATTTTTTAGTTCACTGAGTGCCCTTCTCTCTTTAAAGTTTAGGTTTTTCCTGACCTTGCTTTTGTTGTTCAGTGTTCCAAGTTTAGTGGTTACCAAAGAAACAAATTTATCAATATTTGGGTATTTAGAAATCATAGGCATGAAAATGCTCTTTGGTCTTACAACTCTT